>NC_086171.1:218848412-219153753 GCF_023053635.1 Elgaria multicarinata webbii | reverse complement strand
CACACACACACACACACACACACACACACCTGCCCTGGGAAGCAGCCACCGAGGCGAACCCGTCCACTCACAGGGGCCTGCACAGACTGCAGCCACGTTAGCTGTGGAGCAACCTGCGTGGCCCTTGCCGGGCCAGCCTTGAAGCAGAACGGATCCTCCCCTCTACACATTGCTGGTATCTTCATACTTTTGTGTGACATCACAGCATCCGGGTCATTTTTCAGTCCATAAAGGGGCATGAATGCCGGGGGGCCCGGAGCCAAGGGCAGGCCTTACCTCCCGCTCCCGCTCCGTCTTCGTCAGGTGCATCTGCTTGAGTATCTGGGACCGCTGCTCCATCACCAGAGTCTTCTCATAGGTGTAGGCGGAGATGTCGCTCTCATGCTGGGGGGCAAAGAAGAACAGCGGGCGGGGGGGGGAAGGTTTGCAGTCAGCTGGTGTCCGGCCCCATGGACAGTCGGTCAGGGGTGGGAATGGTGAGCGTTCCAGGGGCCTGGCTGGGAGAAGAGCTTCCCTTCTCGGAACGGAACGGTGCTGTCTCCTCCTGCTGTTTTCTTCTCAAGACTGTTCTGCTACGTTTTGTTTTAATCCCAGTTATAATTCTTTTCCTTTATTTGGGTTATAATTGATTGTTACCGAGACTGAAAAACTTCTAGAAATTACTGAGCAAGTGCAAACGACAACAGGGCCCGTTGTTTTCCCTCTTGTAGCTGTGGAGGAGCACTTGGAAATGCCCGGGCAGGGCTCCTGCACAAGGCTTCCATGGTGCAATCGCCCTGCTGCCACCTCCTCCATGGAATTTTAGGGGGGGCGGGTGTCCAGACCTCCCACTTGTAACCCTCCCGTGTTTTTCCACTGCTTCTTCCATCTTTTTTCCTTTGGACAAAACATCCCTTCAGGAGGCAAAGAAGGAAGGAAGAGAGAGCTCCACGAGGGCTCTCCCTCCGCCTGGAAGCGTCCGAAGTTTCTGCGTTCACAGCATTAATTTATTTATTTATTACATTTTTATGCCGCCCAATAGCCGAAGCTCTCTAGGGAGTGTGTGGTTGGGGGTCTCCTCCCCTCCCGTCCCTCTCACTATTCAGTCACACCCACCCACCCACCCCTCGCATATCAGCCCCAAAGGCTCCCCCCGGGGCGCTCCCAGGCGGAGGGGTCTGCCCAGCGTGGCCAGTCAGGAGGCCTTGTGCTGCTCTGCCACCTTCTCCTCCTGGATGGAGTGTCTGTGGTGTGGACAAAGGCAGAAGTGGAGGGAAAACATGGGAGGGTGGCAAGTGGGAGGCCGTGGCATCTGGCACCCACCCAGCCACCCCTGAAATTCCACGAATGAGGCAGGGCGATAGTGCCACACACCCCTGGGCTGGAAGCCACCCAGCCTGCTGGGCAGAGAGACACACCTGCGCCGTGAGCCACGCTTTGGACGTGCAAAGGGCTCCATCTGTACAAGTTGTTCCAGGGCTGGCAGAGCCGGCCTCTCTTGCTGTCATCCACAGCGTTGCATTTGCATGCCAGGGGGGACGACGTACGAGAGCCGGAGCCTCTTTCCACCACGGAAGAGGGCTGGGGCTGGCGGAGCTGAGGGGCCAGGTGATGCCTGGGTTCCAAGAGGGGCCCCGAGGCGGCCGGAAGGCAGCCTCAGAACAGACCCTGCAGGGCTTGCCCCGGAGAGGCCAGGGGAGTCGCCTTAGCAGTCGTCTTCGAAGACCATAGGACGGGGGACGGGAGGGGAAGGGCCCGTTGCTGGGGAACAGGGGCTCAAGGGTGCTGTGGCACTCGGGCCCTCCTCGTGGGTTTCCTGCGGGCAGCCGGTGGGCCACCCGTGCTGTGATCCTGCATCAGGGCTCTTCTGATGTTCCGCTCTTAATGCCCCCATGGCAGGAGCTGCTGCTGCTGCTGCTGCTGCTGCTGGGGGCAAGAATGAATCCGGGCAGGTTCTTTGCAACTGAATTCTGCCCGTGGCGGAGGGGCCGGAATGGGCGTCCTGCCACTCCCTTTGCGCTCTGGGTTTCCCAATTCTCTCATGCAAGGTGGCGTGGAAATAGGCGTAGGTGGGAGAGCCAAACAATGCAGGACTGGGTCAGTTCCCCCCACCGACGCTGCCGGGGTCCTCCTGGGGCTGCCCCCCCCACCGTGCCATCTCCACCCCGGCCCCCGCCCCGGCCCTCACCATCTCCACAACTTCCACTTCTGCCGTGATGCGCAGGTGGTACAGGAAGGTGGTCAAGTCCTTCTTCATCTGGATGCTGTTGTCGTCCATCTGGGCCACGGTGAAGATCCGCATCTTGCACTTGCGCCACACCTGAAGAGGAGACAAGGGGCCGCTGCTGCTGCTGCTGCTGCTGCCGGGTGCTGAGGCTCAAAGCAGGGGCCTCAGCACCGCCCCTCCTAGCCAGCACGCAACTGGCTCTGCCCAGAGGGAACGGTTTTAGTACGCTCTCCCTCCGCCCCCCCCCGCCGCCTTCTGCCCCCCTGCCCTCCTCCCTGGGTACCTTGTGCTGGCGCAGCAGGAAGGGCAGCAGCATCAGCATCCCTCCGTCATGCACGATCCACCAGACGTCGATGTGGCCCTCGGAGAAGCGCTCCGTGTTGGCTGGGAACATGGCCAGATTCTTGGCCACCAGCAGTGCCATGTGCCCAGCTGTGGTCTCTCGCACCAACTCTGTGGGGCGCATGGAAGGGAAAGAAGCGTCAGCCACCCGGGGCCCCGGAGGGAGCGGCGGAGGGCCTCGTCCCTCGCCAAGAGAGAGGGGCCCCCTGGGTGAGCCGTGGACAGGCTTGCGGGGCAGCGGGCGGAGGCTGCTCCTCTCACCCGGCTGACAGCCCAGGAGACACGAGAGGGCACCCAGTGGGAGAGCCAAGCTCCTGCTTGCTCTAGCACACACCCCTGGGGCCCACGGAGGAGCATGAGCTGGGGTGGCGGGGCGAGGGCGACACCGCTCTCAGCAGCTTCCTGGATGTGTCTCAGTTTTCCTCTGCAGCTCCAGGGAAGACAGACCGGGGGGGGGGGCACAGGCCGGATCATGAGAGAGCCCCCCAGTCACGGGCCCAAGGGGAACGAGGGAGGCCGGATGTCCCCGGGCATCCCTCCGGCTGAGCTGAACTCGCCTGCCAGCGCGCACCCTGCCTACTGGTGCCTGGATCCCTGCCCCTGCCTGCCAGCCTGCCCCGCCCTCTGCCCTCCCTACTCCTGGGGAGCCCCTCCAGCCCCCGCCTCGTACCGATAAAGTTCCTCCAGGTCTGGTGGTCCTCCTTGCTGCGCCAATTGCGTGGCCAGCCGACGAGCACCGTGTTGTGCTGGAGGCCGCCGAGCCCGCTGGACTGGATGAGGTGGGACATGCCGTCCCGCACGTTGGACGAGGTCACCACCTGGCAGAAGCCCTTCACCTTCTCCGCCTCCATCTGCCGCCGGATGGACTGTGGGGAAGGTGGGAAGAGGCGCTGGGAACCTGCCCCCACCCCCCCCCGGAGCTCGGAGCAGCTTTGCGACGGGCCCCCGAGGTGGGCTGGGCCGGAGGGGACGGGGCTTCCCGGCCAGAGGGGCTGGGCTGCTCACCTCCTCGGCCCGCTGGACCTGCGGGTGGTTGTCCAGGAAGGTCCCTTCCAGCATGGAGCCCACGATGGTCAGCCCCTTGCCGGCCTTCAGCTGGTTGGTTAAGGACAGCAGCTGTGGGTGGACGACGTTCTGGTCCTGATCCACACGCACCAGCACCAGCAGCTGCGGCCTGGGAGGGAGCCAGGAGTCAGGGATGCGGCCCGTGGTCCAGCCAGCCAGCCGGCCTCCCCTGGAGGGGCTCTCGGCTGGACCCACCCCCTCTGTGCTCTTGCTTCTCCCTCACAGCCCTTCCCTGCCACACCCAGGTGTTGAAGGAAGGGCCCCACAGACCCTCTGTGTCCTGGTGCACTTTGGGCCCTCACGTGATCTGGGCCGAGAGGAGCACAGTCGGAGCCCCCGCATGCATTGCGAGATGCACACGGGAGCGCTTAGTCCCTCCAAGGTGGGCCTGCCAAGGTGTGGCCACGCCTCTTGCATCTCAGAATCCGGGGTGTGTGTGTAAAGGACTCACCGGGGACGGGGCTTTACCCCCTGCACCCACGCCAGCCAGCCAGAGTTTACAAGGAACTCAACACTCAGGGGTCCATGACTTTTACAGGCCGCGGAATCCAGCTCTTCTGGGCACCACGTTCTACCCCTGCCCTGCCCCCCCACCCAGCCCAGGAATTGGTGCAGCGCTCCCATTGTAGTGCAAACGCTGACGTGCGGCAGAGGCACGGAAGGCGGAGGAGAGAGGAGCCCAGCAGGTCACCGGCCCCCGCCCAGTCCAGGGGCATCAGCCCCCACCCACCTCGGGCTCACTCACCTCCAGTTCTTTGTGTGGGGCGGCCCTTCCTCCAGGCGCAGGAGCGCGTAACGGGCCGCACTGAGGGAGAGCCCCCGGATGCCGTCGCCCCACTCCTTCTCTGCCCTGCAAGACGACAGCGGCAGAGTGTGGGGGGGAAGCCCCTGCTCCCCCCTCCCCCCGCTTGCTCCAGCCTGGGTTCCTCCAGCCCCCCAGGATGAGGCCCACACCCAGCCCCGATCCCTGCCTGACTCCTGAGAAGAGGCTCAGGGCCAAGCCAGGTCACGGAGCAGCCAGGGGCGTGTGATTTGCTCAGATCGGGCGCAAGGTGGGAGCCCAGCTGCCTGCAGGCCTGGCTGGATGCTAAGCGCTGCCTCTCAGGCACCCAGGACTCCGCCGAGGGCAGCCCACCTCCCAGACTCAGTGGGGGGGGCGCGGATTCCTCACTCCTTTGGCCGGTGGCGCCCTCTCCCCCCCCCCCACATGCACAGCCCAAATGGGGAGCCAGACCGGTCCCTCCCCAACTTACCCACGGTACTCAATGTATTTGTAGATGAGCCCCGCGATCAGCATGGCCACTAGTGCGTAGTACCAGGAGCAGATGAACATCAGGGCCAGGCAGAGGCTCATGCCCAGGAAAGAGAGAGTCCTGCAAGCACCAGGGCAGGGTTGCGGAGGGCCGCCCGGAGCAGAGCCGCCCGACCACCCCGCTTCCCAGGCCCACCGAAGTCCCGCCAAGCCCACTTCCCCTCCCTCCGAGGCAGTGGTGACCCTCGTGGCACGTGCCCCCACCCTCCAGGGCACTGGGCAGAAGGCTTGTTCCACAGCACACACCCACACCCAGACCCCAGGAGCCGGGCGGATGACACCCACCAGTGGTAATACCGAAACCGCGGGCGCCAGTTGGGTGTCCTCAGCAGCGTCTGCACCGCACAGGCCAGGTTGACGAACATGTAGCACATCAGGAAGAACCTGTGGGGAGAGGGGCCCTGCATTGGGGCAGGAGAGGCAGCAGGAGACCCTTCCTGCCCAGCTCAGCCACCCCCAGCCCCGCGGAGGGCTCCCACCGGGCTCCCAGGCACACAGCCAGGGGCTGCACCTGGGCTCCGGGGGCAGAGGGGACTGGAGACCACGACCCCCCCGGCATTCCCGGCCCCCCGCCAGCCCCTCCTAGCAGGCTCAGAGCACCCCCAGAGCCTGTGCAGAGAAGGCGGCTGCCGGAGCCTGGGATGCGCGCAAGAGGAGCGCAGGCCGTCACCCCTCGAGGGCTTTTCCCTGGATGCCGAGCGAGCCCTCTGCGAACCGGCCTGGGATCAGGAGGGTATGCGGGGGGGGCACGTACATGGAGAGGATGGGGGCCACCTCATCCAGGGAGGCAATGAGGATCCCGATCTCGCAGATGCAGGCGGTGAGCAGGAGGGCCCAGGTGGGTTCCCCGTTGGCCTTGCCGTGGCCAAAGACCTGCAATGGGAAGGGGGGGGAAGAGAGACACGTAGAGAAGGCCGCCAGGTCATGCGTGGCACGTGGCCCAGCGCTGCAGCTGCCGCGGTCCAGGCTGTGTTCTGTGGCGGCCCTGTCTGCACTAGGCATGTGCTCCGCTCCGATTAGAAGCGCAGAAGCAGGAGCGAATTGGCCTGCTCCGCCTTGCCCAGAGGCGGAGTAGAAGCGGACCGCGGACCCCTAGAAGCAAGGCGAAGAGAAGCACCCATTTTCGGAGGGCTTCTCTTTCCGCGGAGCGCTCCGATCGCCATCTTGAAAACATTTCGCCCATAGATAACTGGGTTGTTTTTGAAGCTAACGTTCTGAAAATTCTTGTGCTTAGACAGTCGTGGATGGGGGTCATTTTGAGACTACTCTCACCTCTCTGCGTCATGCGGGTCGCGTGCTATATTTTTTAAAAAATCAGGTAAACGAACATTACAAACAGGGACAGCGCGGGTCAAACGGCGGTTTTCGCCCAAAGGATTGCATTGCAGAAAAGAATCAGGGATAACTGGGTTGTTTTTTAAGCTATCGTTCTGAAAATTCTTGTGCTCAGAGAGTCGTGGATGGGGGTCATTTTGAGACTACTCTCAGCTCTCTGTGTGGTGCAGGTCGCGCACTAGAATTTTTTAACAAGTAGGGTAAAGGCGGGAAAAAGATTACCTTTTCGATTGCTGAGGGGCAGAGTCAACTCCCGGTCATGATCACATGATCCCAAAGTTGGAGGAGGGGATAGGCAAAACGGGTAACTTGGGATTCTGGGAAACTTCTCTTTCTTAATCTGAACGGACTGTTCCCAGTGTTTTTTAACACAGTAGCCCCACCAAATGCACAAACACAACCTGAAATCATATACTAAGCCAATAATAAGAGATAGAAACACAGCACTGCTACCCACCCTAACTTTGGGGAACAACTGAAAAGATGTGGTGCAAGGGGATGAGCTCCCCTAGGGCATCCCATGTGGACGTGCCCCACTCTCTCCTGTATTTGGAAGGCCATCAGAGCCTTCCAAAGAGAGTAACCCGGTGGAGCAATGCCTATCATGAGTTGAAGTGACAGTTCTACTTCTCTTAGTGGTGGAGCGATGCCTATCATGAGTTGAAGTGAGCGTTTTACTTCTTAGTGGTGGAGCAATGTCTTTCATGAGTTGAACTGACAGCGTTGCTTCTTAAAAGACTGGTCACTACTAGGACCAGTCAAATTGGCAGCTGCTTCCCCCTCCCCCGGGCACGTCCCCCTATTACTGGTAAAAGACAGATATAACCTTTTAAAAAAAGTTCTTGTTGTTTATTCAGCAACACTGCTGCTTTTAATTCCACCCCTCCTTCATTTATTTATTTATTCCATTTTATATGCATTACTGGCTTATCCTTGGCTCACTTCCTTATGCCCCCAGAAATGTCTGCTGCCTGCCTGCCTGCCTTCCCTCTCTCCTCCCCTGCCCGCCTTGCAGGGATGTTGTGTGTGTCTGGCTTTGACTCAGGGGAGAAGTCCTTCCTGCGCTCACTTCGAGTTTTGGAAGTTCCAAATCCATTTTTCAAGCGTGGAAGAAGATTCATACTCCCCAATTCATGGCATGTTGGGATTTCCTTTGAAATGGCCCCATTGAGATGTCTGCAGGTTTAAGCCCCGCCAAAAAACAGGGGATGATGGGACTGCCTTGAGCCTCGGTGTGCGGCGTATGTATCCCTGGATAAGCTGTCATGGTGGTGAGTTTGAGGGGTTTTTTTAACGTGCAAATTGATGGAGCTATTGGAAAGGGGTGTGAATGGGTGATGGATTTTCATAAATTCCCCAAAAATCAGGGGATGATGGGACTGCCTTGAGTCTCGGCGTGCGTATGTATCCCTGGATAAGCTTTCATGGTGGCGAGTTTGAGGTTTCTAACGTGCAAATTGACGGAGCTATCGAAAGGGGTGTGAATGGGGTGCCCAATTTTCAAAAATTCCCCAAAAATCAGGGGATGATGGGATTTCCTTGAAACTTGGCGTCCATGTGGACACGTGGATAAGCTATCATGGTACCAAGTTTGAGGTTTCTAACGTGCAAATTGACGGAGCAATCGAAAGGGGTGTGACTTAGGGTTATGGGTGGTGCGTTAGAGGTTAGAGCCGTGCCAAAAATCAGGGGATGATGGGACTGCCTTGAGTCTGGGCGTCCATGTGGACACATGGATAAGCTGTCATGGTGGCGAGTTTGAGGTTTCTAACGTGCAAATTGACGGAGCTATGGAAAGGGGTCTGAATGGGGTGCCCGATTTTCAAAAATTCCCCAAAAATCAGGGAATGATGGGATTGCCTTGAAACTTGGCGTGCATGTGTATACGTCCATGAGGTGTCATGGTGCCAAACGTGAGGTTTCTAACTTGAACAGAAAAAAAGTTGTTTACTTTTTTAGCTTTCAATGCAACCCTATGGGGGGGAAACGGAGCTCCGATCTGGATCCGGAGCTCCGAGCGGAGCGGAGCGGGGGCAGGGCGAAGTGGCCTGATCCAAAAATCGCAGATCTGGAAGTGAAGCCGAGCGGGGGGTCCACGCACACCCCTAGTCTGCACCCCATGGCCAGGGCAGAGAGCGGTGCCTCACTGAAGGTGGGGGGAGGTGGGCCTTCCTGCAGTGGATCGGGGGCGGGCTTCTCCACTGGCCCCTCCCTTCCTCCTCCTGCATCACCTGTACTGGTCTCTTCATGAAACTGGGTAAATTTCATACAACTCCACAGCTGCACATTTCTTCCCCAAGACACTTTCCTAATTTCCCCTCATACAATCCCATCTCAAGGCCCCGTCGGTTTTCTGGACCAAGCAGGACGTGCACATGGTGAACGTATAATTGTTCAGCATAATTGTTGGATGTGGTGATGTGATGACCTGAGCATTGAGGGAGAACAAAGAAAACCCCGAGATCTCCATTGGGAAAGGGAGCCCAGAGTGAGATGTTTCAAGAGAGCCGGGCAAAAGTGGAACAGGCCTCACTAGGGGGCTGCCAGGATGGGGGGGGGGAGGGCTCTTCCCCCCACTGCTCACCACTGCTTGCCCTCCACTTCCCAGTGGGGCAAGAAACATTTCTTGGGGCTCAAACATAAGAACATCAGGACAGCCCTGATGCTGGATCAGACCGAGTCCACGGCTCTGTTCAAACAGTGGCCAACCAAATGTCGACCCAGGGACCCACAAGCAGGACACGGTGCAACAGCACCCTCCCACCCATGTTCGCCAGCAACTGGTGCACACAAGCTTACTGCCTCGAATACTGGAGACAGCACACAGCCATCAGGGCTAGTAGCCATTGAGAGCCTTCACCTCCTGGAATTTATCCAACCCCCTTTCAAAGCCATGCAAATTGGTGGCCATCACTACGGCCAGGAGTGCCTGCTATCAGCTTTGTCTGACACGCCAGCTACACCCCTTCCTAGAGTTGGAAGACCTAAAGACGGCCGTGCACGCGCTGGTAACTTTGAGGCTCGACTTCTGCAATGCGCTCCACTTCACCTAGTGCAAAATGTGGCAGCCAGGTTGGGCACCGGTACCCCTAGGGGTGACCACATTACACCAGTTTTAAAAACTCTTCACTGGCTACCAATTATAAAATGTTGGTTATTACCTTTAAAGCCCTACATGTTTTGGGGCCAGGCTACCTGCAGGATCGCCTTCTCCCGTACAATCCGCCCCCCACACTCAGGTCCTCTGGGAAGAATTTACTCCAGCCAAGAAAAACAAGGCTGGCAACTGTTACCCAGAGGACCTTTTCTTCTGCCACCCCCAGACTGTGGAATGGCCTGCCGGAGGAGATTCATCAGCTTAAAGCTCTCTCTGAGTTTAAGACAGCTGTGAAGACTAGTCTCTTCCGGCAGGCCTACCCAGATGAATTTTAAATCTAAGAATTTTAAGATGTTGTGACTGTTATTTTAATATTGCATTGGTTTTATATGCTTGTTTAACTAATTTTATGTATTATATTTTATTTGGTGTTGTTCCCCACCTCGATCCAGAGGGAGAGGCGGGTAATAAATAAATAAATATTATTACATCTTGTGGTAGTGAATTCCAAAGTTTAACTCTGCGCTGTGTGAAGAAGTCCTTCCTTTTATTTGTCCTGAATCTCCCACCAATCAGCTTCATGGGATGTCCCTGTTGGGTTCTAGAATTTTGAGTATCTAGTACCCTTTGCCCAAAAAGTCCTTTGCACCCCCTTCCCTGGGGTTATTGGCTGCAGAATGCACAAGACGAGTGTTGCCTCTTGCTGTCGCAAAATGGTTCATTTGGGGGGAGGGGTGCTTCTTCGGTGGTGGGCAGGACCCAAGGGCCTTGCTAGCTCCATGTTTCCAAATGTAAGCTAGGTGCTGCACAGGCCCCAGAATAACAACGCCCCAGCACAGAGGGCCCAAATAGTGGAGAAGCAGCTGCAAAGAAGTCTCGGTCACATCCCAGTTCTCCTTCCAGAGGGGACTGGTGTGAGTGGGCAGGTGGGAGTGCTCTTGCCTGGGGTGGGGGCTGCATCCACGGGGGCTCAGCAAGAGCGTAGCCCTGCAGGCCACGACCCTGTGCCCCCCCTCCCGTCTCCTCCGTTTGAGAGTGCAGGCCCTGGGCAGGGGCCAAGCCTGTTCCTGGAGGGCAACCAGGATGATCAGGGGTCTGGAAACAAAGCCCTATGAAGAGAGACTGAAACAACTGGGCATGTTGAGCCTGGAGAAGAGAAGATGGAGGGGAGACATGAGAGCACTCTTCAAATACTTAAAAGGTTGTCACACAGAGGAGGGCCAGGATCTCTTCTCGATCCTCCCAGAGTGCAGGACACGGAATAACGGGCTCAAGGTACAGGAAGCCAGATTCCAGCTGGACATCAGGAAAAACTTCCTGAGTGTTAGAGCAGTACGACAATGGAACCAGTGACCTAGGGAGGTTGTGGGCTCTCCCACACTAGAGGCCTTCAAGAGGCAGCTGGACAACCCTCTGTCAGGGATGCTTTAAGGTGGATTCCTGCATTGAGCAGGGGGTTGGACTCGATGGCCTTGCAGGCCCCTTCCAGCTCTGCTATTCTATGATTCTATGATTCCAGCCAGACGGCAGCTCCACAAACGGCTTTGAGTGAGAAACTGCATTCGGTCAGGGAGGGCCCCGTGAGTCCGCCTGCGGCCGTGGAAGCCGTGGGCTTGTAGCGCCTTGTGAAACGTGTGGCGAAGCAGACAAGGTGGATATGACAGGAGCTGCTTCGGCTGACACATCAAGGCTACTTCAAGTTGACACCTCAAGGGCAGGCTACGGCGGCGCATGAGCACTGGGGCGGCACCTGGAAGTCAACGGCTCCAAGCAAGGGCCGGTGCAGCTCACAGGCGCTCCTTGGCATGCGTGTGGGGTGCAGAAGGCCGGCCTGGCTTCGTCCTGCATGCAGAAAGCCTGCCGGAGGGAAACGGTCATGGGGCTGGCAGGGGCGGCGGATAAAAAGGAAGCTGAACAACTCCCCATGTCTTTACTCCAGTCTTTATAAAACAGTATTAAGAAAATGTTTTATGTTGTCATCGTCATCCCCCCCCCCAAAAAAGCAGCTGTGGGGCTGCTAGAAGAGAAGCCGGCAGGAGGCGTGTGGGGCAGAACTAGGGCCCCTCTGAATGAAGTGCTGCTCTTCGTGGTACATATAACCCAAAGCGAACGGGAGAACCTCTCTCCTGGGCAGTGGCAGAAGTCCTCGCCAGAGTGGCACAATGGAAGCCCCCTGGCCCAGCTCTGAGGCTCGCTGCCGACCCGCCCCAGCTGCTGCTCCTCTCCAGCCCCCAAGCCTTTGCAAGAGAAGCCTGTGGCAGGAGGAGACGTCTGCACAGAACTAAGCCACCCGGGAGAGGGAGGGGCCCTGAGCAGGACACCTGCGGGGATCCCGGTGGCCCCTCTAACCCGCCCCAGGTCCTCCTTGCCCCAAGAGGTAGCCGTGGCCAGTGGGATTAGATGGCTTCAAACCAGGGTTGGGAAAATTCAGGGAGGGTGAAGGAAGGGGTCTGTCCATGGCTGCTAGCGCTGGTGCCATCGTCAAGTCTTCTGCTTGATGATGTGGACGGCTTGAGGCGGTATGGGGGTGGGGGATAGCCAAAGGTAGGGCCTGAATTGTGCAGCAGGGGTTTTGTGTGGTGGGTGGATAATTCTGGCCCTAGGAGGGAGCTCATAGAATCCTAGAATAGCAGAGTTGGAAGGGGCCTACAAGGCCATCGAGTCCAACCCCCTGCTCAATGCAGGAATCCACCCTAAAGCATCCCTGACAGATGGTTGTCTGGCTGCCTCTTGAATGTCTCCAGTGTGGGAGAGCCCACCACCTCCCTAGGTAACTGATTCCATTGTCGTACTGCTCTAACAGTCAGGAGGTTTTTCCTGATGTCCAGCCGGAATCTGGCTTCCTGTAACTTGAGCCCATTATTCCGTGTCCTGCACTCTGGGAGGATCGAGAAGAGATCCTGGCCCTCCTCTGTATGACAACCTTTTAAGTATTTGAAGAGTGCTATCATGTCCCCCCTCCATCTTCTCTTCTCCAGGCTAAACATGCCCAGTTCTTTCAGTCTCTCTTCATAGGGCTTTGTTTCCAGACCCCTGAATGGACGGAGCATTTGGGCATTTGGCCTTGACTTCAGGCAGCAGGACGCCTTGGGCTGGCATGGATGGTAGCCACTGGCAGCTGCAGGATCAGGGCAGCAGGACGCCTCTGACTTCCAGTCCCTGAGGTACACAAGCCCCCCTCATCGCTGGCTTGGGGGCTTCCCTTTGGGACACCACTTTGGCCAGTGACAAAACAGGGTGCAGGACAAGATGGGCCCCCGTTGGTGTGATCCTGCCTCAGGGCTCGCATGAGAGAGAGCCGCTGAAGGGCCGCTCCAAGGAAAGCAAAGCCCAGTGGTGAAGTGCTGGGGGTGGGCAGGGTCAGGCCTCAACGTGCGTGGCCCCTTGAGCTTGTTTCAGGTTTTAAGGGCTCCGGTGTATGACGTGTCATTTCAGCCCCTTCCTCGCATCTCTCCTTGAGCTTTGGTGAGAGGCTGGTGGTGAGCCCTATGCAAAGAGGCGCACCGGGGAGAGGGGGGGTCACGGGGTCGGAAGGGGCTTCATCTGCTTCCACGGGGCTGATCCTGAGCGAGGGGGGGGGGAGCTCGAGGGGCCTCGCTGGCTTCCAGAGTTCACAGCAGGGCTGCAGAGATGCATGCCTCTCCCTCTCTGGCAAGACTAGAACCCAGGTCGCCTCCTGAAGTCTGAGTGGCAAGGCAGGCCACGGGGAGGACACCACGCACCGAGCTTTTATGGAATTTGTGCTCCCGTGAGATGTGGAGGCCGTGGCCACTGGCTTCGGTGGCTTTCAAGGCAAATTCACAGAGGAGGAGGGGTGTGTGTGCGTCTATCCACTGCTATGAGCCGTATCAGAACTGCCTCTTTCCTCCAGGCTGAGGGGCCTTTGGACCGATCCAGGACAGCTCGTCTGATGTTCTTAAGTCTCCCCATCGCCGCCCCCCCCCCGTCCCCCCGGTGTGCGTGGGAGAGATGGTCTTTAGAGGCAGGAGCCGGGGCAGGAGAAGGGATTGTCTCCTCCTATTAACCAGCACAGCTCTTGCCTCAAGTGAACACTGCAAAAAAGCAAGACACAAAACAAAAGGCAGCCAGGCCTGGGAAGCGAGTTTAAAATTAGCTGCTGCTCCCCGTAGGAGCGGGGGAAGGGAGCCGTCGGTTCGGATTTGCGGAGCGGCGCCTCACCAGTGGCACTGAGCAGCGGCAGGGAGCGACCCCGGTGCCACCGCTGACGGCGGCCCAGCCCGCTTCGCCGGAGCCCCCTGGCCACGGGAGGAGATTGGCACGGGGAGGGGGCCAGTGGGGCTCTGGAGAGAGTGGCCAGATGCTGCGGGTGGAGGGGGGCCGTGCTTGCCACGGGCCTCCTCCTCCGACGTCCAGCCTCAACCTCCAACCTGCCCTTCCAGGCCCTGGTCGCTCAACGCCTGTGCCCAAACGTGCCCGGGGGCGCAGCAAGGCTCCTCCCGCCCCCAGAGCCCCCGCAAGCGGCACGGCCCCCTCGCGGCAGCCACTCACCCGCAGGAAGGGCACGATGCCGTCCCGGGAAATGGCCTGCAGCAGCCGAGGGGCCCCCGTCAGGCTCTGCAGCCCGGCTCCACAGGTGGAGAAGAAGGAGCCGAAGACGATCACCCAGGGGGAGGGCCAGGCCAGGGTGCCCACCACCAGGTTGCCACTGACGGCCTCGCCAAACCTGAAAGCGAACGGGGGCAGCCAGTCACCCGGCCAGCCACCTCTGCCCACGCGGCCGGATACCACCCCCTTCCTCTTTGCGCGTGAGGGAGGGAAGCCTCCGCCTCCTTCCTTGGCACCTCCCGTCCCTGGGGTGCACAAGTGGGGGGGGGGCAGAGCATTCAGCGGCAGAGCCAAGGGAGGGGGCTGCTTTTCCCGCTGCACACCTGCAGCCGCCGACCCAGGATTGGGTCCCCAGGGGCTCCCCTCCTCCCCCTCCCTGCAGCCAGGGCTACTTTGCCAAGCCTGCAACGTTTGTGAGCGCTAATGACCCAAAACCGTCAACAGCAGCAACAGCAGCAGCAGCAGCTTGGGTGGCCTACATCTGGGGAGTAACAAGCCCGGTTCCCGCTGCCAGGAGGGCTGGCAGGCTGCAGTGAAGGCTGGCGGCCCAGGCTGCTGCAGAGAAGCACCAGGGGCCGAGTTCCCCACCCTCCAGCGGCCCACCAGCCCCGCTCCGACCCTGCGCACAGAAGGGAGGGGAGCAGGAGACCCGCCGGGGCCCACCTCAGCCGGGGCCAGAAGCCTACTCACTTGTCCCGGAGGACCACGCCCTCGATGCAGGCCCCGAAGAGGATCACGGAGCTGATGTCTGGCGGAGCGTTAAGGAAGGGTCGGGATGGATGGACGGACGGATGGATGGATGGATGGATGGATGCCACAGGGAGACTCCCCAGTGGGTGGGGGGGACAGCCAACGGGACGGCCGGCCAGGGCCCGGCCTGGCAGGGGCCACCAAGGGTGGAGGGAGCACCTGAACGTCCCACTGGGTGTTTGCTCCACTTCCATCAGAGGCAAGGCGGGGCGGCACCTCTTCAGCGAACGGTTGGATGCCAAGACAGAGCTGCCTGGCCGGCTACGAGGACACGGTCCAGTGGGGTCTTTAGGCCTGCTGCCCGTCGCCAGCTGGCCATGCGCACACTGGCTGGCTGGGGCGGGGGGGGGACTGGGCTGCTGAGCACAGACCCCAGCTAAGCATCCCCCAGGCCGCCTGGCTTTCGGTTTTCAGAACGGTGAGCAGGGAGGGGCCCACGTCACTCTGGGGAGATGCCGTGGCAGCAGTACATGGAGGCTTTGCAGGTGATCCTCAAGATGGCAGCCACCCACCCCCAGGGGGCCCAGGGAGGCCAAGGACAGGGGGCTGCCTCCCTTTTGGAAGCCCAGGGGCTAGCCGGGGTCCTTCCCCCCCCCCACAAGGCTCCCCCCGCCCCAGCCAAGGATACAGACTGCCGAGGTGGTGGCAATGGCGAGGATGGTGCCAGTGGGGATGGATTTCTGGGCATCACGCAGATCTCCAGACCGGTTGGATCCAGCCATGATCCCTGGGAAGGGGGGAGAAGAGGGGAGGGGAGGGGAGGGCGGTGAGGGGCCCACAGGGGGCCACACCGCTTGCACATCCCTGCCCAAAGTGTGGGGGGGTAGACAGAGGCAACAAAGCCCTGGTCTGCCAGGGCCATCCACCCCCTGGAAAACAGCCAGGAGCAGGAAGGGCCGGGGGCGGTTTCTCTCTGAACCCTAAACCCAGCTGCCCCCTCCCCCGCCTGTCCAGCCTTGCCCTTTTCCAGCATTTCCCAGTCAACCAGTGTTTCAGCTATAGTCACAGACCCCTTCGCACCCCCCAGCTTCTCGCCAAAAGTGCCTGGCAGCCTCATTCGAGGCAGCTGCTCATCATTAGGGGGGGGTGTCACAGGAGGGGCTCGGCCTTCTGCCCCCAACACGAGGCCCGAGGCTGAGTGCCTTGATCACAGGCACGCTGCAGCCTCCCCACCCCACACACAACCTCTGGGCAGCAGGGGGAGGGGCTGCTCCTCGATCCCTGGCCCATGGGTGGGGCTGGGGGTGTAGGGCCCATTACAACTGCTGAAGCGCTGGGATTCTGGTTGCTGGGGAAAGGGAGGCCCCAGCTCCAAATCATCCCCCCCACCTGCAGAAATACCCGCCCTGTAGCGATGGCGGGCGTGACAAGGGGCTGAGAGAGCCGGCCCTAACGTTAGACACCTCTCTCAGCCAAAAGAAGCCGTAAGCAGAGCGGAGCTCGGGAGAGCCGGCGGGGCGCCCCCAAGGCTCCACCCCACACGTCCCTTGGGGGGCAGTCTGGGCGGGGGTGGAGGGCCTTTACCTGTGACGGAGGGGAAGTAGATGCCCACCAGGAGGGTGAAGTACGAGGTCATGTCGCTGAAGACGTACGGCTGGTCCATGTCCAGCACGGCGTCGGAGGGCGCCACTGAAGTCATCCCCGTCCGCTCAATGATCACCCCCTTGGGCAAGTAGGTGCTCCAGAGGTTTTCTGTGGAGAGAGAGCAGTCAGGCTGTCGGGCCAGGGGCAGCCCCCTCAGCGGCTCCCCCCACCATGCTCTCCCTACCCTGGCTAGAGCGCATGCCCAGTGGAAACCGCCCCTGCCTGCTCGCCCCCCGCAGGCACTTCGGAGCGCGTCCCTTGGCGGACGTGGGGAGGGGATGGGATGGGGGGAGGCTTCCTTGCTGCACAGTCCTGCCCCCTGCTGCTGTCAAGACTCAGAAGGCCCGGGGCGAATCTCTCCCGCCACCTTGCAGGCTCCCTTTTGTTGCAAGGCTTGGAAAGACCCCCACCCCAAAGGCGCAGAGATGAGGAAGCTGGACCCACTGAATTTCTGCCTGTCATGCAGGAGCTCTCCCCTGGGGTAGGGAGGGAATAGCTGCCTGTTGATTAAGCAGCAGAGCAGCAGGCCAGGGAGAGAGGCCGTTTCAGTGCTCATAATCATACACCAGTGCTAATCCCGCCCTGGGCAAGAGGCACGTGGTGGGGGTGGGGTGGGGGTGTAGTGGGGCGGGGAGCTTTTCTCTCCTTTCCCTGAAGTCACCAGATCGCAGCCTGAGTTCAGCAGGGTGCCTGGAAGCCCACTTGACCTTGGCGGCTGGCCGGAGCTCCCAGGAGGCATGTTCACACTGCCTGCTTCTCTTTAGAGATGCTCGGGTCATGCACGGCCAACATTGCGAGGGAGAAGGGACAGTGGGCAGGAGGGATTTACCAGAAGGGCAAACACCTCCCTCCCTCCCTCCCTCCCCATCTCTTCCCAGCGTTCCCGTTCCACATGAGCATCAGAAGAGCCCTGAAGCTGGATGAGACCCACGAGGCCTCTCTCGTCCAGCATCCTGTCCCACGGTGGCCCACCAGAGGCCTCGTGGAAGCCCCACAGTTTGACGCAGACTGGGCTCAGACAAGACGATAACCAATGGCGGTTTAAATAGTCGGCGGTTGGTTATTTAACCCGCCATGGGTTATCGTGTTGTGTGGAGGGAGTTTTTTTAACCAACGGTTGGTTATTTAGCCAAAATATTCAATGCAAATAACCAATGCCATGCAGAGTTGGCTAACTGAACCACCATTGGTTATTGTGTTGTGTGGAGGGCACCCCTGGTTATTTCCTAAGCCACAGAGTTGCAAGGCAAGAGCAGTCAAAGCGATGGCTGCCGCTCCACTCCAGCTGGCAGGATAGATTTTCTGCAGCAATGGCTGATGGGATAGTAGCGGGAGGACTGAGGCAGGGAGAGAAAGCAGGCGACGAGTGAGTCAACTCTGCATGGACCAATAGTCAACTCAAGGCTGCTACTAATCCACACCACGGTTGGTTGTGACCATGTTGTGTGTGGAGTCAACGCCTGGATAAACAACTGTCGAGTTGATTATTACCCCACCGTTGACTGTCGTCTTGACTTTTTTCTAAGCTAAGCAGCCCCAGATGTCGTAACCTTCCCTCATAGGAGAGTGATTCCGACCCCTTGATCACTTTGGTTGCTCTTTTCTGCATCCTTTCCAGCTCTACGATACATTTTTTGAGATGTGGTGACCAGAACTGTACATACTTGAAAGGTTGTCACACAGAGGAGGGCCAGGATCTCTTCTCGATCCTCCCAGAGTGCAGGACATGGAATAACGGGCACAAGTTAAAGGAAGCCAGATTCCAGCTGGACATCAGGAAAAACTTCCTGACTGTTAGGGCAGTGCGACGGTGGAATCAGTTACCTAGGGAGGTTGTGGTCTCTCCCACACTAGAGGCCTTCAAGAGGCAGCTGGACAACCATCTGTCAAGTATGCTTTAGGGTGGATTCCTGCATGGAGCAGGGGGTTGGACTAGATGGCCTTGTAGACACCTTCCAACTCTGCTATTCTATGATTCTATGATAAAACTCCAAGTGTTGTTGTATCATAGATTTATTTCAATGGCAGTTTAAAATTCTTTTTCTAATAATGCTCAACATGGAATTTGCTGCTTTCTTTCTTTCTTTTACAGCAGCTGCACACTGGGTTGACATTTTCACAGAGTCCTTCACCACAACCCCAAGATCTCTTTCTTGATCGGTCACCACCAGCTCAGATCCCATCAGCACACACATGACATCAGCGTATTTGCTCCAGGGTGCATCACAGGGTGCATTGAACCGCATCTGCCATTCTTTGGATGCCCACTCTCCCAGTACGGAGAGATCCTTTGGAGCTCCTCGCAATCCCTTTTTGTTTTAACCACCGTAATCGGCAAACTTGGCCACCTCACCGCTCATCCTGGACTTCAGATCATTTATGAACAAGTTCAAAATGGAGAATATTGCGAGAAATGACGTTCTACTTTCTGTTCTCTGATCTATAAGAGGACTCTTAGTCCATGATTGCTAATTTTGCTCAGGAGTCTTTGGTGAGGAATTTTGTCAAAAGCCGTTTGTAAGTCCAAATACCTGTTGTCCACCGGGTCACCCTTGTCTACATGCTTATTGACACTCTCAAAGAACCCTAAAAGGTGAGACAGGCCTTGCCTTTGCGGAAGCCGTGTTGATTCTTCTTCAGCAGGGCTTGTCTGTCCACATGCTTAACAATTGTATATTTAATAATGCTTTCAACCAGTTTACCCGGAGCAGATACTCAGCTAACTGCCACCCCGCAATTTCCACGCTGTTGCGAAAGGCAGGTTACATCTTGGGGTCCCACCAGGCTCGGCGTACCTTGGATGAGGCCAGAAGCAGCTCCAGGGATGCCCTCGACCTCAGTGACATTATTCAGTGCGAAATACTCATCGCAGGTGGCGTTGAGGAAGCGTGAGGAGCAGAAGATCTCCCACAGCTGGGAGCCCATGGTCTCGTTGCCCACCTGGACGAACTTGGAACACACATCAAAGCCGTGGCGGGACAAAGTCCGGTTCCCCAGCAGGCAGATCCTGGCAGGAAGAAGAGAGGGAGGGGAAGCATGGGCCGGGCTCTTCCGCTGGGGGCCGCCCTTCCAGAGTGGGCCCCATGCAGATATGTGCCCCTTCCCCACCCAGGGGCACTGCTGGCTTGCTGCTCTCACTGTTGGTGCTCTCATCGTCCCACCCAGGAGGCCAGAGAAGCTGGCTAGTTTGGCCCCATGTGCCTGAGCCACCATTCCTTCTCAGCCTTTCATGTTCACCCAGAAAGCCCTCTTCCCCCTCCTGCCCCTGTCACTGCAGCAGCACAGCAGAGGAGCCGTGCAAGTCTGGGAGCCAAGCCCTATGAGGAGAGCCTCGAAGAACTGGGCATGTTTAGCCTGGAGAGGAAAAAGACGGAGGGGAGACATGAGAGCACTCTTCAAGGACTTGAAAGGTTGTCCCACAGAGGAGGTCCAGGATTTCTTCTCGACCATCCCAGAGTGCAGGACATGGAATAATGGGCTCAAGTTAAAGGAAGCCAGATTCCAGCTGGACAGCGGGACAATATTCCTGACTGCTAGAGCAGTATGACAATGGATCCTGTTACCTAGGGTGGCAGTGAGCTCTCCCACTCTAGAGGCCTTCAAGAGGCACCTGGTGGACAGCCATCTGTCAGGGATGCTTTAAGGTGGATTCTTGTAACTGAGCAGGGGGATGGACTTGATGGCCTTAGAGGCCCCTTCCAACTCTACTATTCTATGATTCCATGAAGTGGCAGCGGAACAGAGATCAAATGAACCCTCTTCTCTGGGAAAGAAGGTCACCAAAGCCCAGTCCCCTTTCAGAAGTACTGATCTGGAGTCGTCTTTCTGTGGCCAGGCCTGGGGGCATGGATGCCTCTTCTGTGGTGGGGGTCAGTAGAGGAGCTCAGTGGGATAGCAGCTGCTTTGCATGCTGGAGGCCCCAGGTTCGATCTCCAGCAGCATTTATTTATTTATTTATTACATTTATATCTCGCCCCATAGCCAAAGCTCTCAGGGCGGTTTACAAAAGTTAAAAACAGTAAACCTTAAAAAAGTATACAAAATTTAAAAATCATCAAAAACATAAAGACATCAGTATAAAAACATTATCCATTTAAAAACAACGGTTCTGGGGTCCGTTAAAAACAAACTTCGCATTGTTAAATGCTGTTAAATGCCTGGGAGAAGGCATTTGTCTCCAGGTAAGGCCGGGAAAGGCTCCTGCCTGAAACCCTGGAGAGTCACTGGCAGGCGGTGTGGGCAGTACTGGGCCAGAGGGACCCCTGGCCTGACTTAGCACAGGCAAGTTCCTGCATGATCTTCCATGTTTAGGGCCTGCCTGCATCAGCTTATCTGGGTGTGAGAAGGGCTCACAAAGCTGAGGTCCTCCCATGGCCTCCGGACCGTTCCTAGTTCCTTCTCCTGAATTCAGGGCCAAACCAAGCATGAAGTTATTCAGCCATGGCAACTGAATTTTTTTTAAAAAAAACAGGACTAGCTGCTCCTTGGGGTCCACTTGAGGAATGGGCTGTAGCCGGGGTGAAGCATCCAAGCCCCGCACCGCAGTACAGCCGGAGGTGTAGCCTGGCCTCAAGAAAAGCCCGTTTCTAAAAGCTCAGAGGAAAGCTGGACTGGGTCCCACGGCTAGAAATTCTGAAGGAAAAATGAGTTCAAGAGGGATGGGAGGTTCTGCAAAGTGGAATAATGATGGGGACATCAGAAAACGTTCCTATTAGAAGGGAAAACGGGAGGCCTCTAAAGAATCCGGCGTGGCTGTTCAAGGAGCTCTTTGGTGAGTTGAGCCTTGGAAAGGGAGCGGATAAGGAGGTGGATGGAGGGACGTCTCCCCAAGGAGCAGTACAAGGGGAAAGAAGGTCAGGGGTCTGGAAACAAAACCCTATGAGGAGAGACTGAAAGAACTGGGCATGTTTAGCCTGGAGAAGAGAAGATGGAGGGGAGACAGGATAGCACTCTTCAAATACTTAAAAGGTTGTCACACAGAGGAGGGCCAGGATTTCTTCTCGATCCTCCCAGACTGCAGGACACGGAATAACGGGCTCAAGTTAAAGGCAGCCAGATTCCGGCTGGACATCAGGAAAAACTTCCTGACTGTTAGAGCAGTACGACAATGGAATCAGTTACCTAGGGAGGTTGTGGGCTCTCCCACACTGGAGGCCTTCAAGAGGCAGCTGGACAACCCTCTGTCAGGGATGCTTTAGGGTGGATTCCTGCATTGAGCAGGGGGTTGGACTCGATGGCCTTGTAGACCCCTTCCAACTCTGCTATTCTATGATTTTATGATTCTATGAAAGCCCAAACCTGTAGGGAAGATGTCAGGGAGGAGGAGGAGGCAGACCCACTGCTTGGGGAAGATTGCCAGCCCCACAGAAGTCAGGATCAAGACTCAAAAGGGATCAACAGAGATAAATGTAAAGTCTTGCATTAAGGTACAAAAAAGATAAATAATAATCGAAGACACAAGTACAGGATGGGGGAGACCTGGCTTGGCAGCAGCACGTGTGAAAAGGACCGAGGTGTCTTAGCGGGTCACAAGCTGAATACGTGCCGGCAGCTAGGAAAGCGAATGCGATCTTGGGCAGCGTTAGCACAAGCGCAGGGTCCAGATCACGGGATGTGGGAGCTCCACTGTATTCTGCATTCGTCAGGCCGCATTCGGAGTTCGGGGGACCCCATTTGAAGCCGGGAGTAGGAGAATGCCAGGACGGTGAGGGGCCTGGAGGCCCGTGGGGAATAGTCGGAAGAGGTGGGTGGGTGTAGCCCAGAGAAGAGAGAGTTCAGGGGAGGCAAGAGTCCGGCTGTCAGAGATCAGAAAGGCTGCCATGCAGATGATGGGGGCAGACGTGTTGTCTGTGGCTCCGGAGGGCAGGTCGAGAACCAAGGAGCGGGAATGGCTGGTTCCCAGATTTTGGTTAAACATGAAGGGAAACCTGCCAGTAGTGAGGGCTTTGGGGCAGTGGCTAGACCGCCTCAGGGGGCACTGGAGGTATTTAAGCAGAGGCCGGATGCCTGCCTGCCAGGGATTTTGCAGCTGGATTCTGTGGGTGAAACAGGGGGATGGACTAGATGACCTCAAAGCTCTCTTCCTACTCTATGATTATTGGTGCCTTTTCTTTCTTAAAATGGACTCTTAGGTTGACTGTAGGCTTGCCCACCCACCCGCCCACTCACCCCTCCCTCCTTTTTTGATGACCAGCCCCCCTCCCTTGATTTAAAGTTGTATTTGCACGCAGCCGACCGTTCATCATAAGCGCCCCACTCATTTCTAAGGTGAAACAGCTTTGCAAGGGGCGTTTCTGCCCTTGCGCAACTCTGACGTTCCTCTCATGTTCAGCACGGTGTGCTCAGAAGTGGCAAAGGAAGAGGCGTGCCAAGAGGAGGGCGGCCGCCTTCCGCTCCTCGCCCCTTTCGGCCCAGGACTGTAGGCTCTGGCTGGCAGCCGCGGCTGTCCGGGGTCTCAGGCAGAGACCGGCGTGGCGGCCCTCCCCCCAACACCCTTCCCCCCCCCCAATGCCTTTTTCAACAGGAGATGCTGCCGCGGGGATTAAACCTGGAGGTCCGGCGTGGCGACAGCGTGCCCTGCATGTACCTCTGGCCCCTTCCCAGGCAAGCGCACGGAAACTGGTGCGAAAC
The DNA here is from genome assembly GCF_023053635.1 of Elgaria multicarinata webbii. Taxonomy (NCBI): domain Eukaryota; kingdom Metazoa; phylum Chordata; class Lepidosauria; order Squamata; family Anguidae; genus Elgaria; species Elgaria multicarinata. Next base: position 219,130,866 of record NC_086171.1, on the reverse strand, counting down.
GCCCACCTTGGGACAAGCTGACAGGCAAGGAAGGGCTCAGGTGAGGGCAGGCCCCATATGACGACCCAGTGGTGCCATTCACCTTCCCAGGTGAAGCTGCCTGTACTTCCGAATCGGGGATCATTTGCCAGGAACGTCCGGATGCGGTGCAGCTTCTGCCGTGAAGCGCACGAGACCCCGCAGCTCCGGCATCTGCCCCGCCCCCGCCTCCCAGGCACCAGCCCCTCCCTGAAACAGCTGTTTCTGGCTGCAGGCACTTACGGGAAGGAAGGGGGGTCAATGGCAGATTTGATGACGCCGGCGTAGATGGCCAGGATGGAGAGGATGACGCAGCCCAGGAAGACCAGGGCGAACTTGTTGACGTATTTGACCCCAACGAAGACCACGGTGGCCATGCACGTGAGCACGCACGTCCCGTAGACTCGCATGTTGTTCAGCAGGGCAGCTGCTTCCCCGGTCGCATCCTCTGCCTTGAAGATGGCCATGGGAGGGAAGATGTACGCCTGAGAGGGAGGCAAGGAACGGGGCGTTAGGGGCAGCCCACACCAGGCCGAGCTTGACCCACCACCTCCAACCTCTGTCCCCCTCCTCATGTAAGGTTGTAAGAAGAGGAGCCGTGCGGGATCGGACCAGAGTCCCCTCTGCTCCAGTGTCCTGTTTCCACTGTGGCCAACCAGCTGCCTTGGGGAAACCCACAGGCAGGACAGGTGTGCAAGAGCACCTCCTCCCTGGTCATGCGCCGAAGCACTGAGAGGCATGCAGCCCCCCCCCCCCCCCCAGCACTGGCTCTATCATCAGGGCTCGTGGCCATGGACAGACTTCTCCACCGTGAATCTGCCCAGCCCCCTTTTAAAGCCATCCAAGCTGGTGGCCATCACGACATCCTGTGGGAGCAAATTCCCTAGTTTAAGTAAGTGCTGCGTGGAGAAGTAGAACCTGCTCTCTGTCCTGAATCTGCCACCGTCCAGCTCCATGGGTCGCTCCCATGGATTCCAGCACTACGAGGGAGAAGCGCCTCTCTTTCTCCACAGCATGCAGAGTTGTGTGCGCCTCTATCACGCCTCCCGTTACTCAACGTAAGCCAGAGGTGGGCAACACGTGGCCCCCACCGTCCCCTGGGTGGCCCCCACCGTGCTGCCAAATTCAATGGCAGCAAATATAGACATTATTTTTATAGGGAAAAGTGGTGCTTTTGCACTACTGAGCACCAAAATGGGGAAATCCAGCTTGAGAACAAGCTAAATTTCACTCTTTTAGCACGGTAGCAGAGTGCTATGGAGCAGTTTGCCACCAAATTTCGGCAGCAAACTGCTATTGGTCTTTGGGGGGGGGGGCTGTCCCATGGACTGTGCAATGCCCAACGGGGTGCAGCCTGAGGGGGTGAAAATGGCTCCTGGGCCTGATGTAATTGCCCACACCTGATCTAAATACAACTGCGCTCTCCAGAAGTGGACCAAGAGGCAAACACACAGGCCAAAAGACCCCCCCCCCAAAGAACCAGGAGTTCCTTATTGAGCTCCAACTGGGCGCCAAGTCCTGGGAATTCTCATGGGGAAGAATCTCTCCTGACTTTGGTTCCATCAGGGATGTGCATACTGCAAGCTCAACCAATGGGAAAAGTCACAAGCAAACTCACAAGCACAAAAACAAAGGTTGTGGGGGCCTATTAAAGGTGCAAACGTGCTTATTCCAATGCAAGGCAATGAAATGATGCCAATTCATTTCGAGTAATACTGCAATTTGTAACTCACAGATATGATTCCTATTAAGAACCCAATATAAATCTCCAACTTTAAACAATATATAAAATCTCCTTCTTTTAATAAATGAGAGATCAAACTGTGTCTAAAAATGAACTATCATGCAGAACCACTGAATGAAATATTTTTTAAAAAAATCTTAGGGCAATAATTAATCAGTGGGAGGATAAATGTAATGGATTATTGTTTGCCAATGCACATAATAAGGTAGAGGTCTCCTAGGGCCACCAGTCATGAGAACATCAGAAGAGTCCTGATGCTGGATCTGACCAAGGGGCCATCAAGTCCAGCACTCTGTTGGAAAACCCACCGGCAGGACATGGGGGCAATAGAGGCCCTCCTGCCCTAGTGCCCCAGCAACTCTTTCAGCTGCACTGTCTGCCAGTCCAGGTCCAGGTCCGATTCAAAGTGCGGCTACTAACATTCAAAGCCCTAAATGGCTTGGGGCCAGGTTACCTGAAGGGTCGCCTCCTCCCCCATGTACCTGCCTGGACCCTAAGATCAGCTTCAGCAATCCTTCCCCAGGTAGAGGTCTCCTAGGGCCACCAGCCATGAGAACATCAGAACATGCATTGAGCAGGGGGTTGGACTCGATGGCCTTGTAGGCCCCTTCCAACTCTGCTATTCTACGATTCTGATTCTAAGTCCAGCACTCTGTTGGAAAACCCACTGGCAGGACATGGGGGCAACAGAGGCCCTCCTGCCCAAGTGCCCTAGCAACTCTTTCAGCTGCACTGTCTGCCAGTCCAGGTCCGATTCAAAGTGTGGCTACTAACATTCAAAGCCCTAAATGGCTTGGGGCCAGGTTACCTGAAGAGTCGCCTCCTCCCCCATGCACCTGCCCGGGCCCTAAGGTCAGCTTCAGAAATCCTTCCCCAGGAGCCAAAGGAAGTGAGGCTACTAAGAAGAGGGCCTTTTCTGCTGTGGCACCCTGGCTGTGGAATGAGCTTCCAGAAAGGCTGGTCTGGTGCCTCCATTCGCTCATTTTGGCACCAGGGTAAGACCTATTCAATTCTCTCAGGCATTTTAGTTTTTCAGTTTGTTTTTATCTGGTTTTGTATTTTAAATTTGTATACTGCTGCTAGCTTCTGTTTGGATATATATTTTAATAGTACATTTAAAAACTTTTATATTTTATTTTATAGTTTTAATTGTTGCGAACCTCCCAGCGAGCTTCAGCTATTGGGTGGCATAAAATTAAATTAATTAATTAATAAACTGGTGAACTTAAGCATACTGCCTCTGATACTGGAGGCAGCACGTAGCCAACACAACTAACAGCCACTGATAGGCTTCTCCTCCAGGGATTTGTCAATCCCCCTTTTAAAGCCATCCTAATTGGTGGCCATGACCATGTCTTGTGGTCATAGAATCACAGAATAGCAGAGTTGGAAGGGGCCTACAAGGCCATTGAGTCCAACCTCCTGCTCAATGCAGGAATCCACCCTAAAGCATCCCTGACAGATGGTTGTCCAGCTGCCCCTTGAAGGCCTCTAGTGCTGGAGAGCCCACAACCTCCCTAGGTCACTGATTCCATTGTCGTACTGCTCTAACAGTCAGGATTTTTTCCTGATGTCCAGCTGGAATCTGGCTTCCTTTAACTTGAGCCCGTTATTCCGTGTCCAGTTATTCCGTGACCAGGGCGGAACCAGGGCAGGGCAGTGGTGGGTTGGTGGAGGCAGGTTCTGCCACTGAGTACATGATGGAGGGGGAGAGGAGAGACAGGGGGCTTGAAGAGATGGACATGGATGCAGAGGGACCCCCAGGCCATAGCTAGACCTAAGGTTTATCCCAGGATCATCCAGGGTTGATTCCTGCCTGAGCGCTGGAGCCCTGTGTGGCACTTAGATGAACAAGTTTGACCCCAGGACAATTCTGGGATAAACCTTAGGTCTAGCTATGGCCCCAAGATGAGGACAGGGAAGTTGCAGCAGGGAAGGAGGTGGGTTTTCCAGAACTCTGCCCACTGCCCCCCCACCCCACAAGCAAGATGAGACAGGGGGTCTCTTTGGCTCTTCTGAGGCAAGGTCGACCCTAGAGAGGCTCTTGCGCCTTCCTCTGGCACAAGAAGATGGTGCTGAGCAAGCTCGGAGGATGGGGGACGACGACAACTGGTATTAGTTAAGAAGGTTGCTTCATTTGTTACTGGGAAATGTTTTGAAAATTATAGTGGTTGAAAAGTGCAAATATTAGAAGGAAGGAAGGAAATATTAAATGAATTGGAATCAGCTCCTCTGCCACAGCTTGCAGGAGGCTGGGGTCCGGACGGGTTGCCCCTTCCTCAGAATAGGCTGTGGGGACTCGAGGGGGTCTCGGCTGCAAGGGCCCAGCTCTCCCCGTGCCTTCTGAACTCCCAGCATGGGATCTGCATTGAGTCCAAGCACTGGACACATGACAGCAAACATCATGTCCCACAGTCAGTGCTTCCTGACTGTTAGAGCAGTGCGACGGTGGAATCAGTTACCTAGGGAGGTTGTGGGCTCTCCCACCCTAGAGGCCTTCAAGAGGCAGCTGGACAACCCTCTGTCAGGGATGCTTTAGGGTGGATTCCTGCACTGAGCAGGGGGTTGGGCTCGATGGTCTTGTAGGCCCCTTCCAACTCTGCTATTCTAGGATTCTATGATTCTAGGAGGATGCACTGAGACAAAAGCAGAAGCCGGTGCCTGTGGGTCGGTGGGTGGGGGGTGGGCATTGCATTACACCAGGGACTGAGATGAGAGGTCTGTTCTTTGAGCAGCTAACTTAAGATTTATACATACATATTTAAAGGGGAGACATATGCCTATTCTATTCTTGTATCTCAGTATTCAGTATCATCACTTTTAAGTATATCAGATTCTTTGTTTCTTAAAGAATCTTCTTTCCAGGACGCCTGTGTATAACGTAAGATTATTATTCTTTGTGACTGTGCACTGACAACATGCAATCCACAGATTTGCTTATATTGCCTTGCACCGGTAATGGTGAAGCCTTGGGCTCGTCTGCACGGGCGCTTCACCCCGGGGGAGCTTCGGAGTGGCGGCAGGTGATCTACATGACACAGCTGCCACTCTGAAGGGATCCAGGGGCAAAGCTCCAAAGCTCCGTGCTAAGAAAAGTCGGGGACTTTAGCTTGGAGCCAGGCTTCACGTCTCTGCGGAGTTAAGGGGGGGGGGGTTAAAAGGGGTGTGGGAAGGGGGCAGACAGAGAGCTCCGGGCTCCACACTGTAAATATTTTTTAAAAAAAGAAATGGGGGGGTGGGAGGAGAGGAACAGGGCAGTTGGGAGGCTGCCGCCACTACTGGAACAAGCGCCGGGGAGGGGGGAGGAACAGGGCAGCCGGCTCTCCTCCCTCTGAGCTCGCTCTGGCTGCCCCGTTCCTCTCCCACCACCTTTTAAAAATTTTAATCTGTAGATGCGAACCTTCGCATCTAAAGATTAAAAAGAAACAATGATGGGGGGTTAGAGGAACGGGGCAGCCAGAGCGCGATCAGAGGGAGGGGAGCCGGCTGCCCTGTTCCTCCCCTCTCCTTGGTTCTGCCAGCGGCAGCAGCGGCAACTCTGATCTGATGCTCCTTCCCATGCAGATGCTGGGAAGGAGTGCCAATTTGGGAGCCCGGCACCTCGGGGCACAGACCCCAGGCCATCAACATGGGGCCTTGTTAGTGGATGCATCAAAGAGAGGGAGGGAGAGAGAGAGAGAGAGTGATGTGAGCATGCAAAAGAGCAGGGGAGGCTTTCTCTCACAGTCTCTGGCCCCCTGGTCTCTACAAAATGCACTTTTATAACCTACAAGTGTACTTAGGAATGGTTGATTCTGTGTGATCTTTGTCATCTTTTCTTTCCCCCTGGTGAAAAAGCACTGGATACCTGAGGCATTTGGAGATTTGGGCTAGGAGGACGAGGCCAGGCCACCCTGCCGCCGCTGCCCACGCTCCGTCCTGGCAGAAACTCCGCCCCTGCCCGCCCACCGCCAGCACTCACCAGCAGGATCTCAATGGTGCCCAGGATGTACATTGCACCTGCAAAAGTGGTGCCCAGGTAGAAGCAGAGCCCGACAGCGCCGCCAAACTCCGGACCTAGCGAGCGCGAGATCATGTAGTAGGAGCCGCCAGCTGCAGAGACAGGCAGAAAGAGAGGGTGCAGGGGGGGGAGCACACGCGTGAGCAACATTGCACGGGATCCCTCACCCTCTCAGAAAAGGTCCTTGCTCATTTGGCTGAAACCACCCCCAACCCCACGCAACCAGACGCGCTGCCCAGCCCCCATCCGGCCCAAAGGGCCCCCATCATGTGACACTGATAATCCAGGCAAGGGACCCCTTTTCCTTCAGGGACACTTTCCCATCTTCTGTGTGTGTGTGGGGGGAGGCATGCTGGCAAAGGATGGAGCCCAAGCCGGCCAGGGGCAGGAGAAGAGCCATCCGTAGGCAGGGGCCGTCCCTTTCTCTTTCTCTTTGGGCCACCTCCTTTTCTCTCCCTCCCCCCACTTTGGGCGTCTGCCTTCTCCCCCCTCCCCCACCAAGGGAAGGAGCAGAACTTTTGAAACTAGGCTGAGGGCTGGATGTGGCTGGGGGGGGGGCGCAGGAGGGATGTGGCCCGTGGCCCACCCCAGGAACAGCAAATGCCGCCTCTGGGCCATGGATGGTGTGGGCAGGGAGACGCTGCGGGCTCTTAGAACTGAACACGCGTGCAGCCCCTTTGGGAAATGGGGGGGGGGAGAGCTTGATTCCAGTGCTCCAGGCTGCTGCACCTCAGTCCATACCCCATGGGGGGGGGGAAGCAGCCGCAGGAGGAGGACGCAGCCTAGGATCAGGCTGCCCGCAGAGAGGTCACAGCAAGATGTCCTTCTCCACCTCCTGGCCAGCTGGCAGCACCCCAGGGCCCCCCTTGCCCTGCTCCCAGATGTGGCTGCACTCACTCAGAGATGAGGGAAGCCACTCCCCGGTAGGATTCATTCCAGCAGCTCTGGATTCCAGGAAGTCCTGGGATGGAAGCCCACCTGCCAGAGGCCTCCTTCCTTGGGACCACGGGGGGAGCATTGCCCCCCGCCACACACACACAGTCCAGCCATGTGGGAACACCCACTGTGCTGGCCCCACTGCTGGTGCCCTAGGCCAAGCCCAGGGGGGTTCTGGGGAGGGCACGGGCCCTGCTCAGGGGGCGCTTCCCGCTTCCCGGGGGGGTGCAGCCATGCTGTTGGACCGGCTCTCTCTGAGCCATGGGGTCTCCCTGCTGGTGCAGGAAGCATTCAGGCAGAGCTGGGGGTGGGGAGCGGGGGAGTCACAGCCGCTGAGCCAGGGGCGGGGGGCTCAATCAAAGCCGCCATCAACCCCGTGCCTTCTTGTCTGCACCCGACACCGCCCAGCCCACAACCCTCTACCTACCTGGCACCACTCCATTGGTCGCGATGGCACTCATGGAGATGGCCGTCAGCATCGTCTGTGGGGGGGGGGGGAGGGGGGAGGAAAGGCAGAGGCATTGGAGTGGGGAGGGGAAGGCGGCAAGGAAGCAGCCCCCGGTCCCCATTTACGACCAGGCAGACAGGAGAATACACGGTTCCCTTTTGGGGTTGTTGTTTTTGTCCAATCCCTGCATGACTGGAGGGGGAGTTGCAGGGCGGCGGATGCAGCACAGGGCAAGGGAGAACTGAACCTACCACAAGCACACGCGCACACACCCATGTAGTCAGTGTGTGTGGGGGGGCAGTAAAGAGCAGGGGGCAACTAGGCAGGGGTTTCAGGCAGAAGCGGGAAATCTGCACCCAGGCCAGAAGCACTCAGGATGCGGCCCCTGGCTTCTCCTTGGACCCAGGCCCTTGACTGTGCTGCCAAGATCCAGCCACCCTCAGGCAGGGGAACCCAGCACCCCTCGGAAGGAGCTGGGCTGTGCCAATGTGCTAGAGGGCAGCAGCTGGGAGGCCGGAGGCCGGGTCCCTGTGGAAGAAGGGCGGGCAAGGCTGGGGCTGCCACCCACAGAGAGGCAGCTTGGCTGCTCGTGGCGCAGCTGTGGCTTCCTGGAAGCCGCCGCGAGACGGGTGGGCCGGGCAGGACCTTTGGGCCACGATGCGCCTGGAGTCTCCCAGCAACGGGCGGGGATTAGTCGGCCGCTGCCGCTCGGTCTCCCTGCACCGTTGCCCACCCAGGCAGGCACATTGAGCTCCAGCTCCGGCATCTGGCTCTGTCCTGGCTCGCTGGGCCTGGCCGGACGCTGCCCAGCCGGGCTGCAATCGGCGTTCCAAGCAGGGGCCAGTGTGAGCGCGCCGTGCAGCAGCCACCTCCAGGCGGGGGGGGGAGCCAGGCTGGCCAAGCCGGGATGCGGAGGGCTTGAGCGAGGGCTCTCTCGGAGCTCTCTCGGAGCTGCCTCTGTTCTCCACCCCTCCCCGAGGGGCAACTCACGCAGGAGCAGCAGAGAATGACCATGCAGAAGGACTCCATGATCCCGGAAATGCCCACGACCCAGGTCAGCCTGAGGAAAAGGATCACCCCGAAGATGTTCTGCAGGCAGGGCAAGTAGACGCCCATGAAGGTGCCCATCCGGGGAGCCTGCCGGAAGAAGCACAGAGCTGTGAGGAGGCGCCCAGGCACCGGGGGCTCCCGTCCCTCACCCGGGGAATGGCGGGCTCAGGGAGGAAGGAGATTGGGATCCATGAGAAGCAGGCCTGAGGAGCGGAACGGGCTCCTCTCCACGCAGTGCCCCAGGACCTCTGAAGGAGCAGCCCACTGCTTCACTTGCAAAACCTCTGCCCCTCAGCACTGATGCTTTTCTCACGGAGCCCAGCTCATTCTCCGGCCGTCGACAGAGGAAAACATCTTTGCATGGAAACGAAGCCCTGTGAGGAGAGACTGAAAGAACTGGGCAGGTTTAGCCTGGAGAAGAGAAGGGTGAGTGGGGCGGGCGGGGGGGGGGGGGAGGCATGACAGACCTCTTCAAGCCCTTGAAAGGTTGCCACACAGAGGCGGGCCAGGATCTCTTCTCGATCCTCCCAGAGGGCAATTTGTATCACGGGAGTGATTCACAGCACTCCAATGCTGGGGCGGGGGACATAGGGCGTTAATGCATGCGAGGGAACACCAGCTTCAAACGCAGTCGTTGGGCGTGATCCCGGGCGGGCTCCAACGGGGGCGCAGTCCCATCCGGAACACAGGGGTGGGGTCTGGGGTGGCCCTGCTGGCAGAAGCCCTGGAGGGCTCTGGCCGAGGAGGGAGCGTCCCCTTCCCGAGTTGGGGCACCAAGCTCCCAGAGAGGAGAAACAGACCGCCAGCACCGCCCCCGCCGCCAGGTCAGGAGGCTCTCCCGGGCGGCTCCAGGAGGACCCCGCTGTGGTTCCACACAGGCCCTCAGCAGCCTGGAGCCCAGGGCCGGACACGGCGGCCTCTGCGCCCCCTCCACGAGCCAGGGGGCCGCCTCGCCCCGTACCTTGACAGGCTTCTTCTTGGCGCCATCGTTGTTCTCGGCCTCCTCGTGCTCCCGGCTGCCCTGGGGCAGGTTGGTGTAGTTGGCCAGGCCGCTGAGCAGGGACGAGACCATGGGGCTGGTGTCCATCTCCTCCTGTGGAGCGGCAGGGGACGGGGGGGGGGGTGAGGGCAGCCCAGACGGCCGGGCTCCTTTGGCCCGCCTAGCCCAGCCCAGCCCACTGCCCCCTCGGCCAGCCCCCCCCCCTTCGGAGCAGAGGGGCTCCCGAGGCCAGGAAGGGGCTGCCCATCCCCTTCCCCGGGAGCCCTTCCGCTGGAGAGTCCTGGGCGGGCGCAGACTGCCCCGCGGGCCCTCTGCAGGCGAGGCAGGGGCTCCCCGCCCCCCCTCGACCCCCCGCGCTCCCCCCCCCCCGCTTGGCCACAGCTGACCTCGAAGAGGGCCATGTTCTTCCCGTCATATTCCTTCCCCTTCTCCAGGTCTGTGCTGTTGATGAACGGGCTGCTCTCTTTGGGGTTTCCATCGCCTGCAGGGCAAGAGCGGCGGGTCAAGGGCAGCCGCGCAGCCCGCGCGTCCCTCCCTTGCTTGCACGGGCGTCCCCTGGCTGACCCCCGGAGGGGCTCAGGCCCGCCTCCTCCCCCTCGCTCCCCCCCGCTTCTTTCCTTGGGGGAGCCCCCCCCCCAAACTCTGAGGAAGGCGAGGCAGGCGCTCCCAGGGGAACGTGTGCCTGGACTTGCGAAGCCCCCACGGAATCCCCTCCGAAAGGGTTCGAGAGAAACGGCAGCCGCCAAGCCCACCATTCCGGCAAACCCACTTAGGAGTCCTGCCCGAGTACGCAACTGTGATGCCCTTGATGCGGGGGGGGGGGGGGCTCTTCGCACCTTTTGCACCAGATCGTCCTTGTTCCAGTCACCCCCCCCCCCACTCCCACTCCCACTTATGCGCCTCTCGTCCTCGCCCTGGTCCTGTGAAGCCGCCTGCGCTCCGAGCGGCTGGGCTCACGTAACCGGGGGCCACTTCCACGCTGGCCCCTTCCCTCAGCACGGATTACTCACTCACTTATTCCTGAGAAGGGCTCTTCCCACACTTTTCTATTCCCACACTTTGGGTCCATATTTTTTTTCAAAAATTGCTGGCTGGCAGTGATAGTTTGATTTTTTAATTTTTTAGCTTCCATTACAAGTGTAAGATGAGAGTTTGAAGCCTGATCTCACATTATTGCTTAACTATTGCTTAAGGTGGCTGAGAGGCTTGTGATAGGTTTGGTGGCGAGGTATCATCCCGTCTCTATCCATCCCCCCACCAGTACGTATTCTACATTCCTGGCATTAGACTATGAGGTTTCTGGGATTAATTACTATAGGGTGTCATCCAATGCCTGTTTAGTCAGGGGGGGGGGGAAGTCTTACAACTCCAGGCAGGGAATGCTGGGAGTTGTAGGATTGGGCCCTCAGTGAATTTCTGCTTTGCCCTTTGCTAAAAACAAAGGACCCCACCTCCAACCCAAAATAAACGTCAAGGTGGCTTACGGTGAAACAAAAGCCACAAAACTAAAAGAGCAGAAGAAGCAGGCGGGCTTTTCAAGTTTTAAAGTGTGGTGACCCTGCCCATTAGATACGCTAAGCCACAGTGGTTAAGCATTTTGAGCTATGGCTTAACATGTCATGTGAACCATGACTTAACGTGTCTTGTGAACCATTCCTAACCATGATGGCTACATAACCATGGTTTAAACATGCTCACTAACCACGGCTTACCGTGTTGTCTGAACAGGCCCAGTGTTTATAAATTTCACTTAGCAGGCTAGAATGGGAAAAGTCCCGTGGTGGTGGGTTATTGAGGGGGGAGGGTGAGAAGAAGGAAATCTCCCCCTCCTTGAGGAGCAGCAGCAGCAGCAATAGTAGCAGCATGGAAAGAGGAGGTGGGCGACGTCCTCCAGGGTTGAAATGTGGTTGGCTGGGCGAAGCCTTCCCAGCTGAGCCCTGCTGCCAGAAGAGAGTGATCCCTGGCACAGGGCACAGGTGTTGTGCAATTAGCACTGCAGAGGGCTCCTAGTGGCACGGCATTAGCCCAAACCCCTTGCTACCTTGGCCTACATTTCTAAGGCCGACATTTCTAAGGAACAAAACACACTGCCTTCAGACAACACGTTAACCCACCGTGCAGAAAATGCACGGTGTTCGGACAACACAATAACCCATGGTGTGTGTGTACCCAGCCAGTGGGTGACCCATCGCGTTGCCCTGAGGCAGAAGGCAATCAGGTGGATTTAACTGGGCTGAGGTGTGGCAGATGGACTGTGCAGTAGTAACCAGCCTGGCACCAGGTAGGGCGGGGCAAAGGTACGCAGGAGGCTTGGTCTAAAGGTATGGGGGGGGATTTCTGTGCACAGCAAAGGCTGCAATAGAGGGAAGAAGGCACCTCCCCTGCCCAGTTCTCCCCTTCTACAAGGGCTATACTCCAAAGCATTCACCTCTAGCCCAATTGTCCAGTGTAGCCTAGATGCCTGCGTATTTATTTCATGTCATGATGCTCTGCTTCCCTTGCTGAGCGGGGAGAGTCACGCGAACTCTGCTTCTGTGAGCAAACTGTTCACACAACCCAAAGACAACCAAAGCCACGCTGCTGTGACACAATGAGCATTCTCTGGGGCCTTTCCCTGACACAAACAAGGCCATGTGGAACCTGGGGCAGGGAAACGGTGCTTACCTGGGGGCTGCCTGCTCAGATCCAGGAGCAGGGAGCTGGGAACCGACTCTGCCAGAGGGCCTAACCTGGCGCCCCGACCCCTGTATTGGCAGGGATTGACACTCCTGCTCACGGGCGCCTGCAGCCCTGGAAGGCAGGGAGCAGCTAGCATCGTTTGTCAAGCCAGTGCACGGCCTTGGGATTTAAGTGGGGGTGGGGAGCAAGGGTCATTTGCCATTGCAGAGTTCTGGGCCCCAAGGGATCCATAGTGCCCAGCAGAGGAGGCTGTCGGGTTTCCCTCCCTCCTTGCGAGAGCACCAGGGTGGGGGCCGGGGGGCCTCTGGGGGCAGGCCTGACAAATGGCTCTGACAATCCCACACGCCTGGGAATAGGAGTTAATTGCTCTCCAGCCCTCCGGCTCAAGCCTCCTCCCCTCCCCCTCCTCCTCCTACGGCAACCGCCCACAGCTGCCTGGGCCACCCTTCTAAGGAGCAATCCAGCAGCCAAAGGCAGCTCTCCTCTCCTGGCTCCTGGGTCCAGATGCAGAGCGGAAGGCGTCCAGCAAAGGAGGAAGCTTTGGGTGTGGCAATGCTGCTTCAAGGGGACGGTGGACACCCACACGGCTGCCTTTGCGCCTCCCTGGCGCAGCGTTACGTTCTTTGGAGGGCATAGAGTGAGGGGATGCGGTGATACATCTGAAGTTGCCCTGTCCTGATTAGTCCATTTAGTCTCCTCTAAAACCGAAGCCCTCTCCACACTGCTGGGCAGGCAGAGGGCATCTCCCAACTGTCCTACCTGAGGCCCTTTTAAACTGGGGGTGCCAAGGGCTGCCCCGGAGACCTTCTGCGCGCGAAGCAGGCCCATCCATGGAGGAGAAGGCTGCCAAAGGCTACTAGTCATTCCTAGGTCCATCCTTGTCACTGGAGGCCCAGGTGGATTCCGTGGCCCGGAGTACTTGGGGGTAAGCTTCAGCTGACCTGCCAGCTATGGCCTTTCCTGGACAGGGATAACCTAGCCACAGTAGTGCATGTGCAGGTAACTTCCAGATTAGACTACTGCAAGGCACTCTATGTGGGGCTGCCCTTGAAGACGACTCAGAAGTTGCAGCTAGTGCAAAATGGAGCAGCTAGACTGCTGACTGGGACATCTCATAGAGACCACATAACACTGGTTTTAAAGGAATTGCACTGGCTGCTAATACGTTCCTGGTCAGAATTCAAGGTGTTGGTAATCACATTTAAAGCCCTAAACAGCTTGGGACCTTGATGCTTGAGGGAGTGCCTCTCCCTATATATGCCTGCCCGAGATTTGAGGTGTGTTGGAAGAGCCCTCCTCCATATCCCACCAACATGAGATTTATGCTATGGTGAAACGTGGGAGAGGGCTTTCTCTGTTGTGGCACCCCAGCTGTGGAATGCCCTCCCCTTGGAGGCCCAACTGGCACCGGCACTGGTTTCATTTCGGCACCAAGTTAAGACCTGGCTTTTTAACAAAGCCTTTGACGGCTAATATTCACCAAGCCTGTATATAGTTTTAATTGCTTTAATTGGCTTTACGGTTTTTAAATTTTGTACTGGTTTTAGCTTATTAATGGTTAGTTTGTTTTTAGCTGTGTGTATTTATTACTTTATACTGTAGTGGTTGTATGATTTTACCTGTATGCCACCCTAAGATCCTTGTGATATAGGGTGGGATACAAATGTCTTAATAAAATAAATAATAAATAGCCATCACAATGGCTACATATCACCTCCAGATTCAGAGGCCTCTGGATGCCTCTAGGTGCCACTTGCTGGACCGGGGGGGTGGGGTGCTATCATTGTCCCCATGCTCCACTTGCGAATTCCCCGTGGGCGTCTGGTTGGCCACTATGGGAACAGAATGCTGAAGCCACTGGGCTTTTGGTCTGACACAGCACGGTTCATCTTGTGCTCCCATTGGTCTGAATTCCATACGGTCTGCCAGTGTACAGATGCTCCTGAAACCTCCCAGGACATAGGGGCAACATGACCTGAAGCACACACTCCTTTGGGCTGGGGTCCCTCAAGCATCTGTACTTGTTCATAAATGATCCAAAAGTAGGCGAGAGCTGTGAGGTATGCTGATGACATGAAATTATTCAGGACTGTAAAAGCCAAAATGGGCCTGTTCAGAAGACACCTTAAACCCTGCTGGTGTTAAGGCTTTTGGTTGAGCGGCCAGGCTCTAAGGTGTCTCGTGCGATGCGTTTTGCTAAACTCTGCTCACTCACTAACCCCAGTTAGACCATCCGCAGCAGGGTTAGTGGCTCTAGCCATGGCTTAAAAGTGTTGTGTGCCACAGCAGGGCTTGTGGTTCATGCTAACCCCAGAGAACCACAGCTTCACTCACCACAGAGCCTGACGTATCGTCTGAACAGGCCCAATGGATTGCAAAGCTGAGGTTCCTGGCTCAACTAGCCCAGGCTCAAATTCAGCCCGAAGTTGGCATCTTGTGACTAGTTATGCCCAAATTTAGCAACTGCTTTTCTTGACAATTTGCCACTGAGGACATCAGAAGCAGGCTTCCCTTCTCTTCTGCCTTCCCGCCCCAGCAGATACCCAGAGTAGCTCATTATATGAATAAAACAGAATAGCACACACAACTAAAATGGATATATCAGCAGAAGTAGACATCGTTAAACACAATGGGTTGGATTTTCCAATTCGGAACATGAAGTTTCTAGGCTTCATGTTTCTTCCGAAAAGAAGTGAGGAACTGTTGTGTCAGCTACGTCTTGCCCAGAGCGCTTGAAGGCGAGTGTGGGGCTCCAACAGGGCTTCCGGTGGGCCTCCGTTGCCCTAAACATCCCGCCCCCCCACCATAGCTCAGAAACCATGCTCCCCCTTCCTCCCCTTCTTTCCTCTCCCTTTCCCAGTCCTGTTCATGCAGCCCAATGACTATAAAACCCATGATGCTATGACACAATGAACATATTGCATGAGCAGATTCTTTGGGGCTTTTCACGGACACAAACCACTGAAAGGCCACAAACGAAGCCAGGCCACGCTTTGCAGGTGGAGGCTGAGGTGCATCCAGATGACGCTTTCATGGCGCCATCATAGGAAACTCTGGAAGCTGCCTTGTACGAAGTCGGTCCATCCAGCCCAGTACTGGTGACACTGACTGGCAGCCGTGGCTCTCCAGGGTTTCAAGTGGATCTCTTTCCTCCCCTACCTGGAGAAACTGGGCTTGAACCTGGAACCTTCTGCGTGCCAAGCAAGGGCTCTATCACACTGAGCTACGGCTCCCCCTTTGCATGTGGAAAGTTATACTTGTAAGCCCCTTTCACTTATAGACCCCCACCCCACCCCCACTGCATGTTTCCCTGCTGCTGCTGCTGCTGCTTCCATCTTTTCCCTTGTAGCAGAAAACCCATTAAGGAAAAAAATGACATTGCTGCCCGGTGCCTTGTGATTGGTAGCACAAAGAGCTACCTGCCCCTCCCAACACCTGGAAGCATCCTGGGTCTATGTGAGCACGGCTGGCAAACCACAACGCATCCTGAGAACAGCTATGGGACGCTTTGGTGGGGAAGGGATCACAGCCAGGCCTTTGCTAGACCGACTGGTAAATCCGGGCCTGACCAGGGGAGATCCCACGATGCAAATATCGCAGGATCTCGCCCTAGTCTACACGCTCTCGCCATTTTTTTATTTTGTTTTCAGGAGGGGCCAGATGCGCAGGAGTGCTCCTGCACAAAAGTAAGTTTTTTTTTTAAAAAAAAAAAAGTTCCCAACCCCCCGTCTGCGATCTCCTTCCCCCTGTCCGCGATCTCCCCCCACCCGGTCCGCGATGTCCTTCCCTGGCCCCAATGGGCGCAGCGCTCCTGGGGACTGCTGCGCCTCGTCCGCAGCTCCTGGCTCCTCACGAGTAATTGCAAGGAGCCAGGAAAACCGCTTGCTAGAGGGGCCACATGCTGAGCCCGAGACCGTGAGAAAAAACAGGCTACAAGTGGTGCCTGTTATCCTGGGGCAAGGGAGGGTTGATCCCTCCGTGAGCCCGGGATCCCCTGTTCGTCATGTGGATGCACAGGGACAATCCCGAGGTTCACCCCGGGATAAAGCCCCATCTAGCTAAGGCCCCAGTTGTGAAGAAGCTGGATGGGAATCTCTCTCTCTCTCTCTCTCTCTCTCTCTCTCTCTCTCTCTCTCTCTCTCTCAAACACACACACACACACACACACACACACACACACACACCAACACAAGTTCCAGCTACTTTGCCTCCAAGGAAACAGAACACTCCACTCACAGCCCAGTGCTCAGCAGCCATCAGGCCAGGTCACTCTCCTGATAGGTATTACTTAGAGCAAGTAATTCAGCACCCATAGTGAGCAGAACACAGAAGATGCAGAGTTAGCAGCCCCGTGATGGACTCTTTCTGTGCCCCACACTCCTGGGTTAACACAACCAGCTCAGCGGTCGCAGCAGGGGAAACTACTCTAAACTAGTCACCTGATCCTTTTGGTTTCCTTTTCCAGTTCCGTGACATCCCTGTGCACAGGATCCCAGCTGCAATGGCACCAGAGCTGTGGGTAAGGGGCACGGCACTCTGGGCCTCTTATTTGCCATCCTCCTTCGAATTGTCCCGATTTAGCTGCTTCCCTTTCTGCGATCGTCACACACCGGGGAGGCCTTTTCCCTTCAGTGATCCACCATGAATCTGGCTTCTCTTTCCGAGTTAGTTCGTGGCCCATTTGCCCTTGCGGAGCTCTGATTCCTTCAGTTGTGCACATCGCGATCAAAGGCCTGGATGCATGTGTTCTAATTAAAAATGCCTTTCCAGCATCTCATGCTTTAGTAGTCTGATTTGGTCATTCGTTCTCAGTGAAAACGTTCTCCTATTATTAATGTTGTTTTTACAGTTGGGGTGTGTGTGTGTGTGTGTGTGATGCGGCTGAAATACAGCACAAGCATACAGCCAAATTGGACTCAGCACATCTAAAACATTTTTAAGTCTTTCTGTTCTGCTATATATATATATATTTAAAAGCCTCAGGGAAGTACAATTTCTCAAAATCTAACCAGTCTATTGGAATTTTAGGCATTCAAAAGAAAAGAAAAGGAAAAAAGGCAGCATAATATAAGAACAGGAAAAGAGCCACGTTGGATCAGACCAAAGTCCATCTAGTCCAGCACTCAGTCTACCCAGTGGCTGTCAACCAGGGACCCACAAGTAGGACATGAGTGCAACAATACTCTCCCGCCCATGTTCCCCAGCTACTGGTGTACATAGTCATACTGCCTCTGGTACTGGAGGTAACCATAGACCTCTGGACTAGTAGCCATTGATAGCCTTCTCCAGGAAATCATCCAACCCCATTTAAAAGACATCCAAATTGGTGGCCATCACTACATCTTGTGGTAGTGAGTTCCATAGGCAGGCTCTTTGTGATGAAGTATTTCTTTCTGTTTGTCCAGAATCTCAATCAGCTTCATGGGATAATGATTATTATTATTATTATTTATTTATATAGCACCATCAGTGTACATAATGACCCCTTTGGGTTCTAGTATTATGGGGAGAGGGAGAAAAATGTCTCTACACCACACATAATTCTGTACACCTCTATCTTGTCTCCCCATTACCCTCCTTTTTTCCAAGCTAAACAATCCCAGCTGTTATAACTTTCCCTCTTAGGGGAGATGCTTCAGTCCCTTGATCATTCTAATTGCTCTTTTCTGCACTATTTCTAGATTTACAATGTGTTATTTTAGGTGTGGTGAGAACTGTACAAACTTTCTAAGTGTGGTCGAACCATACATTTGCATAATGGAATCTATTGGCACTTTTATTCTCAATTCATTTTTGTATTACGCCTAACATGGAGTTTGCCATTTTTACAATGGCTGCACACTGGGTGGACATTTTCCACCACAGCTGCAAAATCTCTTTCTTGGTTGGTCACTGAAAACTCAGATCTCCAACATGCATCACATTACACTGGCTTACACTGAACCTTCTGGAGCTCCTCACAATCCCCTTCAGCTTTAACAACCCTAAAAAATTTGGTGCCATCAGCAAACTTGGCCACTTCCTTGCTCACTCCTTATTCCAGATCATTTATGATAGCATGAGAGCACTCTTCAAATACTTAAAAGGTTGTCACACAGAGGAGGGCCAGGATCTCTTCTCGATCCTCCAAGAGTGCAGGACATGGAATAAGTTACAGGAAGCCAGATTCTGGCTGGACATCAGGAAAAACTTCATCGCTGTTAGAGCAGTATGACAATGGAACCCATGACCTAGGGAGGTTGTTGGCTCTCCCACCCTAGAGGCCTTCAAGAGGCAGCTGGACAACCCTCTGTCAGGGATGGTTTAGGGTGGATTCCTGCACTGAGCAGGGGGTTGGACTCGATGGCCTTGTAGGCCCCTTCCAACTCTGCTTTTCTATGATTCTATGACTCTACGAACAAGTTGAAAAGAATTGGTCCTAATACTGATCCCTGTGGACCCCACTATTTATTTCCCTCCATTGGGAGAATTTACCTTTTATTCTTACTCTCTGTTTTCTATTCTTTAACCGGTTACTGATCCATAAGAGGACCTCTCCTCTTATTCCATGACTGCTAAATTTGCTCAGGTGTCTTTGGTGAGGGACTTTGTCAAAAGCCTTTTGGAAGTGCAAGTACTCAATGTCTACCAGATCATCCCTGTCTACATGTTTACTGACACTATTGAAAACTTTAAAAGGTTACTGCAACAGGATTTACCTCTGTGGAAGCTGTGTTAATTCTTTTTCTACAGGGCTTATACTTCCATATGCTTACTAATTTTATCTTTAATAATGCTTTCCACCAATTTACCCAGAACAGACATTAAGCTAACCAGCCTGTAATTAATTACCAGGATCCCTCCTGGATCCCTTTTTAAAAATGGGTGTTACATTGGCCATCTTCCAGTCCTCTGGTACAGAGGCTGAGCTTAAGGACATGCTGCCTAGTTTGGTTAGAAGATCAGCAATTTCATATTTGAGTTCTTTGAAAAAACTAGGATGGATACCATTTCGGCCCAGTGATTTGCTTTCCATTTATCAGTAAGGTTGAGAACTTCATTTTTTGTCATCATTATGTGCCTCAGTTCCTCTGAAACCCTTCCTGATAACATCAGTTGAGGCACAGGTATCTGTCCTGTATCCTCTGCAGTGAAGACGAATGAAAAGAATTCATTCAACTTCTCTGCAATTTCTTCGTCCTCCTTCAGTCCTCCTTTAACTCCATTGTCATCTGACTTCTTCCCTCACTGGTTTCCTGCTTCTGATATGTTTAAAGAATTCTTTATTGTCAGCCTTGATGTTGTTGGCGATGCGCTCTTCAAAATGCTTTTTTGCATTTGTCTGCTTGCATCTCCTTTTCACAAATTTGTGCTCCCTTTTATTTTCCTCACTTGGGCAAGACTTTCATTTTCTGAAAGAAGCCTCTTTTTACTAAAAGCTTCCTTGACTCTGCTGGTTAACTATCCCAGTGACTTCTGGGGCTTGATGCTACCTTTCCTAATCTGTGATATACATTTTAGCTGAATTTCTATTATTGTAATTTTTTGAAGGGAATTGCCCCGCTTGGAGCCCATTTAATTTCCTTTTCACCTCATTTTAGAGAAGTTTCCTCTTTTGAAATCAAATGTGATTGTGATGGACTTCCTGAGCAGTTTCCCAGTTAAATATATACTGAATCTGATAGCACTAGGGTCACTATTACCTATTGGTTCAACATTTACATCTCCCAATATGTCCTGAGCGACACCACTTAGGATTAAATCCAGAGTCACTGTGCATGAACAAATGTTCTAGGGCACAGTCATTTTGGGCATCAATAAATTTTACCTTTTTGTCATGACTGGAACATGCATTTATCCAGTCAATGTCGGGAGTGATTCAAGTCACCCATTATTACAACACCTCCAAGTTTGGAAGCCTCTCTGATTTCATTTTCCATCTCAAGGTTGTGATGAGCATTCTGGTCTGGGGGATGATAGCACCTTCCTAGCACTAAATTAGTTCTGGAGCCCGGTATTGTCACCCACTGTGCTTCTGTGGAAGCATCTGACCCATTTAGGTGTTCTAGTCTGCTCGACACTATGCCCTCTTTGCCATAGCGGGCAACATCTCCTTCAGTACGCCCTTCCCTGTCCTATCTGTATAGTTTACATCCAGAGATGAACATATCCCACTTCCTGACTGTTAGAGCAGTACGACAATGGGAGGTTGTGGGCTCACCCACACTAGAGTCATTCAAGAGGCAGCCAGACAACCATCTGTCAGGGATGCTTTGAGGTGGATTCCTGCATTGAGCAGGGCGTTGGACTCGATGGCCTTGTAGGCCCCTTCCAACTCTGCTATTCTATGATTCTATGATTCTCTCTATTCCACCAGGTTCCTGTAATGCCCACTATGTCCAGGTTCTCCTTTGAAAAAAGCACTCTAATTCTCCCAGTTTGGCTTGGAGGCTTCTGGAATTTACACAGAAACTCCTATACATGGTGTCCCTCCCCAGATGACTCTCGTACGTGCATCTTTTCCTAAGGCAATTAGGCCTCTTTGATTGGCTATCATGTTCCACCATATATTCATGGTCTATTTCCTCCTCTTCTGTATTTAGGCAATTGAAAATATTTTCATTTTCACTCCCTTGGGATAATTTAACCCAGGGGTTTACTTTTATGTTTAGCACCAGCAGTCTGGTTCCATTTTGGTTCAAGTAGAGCTCGTCCCTCTTGTACAGGCCTGGCTTGTCCCAAAATATTCCCCAGTGCTTAACAAATCTGAACCCCTCCTCCCTGCACCACCATCTCATCCACACATTGAGACTTCTCAGCTGCGCCTGTCTAGCTGGCCCTGTGCTGATAGCACTCTTCAAAGACTTAAAAGGTTGTCACTCAGAGGAGGGCCAGGATCTCTTCCCGATCCTCCCAGAGTGCAGGACACGGAATAATGGGCTCAAGTTAAAGGAAGCCAGATTCCAGCTGAACATCAGGAAAAACTTCCTGACTGTTAGAGCAGTACAACAATGGAATCAGTTGCTTTGTGAGGTTGTGGCCTCTTCCACATGAGAGGCCTTCAAGAGGCAGCTGGACAACCCTCTGTCAGGGATGCTTTAGGGTGGATTCCTGCATTGAGCAGGGGGTTGGACTGTATGGCCTTGTAGGCCCCTTCCAACTCTGCTATTCTATGATTCTATGACTTTAAAATAGATTTCAAAGGAAGCAAAAGGGAAAGCCACCTTGGTGATCCTGGATTTCAACCTCCTGCCTAGCAACGTAAATTTGGCTTCCAGGACCTCACGACTACATTTCTCCACATTGTTGGTACCAACATGGACCACGACAACTGACTCCACCCCAGCACTGTCTACTAGGCTATCTAGATGGCTTGTGATATCCGCAACCTTCGCACCAGGCAGGCAATTCACCATGCGATCTGTGCGCCCATCACAAACCTAGCTGTCCGTGTGTGTAATGGTCAGATCTCCCACTATCACGAGCCCCCTCCCCCCAGAAGCACATCCCCAGTGCCAAAGGATGTTTGCCCATCTTCTGAGGAATGGGTCCCTCTAAGAGATCATTTCCCTCCTCATCAGAATGACGCCCTCCTTCCCCAGGACCCTCATCCTCCGTGACCGCAGAGGAGCTCTCACACTGGGATTGGGGCCAGGCTAATAGGTCCCCGAAGGCCTCATCCACCAACCTCTCTGCCTCGCTTTGCTTCTCCAGGTCGGCATCCTGGGCCTCAAGGGAGCGAGCTTGATCCTTGAGAGCCAGGAGCTCAGTAGTACACCGAGCACATAGCCACGACTTCTGTGCAGCAGGCAGATCGCCACACATGTGGCACTGGGAAGCCCCCCCACCCCACCCATGCCCCTGCTGGCTTTCTCCTTTCATAACTCTTTGTTTGGTTTTGGATGTATTTTACCTGGAAAACTTTGTTGTTACTAGTAGAAGGTGGGGAACTTGTTGTTATTTAGTTACAATTACTGAGAGAAGAGAAGAGAAGAGAAGAGAAGAGAAGAGAAGAGAAGAGAAGAGAAGAGAAGAGAAGAGAAGCACATTGTTGCTCAGTACCAACTTAACCCATACATAAAATTTAAGGACAAAAATATCCAGACTTGGGCTGCAACCCTGTGCACTCTTCCTGGGAGGTAAGGGCCATTAAACACAGTGGAACGTACTTCAAAGTAAACATGCATAGAATTGGCTAGTTTTTGAGATGATTGGGTGGGGGGGAGGTCTATTTAAGGCAGCCCTATACAAAAGCAGGCAGGGCCTTCAGAGGCCTTGTGTGTTACCTGTGTCCACCCCCCCCCCCCGATAGCACCACACACACACACACACACGATTGTACTAAGGGAGACAGCTTTTGGTGGGCTGTTGGGAGTGCATCTTAAAATGAGGAAGACAATGCCAGGGCAGAGCCTTCCCCTGCATGCACGGGTACAGCCCCTGACCCACAACCCACTGCTGCAGATGGCCTTCAAGGGCAAAAGCTTTGCCCACCCCTGGGGCAGAAGAAGGAATTTCAATGGGCTTCATTTGCATGACAAATACTTAAAAGGTTGTCACACAGAGGAGGGCCAGGATCTCTTCTCGATCCTCCAAGAGTGCAGGACACGGAATGGCTCAGGTTACAGGAAGCCAGATTCCGGCTGGACATCAGGAAAAACTTCATGGCTGTTAGAGCAGTACGGCAATGGAACCCATGACCTAGGGAGGTTGTGGGCTCTCCCACACTAGAGGCCTTCAAGAGGCAGCTGGACAACCCTCTGTCAGGGATGCTTTAGGGTGGATTCCTGCATTGAGCAGGGGGTTGGACTCGATGGCCTTGTAGGCCCCTTCCAACTCTGCTATTCTATGATTCTATGATTCTATGACAAGCTGCTCAAATCCCTTCTTCTGCTCAAGAAGCTCCTCCTCTCCTGCACCTGGCCAGTCTTGGTCTGTTTCCCCAAAGAGACTCAGAATCGCAGGGGGATTCAAGCAGCCCCTGGCCCCATTGCCAGTCCCTGGGAGGCTGGTTCCATCCCATGTGCCAGAAGCAGGTATGGCGGCCCTTGAAGGAACCACATGGCTGGGGAAAGGACAATGCCACAACCCATGTGGAAGAGAAGTTGTCAGACAAGGCCCATCACCTTAATGAGCCCTGACCCAGAGTGAAAGAATGGGGAACAGGAAGGAACAGGAAGGGCTTCCTTAGGAGAGGTTACAACCCATTACACAGTGACCATAAGAAGAGCCATGCTGGTTAAGATCAAGGTCCATCTGATCCTGCCTTCGGTTCACACAGTGGCTGATCAGCTGCCCACGGGACACGGCTGCAATAGCGCCCTCCCAGCCACGTTCCCCAGGAACTGGTGTTATTGGAGGTAGCATAGAGCCATCAGGACTAGCAGCCATTGATCGCCTTATTCACCATGAATCTCTCTAATGCCCTTTTAAAGTCATCTAAATTGGTGGCCGTCATTACATCTTGTGGAAGCAAATTCTAATACTATGGGAGAGGGAGAAAAATGTCACCCTATCCACATTCTCCACACCATGCATGATTTTGTTCACCTCTAGCATGTCTCCCCTTACTCAGAATTGGCAATCCTTTGAAGTGAGACTGGACTACAGTTAGCACACTGGAAGAGAAACAGAAATGAAATGGACCCAGCAGACATGGCCGCCTTTAGACCAAAGGAATATAAAGTGAAAAATGTAGAATACCCTGTCTCTATACAACAAAGACTAATTTTTACAGCTACCAAGGTGCTTTCCTTCGAAACTAGCCTAGCTACAGTTATCCGTGCTCTGATAACCTCTCATTTGGATTACTGCAATGCGTTATACGTGGGGCTGCCTTTGAAAACGATCCGGAAGCTTCAGCTGGTACAAAACAGGGCAGCCCGTTTACTAACAGGGACTGGCCGACGAGACCACATTACGCCAGTCCTTTTACAACTCCATTGGCTGCCAGTCCAGGTCTGGACCCGATTCAAAGTGCTGGTATTGACATTTAAAGCCCTAAACGGTTTGGGGCCAGGTTATTTGAAGGAACGCCTCCTCCCATATGTACCTGCCCGGACCTTAAGATCATCTGCAGGGGCCCTTCTCTGTGAGCCCCTGCCAAAGGAAGTGAGGCAGGTGGCTACTAGGAGGAGGGCTTTCTCCGCTGTGGCACCCCGGTTGTGGAATGAGCTCCCCAGAGAGGTCCGCCTGGCGCCTACACTGTACTCCTTTCATCGCCAGCTGAAGACCTTTTTATTCTCTCAGTATTTTAACACTTAATTCTAACTTAAATTTAAATTTTACTGTTCTAACTTTGTATTTTAATCTTGTATCAATTTCTGCTGCGTGGTTTTATCCTGGTTGTGCTTTTTATACTGTATTTTTTGTATTTGTGCTTTTAACCTGTTGGTTGTTTTATGATGGTTTTAATTTTTGTGAACCGCCCAGAGAGCTTCGGCTATTGGGCGGTATAAAAATGTAATAAATAAATAAATAAATCTGAAGGCAACAGGGATCAGCAGAAGTCAACTTCAGTACAAAGACGCGGAGGGAGCCTGAGCCACTGGGTTTGCGATGAGGGTTGGGAATAACTACACGTTCCATATTCAAAGATTTGAAAAAGAGGAAGACGCTAACATGACCTTTCCCTTTAACAACCAATGGTAGCTTTTATTTATTAAATCAAGAGGTATCATAAGGTAACATGCCCCATTCTTTCAGTAGCTTCAAAAGAGAACCTTCACTGAGGTTTTACAACAGGTAAATGTATTCAACTTCACCGGCTAGCTAAATCAGTTCACCAGTCGACTTCTGAATAGACAGGCATGTGACTGCAGTAGAGGGACATTTAGCCCCTCGACGGCTCCAAATAATCAACCCCGATGCTGGCACTGCGCTTGCCAGATGCCCCTTTACCTCGCAGGCTTTGTCTCTTCCTGGTCCCTTAGAACATTACAGGCATTTCTCACCGAGTGATGACAACGCGGAGTCAAGATGTGCCTCCTTCACAAAATGTTGGTGTGGAAGTGCCACCCTCCTCCGCAGGCAATGCATGAATGCACATGCTCCTGCACCAGCCTAAAAATGCACCTTCTAGCGCTCTGGGGAAAGGCCTGAGTGGCAGCAGCAGCAGCAGCAGCAGCACAGGAGCAGGGGCAGGGTTCACATGGCGCTTCTCTCTCCCCCTCTGCCTGCACGCACTCATGAGTTTGCCCTCCCCACTCTGGCTGCAATATATAAGCACCCGCACACCCCAAGGGGGATTGGAGGCGCACTTTATATAGCCAGAGCTGCACACAGAAACTCAGCCGGAGTGAGACGTGGAGTCAGCCACCCAAATGTTAATGGGCAAACATCTGAAAAGCAGATTGCTGAGCCAAAGGCAACTGGTTTCCTGCTCCCAGCCACTATGAACAGAAGCCGAGCACTCAAGGCACAGGCGGCACAGCAACTGGGGGCGTCACCTCAGCCTCCCCCGCCTCTGTCTCTCCAACCCAGTTGGTGGTGGAAGGGTGATAACGAATCCAGTGCCCAGCAAGCAGAAGCAGCCCAGGAATTCCACTGGGCCGTGGCGGTAGTGGCTCCGGGGCTGCCTCTTCTCTGGCCTTGTCTTGCCTGCACAACCAAGCAGTGCAGAGACAAGAGTTTGTGCCAGTGAGGCAACTCCTGACCCAAAGCAGGAGGCCGCCGTGTCCCAGAACCAAAAGCCTGCCGAAGGAGAAGCCATTAGCTTGAAATTGGCCCATGTAGCTTTGCTTCCAGGGCTCGCAATCAACCCCGCCCCTGCACATGTACCCACCCATGTGCACATCGCCCACTTTGGCTGGACAAGGCCACAGGCCAGAGCCCCTGGCACTGCCTGTGATCTGCCACTTAAAAGGGGAATATTACTGAGAAGATGGAGGGAACTGTTCAGAGGAGTGGAGGGTGCTTTGCCCTGACGCTTCTCCCGTTCCCAGGAAGGAAAACAAGGAGACAAGATTCCCAAGTGAATGGGGCCAGGAGGATCTTTGATGGAGCTTCCTTTCATGCTGTTCTTTCTGTGTCCTTCCTCCAAATAGCAGATGCCCAGACACCCACCCCAGCACATCAGTGGCTAGAGAAATCCCATCTTTTGTATCGACAGGTTTCCAAACTAAGCAAGGTAGTCCACACAGGAAAAGTGAGGAGGGTAAAGCCAGGGTCTGAACAGAAACGGAGGCCAAGACCTAAACCAGAGGAGGAGAAGGAGGAGAGCTGTGGGGCTGGCAGAGGACATCTCTAGGGGAGGGAGGAGGGACATGGGGATTCCATTTGCAGTGGTTAAAGGAAGGACCTCAAACTTGCACACTGACCTGGTAAGGGCTCTGTATGAAGGGTGGGTGTCCACCTTCTCAGAGCCAGTTGGCACACTGAAACAATCACAACTTTCAAGAAGGCATGGAACATATGGGAGAAACTGGGCCTATATTTTGTTTTTCCAAAAAGCTCTACCCAGCTTTTACCCAACTCTCTCCCCTTCCCTCAATTCACTTCTTCTTGAATTTAGTAGAACAGGACACAATGTGTTGTGTGATCATTGGATGGGGAGCCAGGGCAAGTTAACTTCTGAATTAATTGGGGAATCACCACTCTTCAGATGCAGGGATCCTTTCTCTAATTCTTCTTACTATCTCCCAGGCGTGTGGAGGGTCAAGGCAGACATCACTCTGTCTCTGTGTGTGTGTCCGTGTGTCCGTGTCCCTGGGGAAGCAGAGGCCAGGCTGGTCAAACAAAGCCCAAAGGGAGCTTGCTTGCAGGCAGAGCAGCTGGGCTTGGCAACTGCTAACACCCAGGAGAGCAGAAACTGGAGCTCACTTGTGGGAGCAGCCAGGCTAACCAGCAGGGCAGGTGTGTGACAAGTCATAAAAACGTAAGAAGAGCCATGCTGGATCAGGCCAAAACCTTCTCCAGTCCAGCATTCTGTTTGCACAATGGCCAACCAGAGGCCCCAAGGGGACGCAGCCTACAAGCAGGACAGACCAGTGCTGCCCCACGGAAGAAGGGCCAGCCCATGCCTGAGCTCTGCAGGCATCAGGAACTGGCCAGGCTTAGGGCAGAAGAGGCGGCTTCTGAACGGATGTGCATGGCAGCAGCCCTGAGAAATGAGGCTGGTCATGGCCCACAGCACCTCCCAGGCCTGCGGGATGCTAGAACCATCACTTAGCGGGAAGGAGGATGGCTTGAGACAGAGAAAAGCCCTTGCTGGCCAAGAAGCCATAAATGGCAGGCAAGCTGGAGTTCCGCCTGGGATTTGGAGGAGCCTCTAAACGAAGCCTCAGAGGCGTGATCATACATCCACATGCACAGGGCATAGGACGCTGCCTTCTAATCAGCCAGGCTACTCCCACCCACACCTACCCCATTCACCTAGCCCAGTATTGTCGACACTGACTGGCAGTAGCGTCTCTCCAGGGTTTCAGGCAGGAGTTGTTCCTGTCCTACCTGGAGATCAAACCTGGGACTTGCTGCCTGCAATGCAGGGGATCTTCCACTCAGCTATGGCCTGCTCCCAAGACAGTAAGGAGCACTCCCACGAGTTCCGCACACTCTTTCCAGAAGAGGAGTGCACAAGTTAACTAGGGGACTGGATTGTGTTCACTTCAGTCAGCAGATACATACGTATACAGGGCCTCTCAGCTCTCAGGGTGTCCCCCTAAATGTCTTAGATTCACCTGGCCAAACAGGCCCTCATTCCCTCACTATTCACATGAGATCCAGCAACACCAGCATGGCCATCTTCATGCCAGGACAGTCAACTCTCGAACCAGGAACTCTGGAGCTCCTAAAGCTATGGCCTTGAAATGCACCAGTTAGCAAATGATCATGTTCAGGTTGACAAAAGCTTCAGCTGCTGATGTGTTCAGATCAAGCCTCTGATAAATGCACAAGAACAACCCAGGGCTTTATTTCCCAGGTCGGCTGGCAACTGCCCTGGGAGCTTCGGCAGTTGGGCGGTATAAAATGCAATAAATGAATACATACATAAATAAACCACACTCTCAGACGTTAAGGTGCTTTGCGACGCTTTGCTGCTTCTACGCCCACACAATACACGCGTGCAGCAGAGGCTGTGCTATGTAAGCCACCACCTAGAAAGGAACACAAGAAGAGCCCTGCGGCTGGGTCAGCCCAAGGGCCCATCCAGTCCAGCATTCAGTGCCCATAGTAGGACCACAGTGCAATGGCACCTTCCTGCTCATGCCTCCCAGCAGCTGGTACTGAAAGGCACCCTGCCTCTGACAGTGGAGGCAGTGTATAACCACCAGGACTAGCAGACATTGACAGTCTGGTTCTCCATGAAAGTTCCCAGACCTTTAAAGCCATCGACACTGGTGGCCATTACTACACCTTGTGGTAGCAAATTCCATAGTTTAACAAAGTTCTTCCTTTGATCTGTCCTGATTCTCTCACCAATCAGCTTTATGGGATGATCCCACTGGGTTCTAGTATTATAAGAGAGGGAGAAAAACATCTCTTCGCTCCACTTTCTCCACACCATGCATGATTCTGAACACATCTCTCGTGCCTCCCCCTCACTCGCCCCAGACGTTGTAAGAAATCTTTCCTCATAGGAGAGTTGATCCAGCCTCTTAATCATTTTGGTTGCCCCTTTCTACACCTTTTCCAACACTACAATATTCTTTTTGAGGAGCCGTGACCAGAACTGTACACAGTACTCCAAAGGTGGTTGCACCATAGATTTGTTAAAAGGCATCAATGCTAAGACTGCCAGGTGCAACATGGCTAGGACTAGCTTTGGACAACTTCAAAGGTTAGATGTAAAGGCGGCGGGGGGGGGGGGTGATTTCTGTAAGAGGCAGCTTTCCCAATCACAGTTGCGGGAGGAACTGGGCCTGCCGGATTCCCCCTCGAAGGCACTAGGAGCCTGGTGCTAACTTGCCTTTAGCAGCACCCCAAGAGCACAGGGCAGTAACATCAGCATTGCCGGGGAAGGCAACGGCAAACCACCCCGCTATAAGGCCTGCCAAGAAAATGTCAGCGAAAGCTGGCGTCCCTCCAAGAGTCAGTAATGACTCAGTGCTTGCATGAGAGGTTCCTTTCCTTTTCCTATGTTTCCAGACCATTTTTTAGGGCAGCCCCATAAAGAAAACATTGCCATAGTTCAAAGAAGAGATTACTGGGCCATGAACGGCAGAACCCAGATCCCCAACACTAGATAAAATAAATGTATTAAATCTGTTTTAAATCTATTATTACCATTACTTAGGGGACTGGATTTGACACGCACATAATTACTCATCTGCCAGCCAATTTCAGGGGTTAAAAAAAACTCCAGATTAACCATTTGGGTCAATTCATTGCTTAAAATTAGCAAAAATGTACATATTGACACCATTTGTGGCTCCTGTAGTTAGTTCGTCTTAATGGGGGGGGGGGACTTTCATGTTCACGCGGTCTGCTAGATTTAAATATAGGGCAGCCCTCCCAGCCAGCCAGCCAGCCAGCCAGCCAGGGTGGCTAGGAAACGCTGGGCACCGCAGGCCTCCTTCTCTCCCGCCCGGCATGCCCAGGACTGAGCCCTCCGCGCCTGCTGCAGCCACAAGCGAGGCGGCTGCGCTCCCAACCGCAGGGCGTGTGGCTTTTTCACGCCCACTAATTAACCGGGGACATCTTGAATCTGCAATTAAAGCTTCTGTCGGGCCAGTCACGGCCAGAGCGATCCACGCCCTGCGCCCTCCCCGTGCCTTTGTCTCCCGGGCGGGACGGGGGCGGCGGCTGCGGCGGCGGCGCTCGGCTGCCCAACCCGGAGCCGGACCCACGCCGGAGCCCGGGGTCTTTTCCTGCTGAAAGGCGCGGGGGGGGGGGAATGACTCGGCCCTGCCGGGCAGTGACCCCCGCCCCACGCCCGCCCCTGCGCAGAAGACGTGGCGGAGGAGGCCGGGGGCTCGGCCCCTGCTTCGCCACATGGACTCAGGCCGCCGCCATCCTTCCCATCACTCGTTCGGTTGCCATGGCAACCCAGAAAGGAGCTTCGGCTCCCCAGGAAAGCGCTTATGTAACGCTACAGATGGCCCGGCCCGTGGGACGCACCGCGGCCTCCCTGGTGCGGGGGACGGACGGGGGGCAGGGGGCTGGCGGCCCCTCCGGTGCCCTCCCCCCGCCCTGCCGGGTGCCCGGGTGCCCACCGGCCCGCGGGAGGAGCAGCTCCGTCCCTCCCCGCCGCTCGTGGCGAAACCCGAAGCACAGCAGCGCAGCGCAGCGCTGCAGTCCGGGCGCGTGCTGCGCGTCCCCGCGCGCCTCTGCCTCTGCCATTTGGACTCCGTCAGACACTGGGCTTCGGTCCCGGGGAGGGGAGGGGAGCGGGCGGAAACAGACAGCAACCCCCAGCCACCCCACGCCCTTGGGGCAGGTGGCCGGGAAGGGTCCCTGCCCTCCCTGTCTCCCAAGGCAGTGCTAGGGGG
Source organism: Elgaria multicarinata webbii (assembly GCF_023053635.1). NCBI lineage: Eukaryota > Metazoa > Chordata > Lepidosauria > Squamata > Anguidae > Elgaria > Elgaria multicarinata. Next base: position 219,100,584 of record NC_086171.1, on the reverse strand, counting down.
AGCCCAGCCGGCTGACCTGGACAACCAGCACCTTGAGCCTAAAAGCTCTCTCTGCACCTGCTCAGAGGGGGCTGACTTGATCACTGCTTCACACAACAGAGGACCTAGCTCTTCTATTGAGAACAGGTTCCTGAGCTGAGCCTGGATGTGTCCTGGAACACATTAAGCCCTGGGCAATACTGTCACTCATGGTGCTGTTCTGGTGTTCATTTTCCCCGCAAAAGCACCCCTACTGTGGTGTTTGCAAACGCTCTCCACCGGTTGGAACACGGGACAAGCAGCCCAGGCATGCGACCCCGCTGCCAGGCCGGATGGACGGCCGTATGCTCTCCACTGAGCAGCTTCCCTGCAGCCGCTCACTGGCGGGTGAACTCATAGCTGAAGAGACGTTGCCTCCTCCTCCTCCTCCTCCTCCTCCTCCTCCTCCTCCAGTGCTCAGTCTCCGGGCCACCGGGGTGCTTCACTGGCTTTCTGGCCTGCAAGGCCTCGTGGCCCCGCTTCCGCTCTGCATTGCAATCGGCCCCCTTCACCCAAATGGCAATGTGGGGTGGAGGCAATCCCAGCCCTCCTTACTCGCAGGACTCTCTGCACAGAGGGACCCCTGGTCTCCTTTGCAGCTGTGTAAAAGGGAGCCTCTCAGCACCATCAGGGAAGGAGGAAAGTGTGGGCAGAGGCAGAAGATGCTTTCTGAGAGATGATAATTTAGATCAGCCTTCCTCAACCTGGGATGCTCCAGATGTGTTGGACTACAACTCCCAGAATGCCCCAGCCAGCTCTGCATTCTGGGAGATGCAGTCCAACACATCTGGAGCACCCCAGGTTGAGGAAGGCTGCTTTAGATCTTCCAGGAAGGATGTGGGTGGACAAGGGGGCTGGGGCAGGAGGAAACGCAGCAAGGGCAGGCCTCCCCTGCCCCGTGAAAGAGGACAGCGCTCCTGCTTTGCCACTTGTGGTTCTGAGAATGCAGGTTTGCTCAGACGGTCTTAGAAACCCTTCCTTCCTTCCTTCCTTCCTTCCCATAAACCTGTTGTTGATGTTGTTGTCAACCAATTTTAGACATTTTCCAGCCAAAAGAAAACCTTTGTTAAAGCAATTGAGCCAAAGGAAAAAAAGCACCCCAGGTCTGCTTCCTGTGTGTAAGCTGCACACGCACACACCCTTCCTCAACTCTTTGGATTGTCAAGTCAGGGTCCCCATTATTGACAGGGAGCAGACCCAAGGTGGCCAAAGCCACGGTCAGCCTGGAGCTCAGGGTGGTGGTGATGCAGTGCTACATAGCAGCACCACAGTTCACAAGGAGGTGGCAGCGGCAGCGGCAGCTCCTTCTCAGCAGGGACGCTTGACGCCACCTGCCCCCCCACCCAGAACTCCCTGCTCCCATTGAGCTTAGCTGCAATCCTCACTGTGGCTGGTGGTGGCTGTGGATCCCCCCAGCAAGAATATACTGTTCCCTGTCCCCCTGCAATGTATTTTGTGGGGTGGCCTGATCTTGAAGAGGCAAGAGAGACCCCCTTCACTTCAGAAAAGACCTGCTCAGGGAGGAGACAAAACCTGATAGAAGTGCTTTGTTGATATGGTGCCACCCGTCAGCCTGGAGCTTTGGGCTCTCCTCGGCAGCGTGGCCATGGGGACAGCTGTGATGAGCCACTGCAGCCCAACCTTGACCACGACACACTGGTGGCTGCTTCCGAGCCACGCTGACATGGCAATGGCACAGAGTGTGGGACTGTCAGGATGCCAGGAAAGCAGAAGACCTCACACAGGCCGTGCAGGGAGAGCAACGAGGACAGGGCAGGGTTGTGTTTCAGTTAGAAAACCCTCAGGCTCACCTCTGTTTATCCGACACTGTCTACCTCTTGTAATAAGCTCCGCTTATAGTCACTGTAATTTCAATGTTAAATTCCTTGAAGGGGGCTGGGATGAACGAGTCACTCGGCTGCATTGGCTCTGGGGGACACGGAGGCTGTGAACATGGCCTTGATGGAGGTGAGACGTGCCAGAATGGGGAGTGGCGTTTGCTCACTGCCGTGCCCTGGAAGACCCTCCGATGGCACGTTGGCCATGGGTCTCTGGCTTTGGATGGCCAGCCAGAGTGCGCTAGCTTTTGGAATCCAGATGGACACGTAATCCGCCCCAGAAAAAGAGAATTGAATTAAATTAAGACTTCATTCACCCTTTGCCCGCTCAGTCCTGAGCCTCAAAGCATTCATGCATGCATGCCATGTGGGCAAGCGGAAGGGAATGTGCCCCAGGCAGCCTCAACAGGGGCAGAGGGACCGGCCCAGGCCCCTGGGGGTGTCCCGCCATACCAATGGCCCTCAGAAGCTGGGGCAGCCCAATCCTGCCTGGCAGGATCTGTACTGCCTCGCAGCTCCTGTGCCTTGAGCAGCTGCCACACGAACACCTGCTGGCAAAGCAAGTGAGCCTTTCGTTAGCAGCCACACGGATTACAGGGTACTGAAAGCAAGAGAGAGGAGCAATGCCCTTGCTGGGGGATGATCCCTCTTGTGCAATTCCTGCTCCGTTGTTTTAAATGGAGCCCTGCAGGTGTGCACAAGAAGCTAGGCCAGCTGGCAGGTGTGTGTGGGGGGGAATGGAGCCCTGCTCACTTAGCAAAGGCAAATTTTGACGTATGCAAAGCAAAAGGGACCTTGAAGACATTGGTCAGGATTCATTTTCCTGGCAGACGCTACTACACCTGTCCCATCTCACCCGCAAGCTTCCCAACCCACCAACCACCAGGGCAGAGAAGCAGGGGCGGAACCCCGGGTAGCCAGGCCTGGGGGGCTGCAGGAAGGGACCCAGAAAGCAAGATGGGGGCTGCAGAACGGAGCTCCTTTGCTGACTTGCTGCTCCCCAACACGCACCTACTTGGGTCCTGCTGACTCATTGCTGGATACCGATCGAGTCCTAGAGAAGGGATTCCCAGAGATCATTTAGTCCAGGGACAGACAGCCAGTGGCCGTATTCTCAGCAGGATCCTGTCTATTATTCACCAAGCTATGATTGGAGGGCTGGAGGTTTTCATTTGCGATACCACCAGCCACTTCATGGGTCTATAAGGAAAAAAACCAAGTAGCTGCCAGGCAAAGGGGTTGCACGCAAAACCCAGTGACGGCTGTCATGCTGAACTGAGTAGGGGGGCATGTCTGTCTCCTAGCTTTTGAAAACAACTCTCTCTTGCTTACAAAAGAAACAGTGGACACATTTTAAGAAACTTCATCTTGTGATTTGGTAGGTGTACAGAGCAGGGGGTCCCCTCACTGGCCACCCTCAATCTAGCTGCCCTAGAACACAATTTTCCAAAAATTCTACTAGTCCTGATGGCTAACTGCAACCTCCAGGGTCAGAGGCAGTAAGCCTGTGTGGACCAGTAGCTGGGGAACATGGGTGGGAGGGTGCTGTTGCACTGTGTCCTGCTTTGTTGGTCCCCGGCAGACAGCTGGTTGGCCACTGTGTGAACAAAGTGTTGGACTAGAAGGCCCTGTCTTTGTTTCTCTGTAAAAAATTCCAAGCACGGAAACCTTCATAACCTTCCTGAAGTAGCTTATTCCAGTCTTAAGCTGGGCTATTCTTCCTTTCTAACACTTAACCTAAACCTGTCTCCCTGTAGTTCAAAGCTGCTGCTTCTTGTCCTGTCTTCAGTGGCCAGAGGGGGGGGGGGGAGGGGAAGAAAGAAGCCTGGCGTTGCCACTGGAAGCAGAATAGAGAAGAGCACAGATCCACTTTGGCTGCACCAGTGCTCTGTGGATGGGAGCAGGCAGCTCAGATGCAAGGGCAGGGCAGGGGGATCCCTAAGGAAGCGTCCACCTTTGTTGCCTGCTGCTGTGGCTCCCTTGGACCTAAATGAAACTCAGAGCTCAATGGGGAAAAATAACGCCTGCCTCCCTGGCGGACACCCAGATGGACACATACACAGAGAGGGAGGGAGGGAGGGAGGGAGGGAGGGAGGGAGGGAGGGAGGGAGGGAGAGAGGAAGGAGATCTACTGCATTTCTCTCATCCATAGAATCAGGAAGCCAAACTAGAGCTCAGCTGGGCAGGAGCTGTGCCCGAGATGCCCGTCCTCTGCTAGTCAGGTGCACGCAGCTCTTGCCTGCTGTGAGTCGCACACAAACTCACGATGCCACTGGAGGCCGAGGGCTGCTCTGAGCCTCCTCAAGTGGCCTCATGGCAGGAGCTGGGAAGGCGCCATGGCAGCCAGGAAGGGCCCAGAAATGCACAAAATGCTAAATCTCGGTGGTGGTTCTTTTAATCTGAAAAGAAATGGATTCAGCTCAAGGAAGTGTGCACACATCTTAGGGAGATTTCTGGCTATTCCAATTTCACTTTTCAGATAAAAAGTGCTTTTACCACCCATGTTGGGCTTATTCCGGCTCCCCCTTTTTTCTACAACTGAAGGTGAGCTGTAGCTCATAGCCCACTCACAGCCTGCTTGCCAACTGCCTTCCTAAGGACCCTTCCCCACATTGGCCATGTCAGCTCCACAGGGGACAAGCAGCCCTGCCGCTCTGCATTCCATGAACGCAGGCAAGCCGTGACAGGATCAGCCCTTGATCATGGGGGGTCTCGATCTGCAGGGGGCAGGGGCTCCAGCACCAGGAGCCAGGTCAAATGGGGGCTGCTTGGAAGGTCTGACTCCTGGGTTCATCTCTCTCTCTCTCTCTCTCTCTCTCTCACACACACACACACACACACACACACACACACATGAGGGAGCACCAAACAGCTACACATTTCCTCTACCACACACTTTGCCAGTCCCAGCTGTGGGTGTTCGTAAGGGCCCTGCTTGCCTTATGCCCCTCCAGTCCTTGTCTTTCACACACACACACACACACACACACACACACACACACACACACACACACACACACACACACTCTCGCAGAGTGGAGAGGCTCCCTGTACATAGTCAGCTCTGGAAAAGGCAGGGCTGGGGTCTGCTTCACTCTGAACATGGACCATGCCGTGGTGGGGAGATCCAGTGGGGGCTGTGGTGGGGGCGGATGGGGGAAGGGCCCTGTGGATCGGGCGCCGGGAAGTAACCCTGGTGGGAAGGAGCGAAGCGGCGCTCGCAGTGGGGTCTGGCGTGATGGATGACTCCTGGCTCTGGCTGGAGACCGTTTTGCCGCAGAGGGGCTGCTGCAGGCTGTTCCAGCAACTCGGCACACCATTTCTGATCAGCAGGCCGGACGCTGTGGGGCGATGAGGCACCAGGGAGACTGGTATGAGCTGGGCCAGCGGCAGGAGCCTAGCGATGGGAATGAAGGCAGAGCGACCACCAGGCAGACCCTGGCCTTAGCTGGGCCGGCCATCTCCATCCTGCCTCTGGTCCTCTGGGCAGCCAGACGCTTCCCTTCCCAATCACCTGAGAGGCCTTCCAGTCATGTGGCCCAGAGGACAATGGGGAGGGCGAAAGGGAGCCAGGACTGGAGCAGCCTTAAAAGTGCTGGAATAAATGAATAAAGAACAGGCTGAGTAGCCGGGGGCACCCTAGAAAGGGGCACGGGGAGCCCCAGCACGGATCAAAGCAGGTGGCCAAAATCTGCTGTGGTGGCTGGAGGGGCCAAAGTGCCAGCAGCAGGCAGGACGGGGAAGGAAGTGGCCTGGAGGGAGAGGGGGCAGGCAGGAGCCCAACAGGGGGAGATGGCGGAGCCGGGGCTGACGGTGGGCCATGCCCAGGCAGCGGTGGGGTTGGTGGGGCCAGACCAGCTCCTCAGCGGCAAGACTGCCTCTTTGATTCATGCTCCGCCAGAGAGAGAGAGAGCTCCCTGCCTCCCTCCCTCCCCCTCCCTCCCTCTCTCCCCAGGGATCACTCAACATGAACCGGCCTTTTAATTTTCTGCGGTGGCTGGCAAGGCCGGCCGCTGGATCGCTGGCAGGGAAACAACAGCCCCAGTGCGAAGATCAGATAATCCTCAAACCAAACCAGACAGGCAGGCAAGCAGGCAGGCAGGCAGGGAGAGACAGGAAGTGGTTCGTGGAGGAAGCAACAAGCCGCTTTCATCCACCAGCACCTAATTGCCCTGTCCTTCCAAACCTTGTGTGAGGCTACGGTGGTGGAACGCCTGTTTCTAGGCCGGTGTCCAGCTGGAGCCCCCTCCTCTCCAGTCCACACTCTGTGGGCAGCATGTGCAAAATGTCAGCAGCTCCCAGTGGGAGGAGGCAGCAGCAACATCACCTCAGCTTAGGGTGCTCCCCCCCCCCGCATTACTAGTCATTCTGCCTCCTCTGCTCAATGCCCAACTAACTGGGACCCAAAGCCGCCTGGATATCACCAGGCTGTATCTATCCAGGAGGTGCCCCTTTGGGCGCTGGCCATCAGGGCCAGGGCCTGCCACAACTCTGCTGGGGCCCAGCCCTGCTCAACGCACAGCAGCCACGGCTTTGGCCCACAACCAGCTCCAGCAGCAAGACTGGCACGTGCGCTCAGCGTCATCAGGGCAGAGAGGTCACATTGGACATAGCCAGGACACATTCTGATGTATGTTCCTGTGCCAGTGGATGGAGAAAGGGCCTACCAAGGAGCCACCACCGGGCAGTCACTGTCCTCCTCTGACAGCAGTGCTCCCCAAATGCCTGTCATTATCCCCACGCTGTACAGACACCCACACCCACACCCACCCTGCAATTCTTGGCTTCCTTCCTGACTGCAGGTAATCTAGAGAGAGGCTCCCAAGGAGAGGGCGCCACAGCTGACACAACGAGGCGCTTTCTCTCTGCCCTGTCCGCCAGCAGGGCAAAGTGGGCTCCTAGGTCCTCTTGCAGCTGGGCCTGCAGGCCTAGGCACCAGAGACGCCTCCAGCTAGTTCCCTGCCAAGCCCCTCCCCAACACAAGGAGTGGGGCACCCTGCCTCTGGCTCCCCGTTTCAAGCCCCCCCCCCACTGTCCCTCAGGCTCTTGGCAAAGTCCTGCAGCTCAGATGCCTGCGCCTGTGGGCAGCAGAGGGCGGGTCTGCTAAGGAGGGCTCTGGAACAGGCCTTTGTTTCCTGCTCCCCTAAGGTAGCCAGGAGCAGACTCAGCCTGGCCACCAGCAGCAGCCTATAGACCAGGTACTGGGGCAGGGCAGGGCAGGGCGGATGTCACGTCCTGCAGGGGAACCCCCTCCAGCCCCAGCCCCCCTTGGTGGCCCTGCCAGGCACAGGGGGACCAGTGAAGGTTTGGTCTTTCTCTTTCTCTGCTGGGGTCAGCCCAGAGCCCCAGCACTTCCCCATTGGCCGCAGGATTGATTGATGCTTGTGACAGCCACTGAGTAGATTCGGCTGTAAGCACAGCTGGCACACAGGCAGCCCTGGCAGAAGAGAAGGCTCAGCACTGGCCCTCGCTTAGCCCGAACAGGGAGGGGGGGTGCGTTGCTTGGAAGCTTTTGTCGAGGAGTGGGGCACCACTGCCTTTCCACCCCCAACTTCAGTCCATTCTTCTTTAAATCTTCTTGTTGTTTTCTATAAGAAATACCGCAAGTGATGTACAGTGCTGGAGGGCCAGGAAGAGCCTTGCCCTGGCTCTCTCTGCACGCTCCCAGGCAGCCCCACACACCCATCAGCCCCTCTGGGCTGGAGTCAGGTGGAGCCTCACAGTCCCTGCTCATCCCCTGCCCCCACCTGAAAGTGGCTGCTTCTGCTCGAGGCCTAAGCAGGGCTGTTGTTTTGGTTTTTCTTCTCTACGTTGTCCCCTTCGCCACACGCAGCTCAAATTTCTGGGCACACGAGGAAGGTCTTGGGCCCAGCAAAGTCACTGATCTGCCTCTGCCATCACTCAGGCTCGCCCGGCTGCCAACTCCTTTGCACTGCTGGGCTGTGAGGGGCTGAGAGGCGTTGGCAGCGCTGCCAAGCAGCCACCCGAAATGCGGCCTCCTCCCCCTCGGCTCGCCTCCCTCCCCCAACTTGCACACGAACACTGCCGGGGCCCAGGCACGGGGCTTTGCACCTCCACCAGCTCTTTTGCCTGCAGCAAGGTGTGCGCCCCTTGCTTGTGGCTCCCTCGCCTCATTCCCGGCGGCTCTGACCCATTTCCCACCAAGGAAAGGCCCGTTTCTTCCTGCAGGTGTGGGGAGAGTGATGTCATGGGTCTAGACTCTCAGAAGCTATGATCTTGGGCGTTCCCCACCTGATTTCACAAAGAGCCAAAAAAATCTGGTCCAGCAAAGAGGGTACCCTTCATATGAAGGCTCTACAGACTGTCTGCACTCTAGAGTGACCAAAACACCTCACCCCCGTTGTCTCAGTGATTCTTACAACCCCCCTGTAATGTTGGTCAGTAATGGTATCCCCATATTTGAGATTAGTCAACAATATCTCATCTTGTTCACTGTAGTTACAGCTCAAAGTGTTGCACAAGGACTAACTGGGTGTTTGGGATTATTCTCATTCTTATTATAACCTGTAACAGGGCCAGATCTCTGCGAGAGTAGCCAAAGCAGCAGGGCTCTGTGATGGCCCAAGATACGTGTCCCTCAGGCTCCTGGGCTACCTTGCAAAAGGCACCGGCCACAATCCTTGAACTCGGCTGTGCTTCAGTAATGCCCCCACAAATACTGACACACACGCACCCCGGCTGACCCCCTGCGCTGGCCCTAGAGCTCTCTGCAGCCCCAGTGGAATTGATTTGCTGCTCAGAGCTCCTGGGATCTTGAGAGTGCCAACCTCACAAGGAGCCCGCTGCCCGCCCTGGGCCAGGCTGCATCCTACATGGACGTCTGATTCCTTCAGGTGCTCAACATCCACACTTCACAAGGAGTTGTCAGCCCACAGGAAGGGCCACGGTCAGGGCTGGTCACTTGGCCAACCGCCAAAGGCAGTTGCCCAACGCCTTCCAGGAGGCTGCCCTATTTCCCTTTAGAGGGTGCTGGAGCAAGGACAACAGGGGCAGCCCCAGAGACCCATAATGCCCCCTTGACTGGTCACCACAGCTCCCATTGAGATGGGCCAGGCAGGCTGTGCCACAAAGCTTCCATCGGAGAACGCAGCGATGCCAGTCCAGCTCGGAGGCACAGGCCAAGCGGGGGCCTTGGCCTGGCAGTGCGGAGCTGCCCTGGAGTGGAGCGGCTCTGAAAGAAGCCTGCAAATGAGCCAGGACAGGCAGCGAGGCCCGTGTGCGTTCCCCTCCCCCCTGGCCCCCCTCCCCCAGCACACATCCATGTCATGCAGCTGCCGGACTCCTGCAGCAGTCTCTGTCCCCCCAAAGCCTGCTGCAGCCAGCCCAGCACCGCACTCAGGATCCTGCCCTCCTTGAGGAATGGGGATTAGAGCTGAGCGGAAAAGAGTGTTTGTGTGGGGAAGAGCTGGAAGAGATGCGTGTGCAGGACAAAAGCCAGTACCCAGCGACTGACTGCAAGGAGGAAAGTGGGGCAGAGAGATGGAGGCTCCCTCCCTCCCCCCTCCCCCAGTCAGCTGGTATCTGCTTTGGCTTATGCCATCCTGGCACATTCCCATGCAGATACCTGCAGACCGCCGCTCCGCACTGTGCCCCAGCGCTGCCAATGGCGAGGACGCTGCGTCTTCCTCTCGTGCTCAGCAAGGCGAGCCCGGGCAGGGCAGCCTCGCCAGCTCCCCGGCTGGCCTGCCAACAAAGCCGGCCAAACGCCTAGCCCCAGCCCAGAGAGCAGGTTCTCCCCCCCCCCCATGAGGACACCATGCCCGGGGGTGGGCAGCAGGGGGCTCAGTCCAAAGGCTTTGCCTCAAAGTGGCAGGGCTCTGCAGGTGCTGCCGCCGCCACCTCAAGTCTGCAGCCCAGGACTGGCCCCGCTGGAGAAGCGGGCAGGGCAAGCGTTTCCCCGGCATCCCGGGTACCACGGGGCCCGGTGGCGCAGGCTCAAGGGCCCAGAGCTGGGGGCCCTCGGGGCCTGGGCCTGCGAAGTGGGAGCACACCCACGCGCGATCCGCCCCGGCCCAGCACGGCAGCCAGTCCTGGCTGGCCGCCCGCGGGCGAACTTCAGCACCCCCACGGCCAGAGACAGGCTATGGCGCGAGGCCGCGGAGCGGGGAGGGGAGGGCAGCTGCCGGGGCTCTGCCGTTGCTGCTGCTGCTACTGCTGCGGGGCTCCGGCCAGGACGGCCCCATCGAGGCGGCCAAGGGGGTCGGTGCTCGGCGCCCGCTTCCAAGCCCGCGCAGCGGCCGCCAAGCCGAGCAGGACCCTCGGCCGCCTTGGCCCACCGCCGAAGTGGCTCCCGAGCGAGTTACCATCAGCCGGCCGGGCCGAGCCGAGGCGCAGGGCCAGGCTGGACGGCGGCCGCATTCCAGCACCCTGGACAGCGGCGGCGCATTCCGGCGCGCGCCCTGCCTGCCTGCCTGCCTGCCTGCCTGCCCGCCTGCCCGCCTGCCCGGCGGCGGCGGCACAGCGGCGGCAGCTCGCCCTCGGCCAGGCCGGCGAGCCTGGGACCGGGCTGCGGGCGCCCCTACCTTGGCTGGCCCCCCCGTCGCCGTCCTCGCAGTCCGTCAGGTTGTTCAGCATGGCGGCCGCTTGCCGCCGCCGCCACCGAGCCGCGCTCGCCCCGGCTTCCTCCTCCTCCGCCGCCGCCGCCTCCGCCGCCTCCGCCGCTCGCGTCTGGTCTCCTCGGCCGCCTCCGGGGGCTTCTCGGCGCCTCGCCTCGCCCGCCCGCCCGCCTCGTGCGCCGCTGCAGTGCAGAGCAGAGCGGAGCCCAGCCGTTCCGTCCGCCGCCGCCGCCGCCGCCGCTCCTCACTGCATCGTGTATTCAGGAGGCATCTCCTCGTCGCGCGCACGGGGGGGGGGGGGGGCGCAGCGGTGTAAGCGAGCTGAGGAAGGAGGGGCGAGCAGCGTCCACCGCGCCGCTCGTCACCTCCGAGGGCAGCGCAGCTCCGAGCCAGCGGCGGAGGAATTAGGGCAACTCGGGGGCCGGCACTGCGGCGCCCCCCGCCCCGCAATCCGCCTGCGCCGATGCAGTCTGGTCTGGGGCTGCCCCCCTTCCACTGGCACCCCAACAGCGGAGTCGAGATGGAGGCGGGCGAAGGGGCTCTCAGCCCACCCTCTCCCAGTCGCTGGGGCAATCGCTGCCCTCGTGTGAATGCAGACACACAAATCGAACCTGAGGACAGGAACGGCGCACAACGGGGCCCGGCTGGGAGGGTTATGCGTGTCAGGAACGCTTCCCCCCACCACCACCACAAGCACACACACACAAAACACCCGGAGGAACAGTTGGGGGGCCTTCGAGGCCCATGGCACACATGTCATCGGAGGACGTCTGTGAACTCCAGGACGAGCGGCTTTATGATCCACCCCTGGACTGGGGGGGGGGGGAGTTGGGCCCCAAGAGCCCACCTTGCTGCAGGCTTGAGGGTGGTCAGTCAAGGAACCCAACTACCCCACGCACAATCACAAAACCCAGAGATGGGGCACAGTGTTTGTGCAAGTGGCCTGGGATGCAGCTCCGATCAGCCGCTGGAAAGGAGGAATGGGCAGGTCCAGGGGCACCTTCAGAGAAACAAGCCACCCTCTTGCACCCAGGAACCCACACACTCACACTCCAGCTAGACTTGGGGCAGACGCAGCTGGCTGGCCTTAACAGAATCATAGAATAGCAGAGTTGGAAGGGGCCTACAAGGCCATCGAGTCCAACCCCCTGCTCAGTGCAGGAATCCACCCTAAAGCATCCCTGACAGAGGGTTGTCCAGCTGCCTCCTGAAGGCCTCTAGAGTGGGAGAGCCCACCACCTCCCTAGGTAACTGGTTCCATTGTCGTACTGCTCTAACAGTCAGGAAGTTTTTCCTGATGTCCAGCTGGAATCTGGCTTCCTGTCACTTGAGCCCGTTATTCTGCGTCCTGCACTCTGAGAGGATCGAGAAGAGATCCTGGCCCTCCTCTGTGTGACAACCTTTTAAGTATTTGAGGAGTGCTCTCATGTCTCCCCTCCATCTTCTCTTCTCCAGGCTAAACATGCCCAGTTCTTTCAGTCTCTCTTCATAGGGCTTAGTTTCCAGACTTTGTTTTCAGACAGCTATGGAAGCCCAAACCATCCCTGGGAGGCAAGTTCTGCCCAATACAGGTGGGTTCCTGCACTGAGCAAGGGGTTGGACTTGATGGCCTCACAGGCCTCTTCATACTCTGCTACTCTATGATCTCCCAAGTCCAGCTCTGGGCAGGGGCCGGTCACTTTCATTGCAACCTCTGCAAAGACCCAAGGAGCCCCAAAGACCAGGGCAGCTTTCCTGGAGAATTCAGCCCGGAGACGAAAAGGGAGACAGGGCCTCTCAGCCCCAGGATTCCAAGCCACTTCCCCTCATCTCTGGCCGGGAGGGCCAGGCGGATTCCGCACCAGGCTTCTTGGCCCAGAACCCTCTCCCCCAGTGGAGCTAGCCACAGGTTCCCTCGCCTGAGCCCAAGCACTCCTGGAGACATGGAGAGCACTCTGCAGAAAGTGCTGAGTGGGTGGGGTGGCAAGAGACCAGCCCTGGCCCCCGCCCCCACCCAGGAGAATACCGCAGCCCCTCCCTCTCCCCACTGCCAGCCGCTCTCTGGAAAGGCCGCCGTCGCCGCTGGGATGTGCTGCCAGGCGCCACGCAGCCCCAGGGGCCGGCCAGGGCCTCCGTGAGTTCTGCAGCCTGGCATCCCCTGGACCCGTTCAGAGGGCAGCCGAGCTGCAGCTGCAGCCAGGAGAGTCACAGAGCCTGACAGCCAGGCTCATGCAGGCATGGTGAGCAGGTGTGGCCAGAGGCAGGGAGCTCCCTCCCTCAGCAGGAGCCTTGCCTCTGGCCGGCCTGCGCCCCACATGGATAAGCCCTAGCAGAGGGAGGGAGGCTCCTGTTTACGCCTGGGATCCCAGCACCGATCCTGGCAGATGCCGGCACTCATTACTCCTTGACGGCTGTAATTAATCCTTGGCTTCCTCCTGGGCCTGGGGCAGCTGCTCTGCCTCACCAGCTACTCCTCTGCCTGGTCCTGCAGAAGCAGGGCCGGCGCTCAGCCTTCCTGGGCTCTGGTGGGTGCAGCGTCTGTCCTGCCTGCACTGGGCTCGGTCAAAGGGAAAGTGCCAGGCGGTGGCAGGGCAGGTCTGGAGAACAGGCACGGGGCAGTGAAGAAGGGTGGGGTGGGGCTTGGAGCCCTTCCGCTGCCCTTCAGGAAGCCCTGGGTGCTCTGGGTAGCTTCCACTGGGATTTCTCTGAAGTCCCCTACAAAGGGCCCTTCTGCAGTGGCACGACTGCCTCACAGCTATGATCGCAAGGTGGGCCTCCAGGGGGAAGGAGATTCGCCACAGGTGTAATGGCAGGTAATGCCAAACTGATGCAGGCTGCCAGAGGACGAGGCAAACTTCCAACTCTCCCTAATGCAACAGTGCCGGGCGAGCCCAGCCTGCCTTTCGCAAGGATGGATCTGCTCCTGGCTGCCGCTAGAAGTCCCCTCCCCCACACTGAGACTGAAACAAGTGGGCATGTTTAGCCTGGAGAAGAGAAGATGTAGGGGAGACATGACAGCACTTTTCAAATACTTAAAAGGTTGTCACATAGAGGAGGGCCAGGATCTCTTCTCAATCCTCCCAGAGTGCAGGACACAGAATAACGGGCTCAAGTTAAAGGAAGCCAGATTCCAGCTGGACATCAGGAAAAACTTCCTGACTGTTAGAGCAGTACGACAATGGAATCAGTTGCCTGGTGAGGTTGTGGGCTCTCCCACACTAGAGGCCTTCAAGAGGCAGCTGGACAACCATCTGTCAGGGATGCTTTAGGGTGGATTCCTGCATTGAGCAGGGGGTTAGACTCGATGGCCTTCTAGGCAGCTTGCACCTCCCTCCATGCAGCCTCCCATGTGGCTTTGGCAGGCATGTTGGGTACTGTGAGGAGGGAGAGATTTCTAATGGCTACAGGCAAACCTCCTTTCTGCAAGGAATCACGTTATCTTGACCTCTACGTATCACATTTCTGCTTTTTACCTGCTGTGGAAGTACCCTCGCCATTTGAATGCCCACATTGGTTCAAGGACTGTAGTGTCCATAATAGGACATTTACAGAAGAGATTTTCCCTCTATGCCCAAACCACTTCAGATACGTTCAGTCATTCTGACGACAACCTTGCAGAGTAGGCCAGTATTATCAGCACCCCTGTGTTTTCAATGAGGGGCTAAGGCCAAGAGATAGTGACATGCCTGAGGCCATACATCACTGAGGCCATGCCTTTCATGACCCTTTCAGAGTGGTTTACAGGGTAAAGTCATCATAAAAATACAATTCAGCATTAACATAATATCAAAACTAAACCGCAGCAATGATGAAACATACTATCACCTAAACACCTGATGCAAACAGCCAGATGTAAACAGCCAGGGCTTTAAAACTCATTTAAAAATACACACAACAAACCTCCCATGGGAGGGAGTACTAGAGTGATGGGGCCAACACGGAAAAGGCCCTGTGTCTCTCATGCCTGCAGGCCTGATGGACCTCAGTGGAGGGCCTCCAAGGCCAATCGTAACAGCCAGGCAGGTTCTTGCAGGGTTAGGCAGAGCTCGAAATAACCTGGTCCCAGCCACTTTGGGCTTTAAACATGTAGCAGCTGGTGCAGAAACAGAGTGAAATGTTCCCACCACGTGGTCCCCACCAGCAACCAAGCAGCTGCATTCTGCACCAGCTGAAGCTTCCTTACCATCCGCAAGGGCAGCTCCATGTACCGTGCATTCCAGTAGTCTAATCTGGATGTAAACAGGCCACTCCTGGGCAATGACACCAGCCGTGCCTCCATCAAGGCTGGGAGAAGAGCCAAGCTGCCCCTTCCAGCCCCAGGGACACACACACACACACACACACACACACACACACACACACACACACACACTCCATCCATATCAGCAGATTTCCCCATTCACAAAGCCCCGCCTGTTCTGGGTTAAGCGCCAGGGCGATAGCCCTCCTCCATCCCAGGGCTGCCTCCAGACACCCATTCAAAACCCCCACGGCCTCCCCGGCCTAGCAGATAGGAAGGAGAGGCAGGGCTGCACGGCGTCCAGGGAGTGGCGCACTTCTGTTCGAAGAGATGGTTTCTCACAGTGGCTTCATGTAATGTGGGGGCGCCGGGCCTTAGGCCTAGGTCCCAATCCCACCTGCCTGGGATCCTGATCCGGCCCTCCAGGGTTCCCAGGCGGCCCCGCCCCTTTCCTCCAGCCAGGAGTCGCTTGGAGTTTCCCATTTCCTCCCGTTCCAAAGGGTTGAAATGTCTCCTCAGGTTGAGTCCCTGGCAGTGAGAGTTCTAAGCCCAAAGAGACTAGCGTTTCGGGCCCTGGCACATTTGTCTTCTCTGCCCCCCTTACACTTGCCAGCCCTATTCTGCACCCCTAAAGGAGGTGTGGAGAAGCGTGGGACGCGAGGTGGAGCCCCGAGGGGCCCCACAGGCCACGTGTCCTGGAGTCCCTTCGCTGCACCTCCTAGCTCCTCCCCAGCGGCTCAGGAAGGAGCAGCCGGAAGACCCAGAAGGGCGCCATGGCCGGCGGTGCTGGACGCTGCGGAGAGGTCCAGGAGGATCCGCGGGGCTGCACTCCCGCCCCACGCACATCCACCTCACATCCACCCTGCAGTGTGAGCCATCCGCCAGGCTGAGCCAGGCTGTTCCTGTCCCATAAACAGGATGGAAACCAGACCGGAAGCGACCCAAGCAGTTGGTGTCTTCCAAGAGTTAAGAAGCTTGTGGAGAAAGGGGACGGGGAGAGATTTCTCCCTCCCTCATGATACTACACCCCAGGGGGACCATCGTCCCATGAAGCTGATGGGTGGGAGGTTCAGGTCAGATCCAAGGAAGGACTTCTTCACAAAGCAAGACGCAGTGATGGCCACCAATTTGGATGGCTTTAAAAGGGCATTAGGCAAATTCCTCAACGAGAAGGCGGTCTATTAGTCCCGATGGCTGTCTATTACCTCCAGTATCAGAGGCAGTACGCCTACAGACACCAGCTGTTGGGGAACATGGGCGGGAGGGTGCTGTTGCACTCATGTCCTGCTGTTGGTGGGTTTTATTGGTCATTGTGTGAACAGAGCGCTGACTGCATGGACTCACGACCCTCCCTTGGGGGCGGGGGGGGGGGGCTGTTGGCCTCTTGGCTTGTGGCTCATCCTTTCCAGCAGTGAAAGTGGAGAAGATTTGGAAGCTCAAAAGAGGGAGGAGGGGGCACGTGAAAACCAACTAATCCTCTAATCCCTGGATTATGGCTCCCTTTCAAGAGCCTCTGTCAGAGTTGGCACAGAATGGGCAGCTGTGGACCTCCTTCCCTGCCCTCCTCCTGCAGCGCCAGCAGGCAGGCTGGATGCTTTCCCCCTAGAATCACAGAATCATAGAATAGTAGAGTCGGAAGGGGCCTAGAAGGCCATCAAGTCCAACCCCCTGCTCGGGGAAGGAATCCACCCTGGTGCTGCTGAGGCTGGAAAGGGGCAGCTTGAACCCCTGAGCCGCAATCCAACCCTGGGTGCCGGTCAGTGTCCTGGCACTGGCCATTTGGCGCTGGACCTGTGCTGACTTCACTGGGCCTCTTGTGGAGCCAGGGACTGCCTGCCACACGGTGGCCCACAACCACCACCACCCCGGGCCCCTGAGGGCTGATTCTCACTCAGAAATGGAGATGTGCCAATCCTGGCTGCAGGGCCTGCTGGGCCTCATTCGGAGCTGCACACCAGGTGCTCCGGTGGTGAACACAGGGTAGGGGGGCACCCAAAAAGGGGCATGGCAGGGGCAGAAAGGGCCAGCTCCACCGCAACCCATTCGGATCAAAGCCCACCCCCACCCCCGCCTGAGCATCCCCATCAAGACTAGTGTGTGGGCAGCCCTGCCTCTCAGGCCCTTGGGTTCCAGCAGCCCAACGTGTGCAGCCCTCCCTTGCTGCTGGATTCACCTCCTTGCAGATGAAGGAAACCCAAACCTGCACCAAGGCCTCGGGGCTGAGGACGACAGGCTTTGCAACGCAGGACCCTGCTGAAAGATGTCGTGGAGGCAAAATGAAAGGCAGAGAATTAAGTCAAGAAGATGGAGGGGAGACGTGAGAGCACTCTTCAAGTACTTAAAAGGATGTCACACAGAGGAGGGCCAGGATCTCTTCTCGATCCTCCCAGAGTGCAGGACATGGAATAACGGGCTCAAGTTAAAGGAAGCCAGACTCCAGCTGGACATCAGGAAAAACTTCCTGACTGTCAGAGCAGTACAACAATGGAATCAGTTACCTAGGGAGGTTGTGGGCTCTCCCACCCTAGAGGCCTTCAAGAGGCAGCTGGACAACCCTCTGTCAGGGATGATTTCGTGTGGATTCCTGCATTGAGCAGGGGGTTGGACTCATTGGCCTTGTAGGCCCCTTCCAACTCTGCTATTCTATGATTCTATGATTCTATGAAGGCTGGAGCAGCATAAGAAAGTGTGGGGAAGCACACAAGGGCTGATCGGGGCGCTTGGCCATGCAGACCTTGTCCATGCCTTGGACTCAGCCGGGGGCCATTCGCAAATGGCTCGGCCTCCCCCTCTGCAATATGAGAGAGAGAGAGAAGACCGTCCCCTTTCCAGGCCGGGTGTGTTGCTTTATGTGCAGTGCAACGAACACCAGGTGTGGTGTGCTATCGGTGCTCCTGCTTAGCATTCGTTCAGGCCACCCCACCCACAATGGATCCACGGAAGCCACTTGTGCGACGGGCCACCCCAACATCCCCTGGAGAAAAGCCCAGGATGGAACCACTGTCTCTAGAGGAGAGGCAGGGAGGCCACCTGTGGGGCCTCTTTGCCCACTGGGGCTGTGTACTTTAGGAACGTGCCCTGGCCAGCTCTCCCGCTCAGCTGCACAGCTGGGATCATCCGTGGCCCTGGCGGCGGGCCCTATGACCCGGCACCTGGCATGCCATCCATCCACCTTGCTCTGCAGGCCGGCTCCCTTTGCAGCCCCTCTGCCTGAGGAAGGGTTCAGCCTCATTCACTTGTCTCCTCCGACAGCAACAGGAGCTGGTCTGATAAATGGTATCATATCACCTATTTTGCACTTCACAATGCACAGTGTGTGCGTGCACACACACATGCCTGGCAGAGAAAGGACAAGAGAAGCTGTTGGGGATAAAACAGTAAGATGGCAGAGAATGTGCAAATTATGGAAGAGAAACGTTAACCCTGAAGACTCCTGGAGACTGGAAAAACATCGCCAATGAAACATGACCTCTCCGGATGAGCCCTAAAGAACTGGTGCCTCAAATAAGGTCCCCAGCCAGGATTAAAGGAAGCAAAGGGGGGCATCCAGACATGCAGAGCCAGGGGAGGGGGGCAGAGAGGGGAACAGCAGCCCATGAGTATGGAACTTAAATGAACCATCACACTGGCTAGGGGACCATGCTCCACAGCAACACTTGGGCCAGAGGGGCCTCAACTCGTCCAAGCATTCTTTTATAACAATGGCTGGTCAGATGCCCCCAGGAACCTGATGAGATGGCCATGAAGGTGGCAGCTACACCCTGCTGTTTTGCCTCTAATGCTCAGAGTTCTATGCGGTGCCTGAACCTAGCAATGCCACCTACCCAGGACTGGTAGCTATCAATTGCCTTCTCCTACAGGAATGTATCCAACACCCTTTAATGCCATTCAAATTGAGGACCATCACTACATTTTGCGGTAGCAAATTCCATCACTTAGCTATGATCTGTGTGGAGAAGTCCTTCCTTTTTTCTGTCCATGGGATATGACCCCAGTGGGATCTAGTATTATGGGAGAGGGAGGGAAACCCTTTATCCACCTCACCACACTATATTCAGTCTTATAAACTGTGCCCAGATTCTCCTGCAGTCACCTTTTTTTCTGAGCTGAAAAGTCCTACATGCTTTAGCCTCTCCTCCTAGAGAAGGTGCCCCAGTTCTGTGGTCCTTCTTGCCTGTTTCCACTTTTCCGAAGAACTTTTGTTGGGCTGAGGCTCAAACGGCCCATAGTGTCCCAGAGGCAGCTTCATGCGCCACAGGTGGGCCTCACCTAGTCCAGGCATAAAGGCACGAGGAGCATGCTGGTGGCCACCTTGCTTTCCGCCCCTTCCCTAACAAGCCCCAGTGTGGAATCTGAAGCCCTTTCCCCACCACTGCCACGCATGGTGGACATTGCAATGGAGTTCGCTGCCGTGATGACCCCATGGCCATGGGGGTGCTGTGGGCTACCCCTCTTCCAGGCACCTGGCAATCAGGGGCCCATTTCCCTGGGATGGGGAGGCTCCAGATAGCCTCGCTAGCTTCCGTGAATTTGTCTAACCCCCCAAATAACCATAGCTCACAGCCACATAAATGACGTAAGTCACATTTGCACACTGTGTTGTGCTTAGGAGTTCCGTTAGCCTGCTCTGAACTGACAGCCAACCGATTTCCTTGGAGGAGTCCCAAACCATGGAGCAAGGTCTTTCGGAGCACAGCCGGTGAAGCAGTGCCCCATCTCAGGGGGGAAGCCACACAGGACGCCTTGCGAGCCCCTGGGCAGAGGGACTGCTGCTGCTGCTGCTGCCTACAGATGGTGTCCCAGCCGCCGCCGCCGCTGCCTCCTCCTCCTCCTCCTCCTCCTCCTCCTCCTCCTCCTCCTCCTTGTGACATCAGGCAGCCCTGATGTGGGGAGGCTTGAAGAGACAAAGGAGAGATCAGGGATCAAAGGCACAAACCAGGCTCCGGAGCACTGGTCTCCAGAGAGGGCTGAATTCTTCCGTCCCCAGCCCCAAAGAGAACCGTCTGTGCAAGGAGGTGGAGCAACAGGAGCCCCCCTGGCTCCTCCAAAAAAGAGCACAGGCAGGAGGAAGGCAGCTTGTCCTGGTCCTAGAGCGGGGTGGGGGTGGGGGTTGTGACCTGCCGTGAGATGACCTCCAGCCCGGCCCCAGGGAGACTGTCATGCTCCTTCCGACCCCAGCCGATTCTGGGCCCTGCAGCCTTGGCGGGGAGGGGAGAGGAGGGGAGGGAAGCACAACTCAGGCATCAGCGCCCAGGGCCAATCTCCACAGGGCCAGCCCGCCCCCCCTTTCCTGCCTGGGCTGCACCGGTCGCGGCACATGGACCACTGGAGCACAAGCTGCTTCTGCTCATGCCGTTGTTCAGAGCACATCAGGCTGGTTTTGGCTGCTCATTTGCAGCTAGCCCACTGGATGGGTGATCCTGGCAGTCTATTCGCCACAAGCGGCAGGACAGGGGGCGGGAGCTTCTCTTGCAAACGGGCTCAAGATAAAGGAAGCCAGATTCCAGCTGGACATCAGGAAAAACTTCCTGACTGTTAGAGCAGTATGACAACGGAACCAGTTGCCTGGTGAGGTTGTGGGCTCTCCCACACTAGAGGCCTTCAAGAGGCAGCCGGACAACCATCGGTCAGGGATGCTTTAGGGTGGATTCCTGCATTGAGCAGGAGGTTGGACTCGATGGCCTTGTAGGCCCCTTCCAACTCTGCTATTCTATGATTCTATGATTCTATGAAACCCGCTCGGCCAGGGCAGTGGCTGGCCTAGGCAACCCGCCCACGTGCTTCCGCAAGACACCCTCCCTGAATCCCAGAGCTTGAGTTCTGCGTTTGAGGCCAGGCGAGCAGCCCGCCCTGCCCCGCCCCACCCCGCCCCGCCCTGCCCTGCCCTGCCCCAGGCCCATCTCTCTCAGCAAAGCAGGGCCTGGGCCCCAGCCCAACCTGCCAAGCAGCCCCTTTGCCTGTTGAGCCAGCTCAGTCACACAGCAAGCTGCCTTCTACCGGGTTCGGCCCTTGTTCCACCTCGCCCATATGCTCGGCACTGGCTGGCAGCAGCAATGGCTCCCTGGGGTGTCAAGCAGGCGTTTTCCAGCCCCACCCAGAGAGGCTGCCAGGGGGCAAACATGGGGCCTTCTGCGTGTGAAGCGGGGGTCTCCCATGGAGCTGTGGCCCATCCCTCTCAACGGCTGAGGGAAGCCCCCACCTACCCACCCACCCCAAGCACCTCTCAGCCCAACCCCCGGGCCTTGGGTGTTCCACGCGGCTGAACTGTGCCCGACCAAGGCCCTGACCCCTTGACAGCAGATGAGACAAGCTGAGCAGGGCCTGGTGCCCAGTTTCAGTGGGCAGGGGGGGGGCAAATTCTCAGCACTGCCCTCCAAGCAAAGCCTAGGAGAGCAGCCAGAGCCCAGCAGCCCAGGCAAGCTCCGCACGAGATGCAGCCGGCACTGCCTGGGGTGTGTCTGTGGGCGTTCCCTTTTCCGTCGCCCTTTCTGCTCTCGCAGGGGGTGCGGGCCTGTGCCGCGACGGACGCTCGGTCTCCCCAGTGCCCGTGCAGGGTGCTCGGCAGCTGCCAAGCGCGATCCAACGCCCACCCTGCTCCTCCCAGGCCAGCCGGCTGCAGGCCTCCCCAAGCAGGGCAAGCCAGCTGAGGCCCCCTGCCCAGCGCTGGTGGCTGTGGCGCCTCCGGCTCCTGCAGAGGCCGCCGCCCGCCTGCTCCGGCGCTCTGCCAGGCCTCTCCGTCTCTGCCGACTGGCTCCCAGCTCCGCCTGCCACAGACAAGCTGCCGTTCACACTTCATCAGAGGTGCCACCTCACACTTCACAGCTCCGTGAGCTGGAGAGCCGGGCAGGAACAGGCAGGCCGCCTCCCGGGGGCATGCGCGGCCTGGACTCCTGCCCGAGGAAGGTCTCCGCAGGCAGAGGGGGGTGGAATGGCCACCTCGCTTGGCAAGCAACATCCCCACCCAAGTGCCCCTGCCTGGCGCCTTCCCACCTGCAAGGCCACCAAGACTGATGTCCTCAGGGCTCACCCCACAACTGTACTGCCACGTCTCAGCATGGTGCTCCGGGCCCAGAATGTCTGGCATAGGGCAGCAGAACCACTCTGGCACCTCCTGGGGAAGAGGAACCACCTCCCACCAGCTGCTGGCATCACTGCTGGTTCTAGAATCACAGAATCCTAGAGTAGCAGAGTTGGAAGGGGCCTACAAGGCCATCGAGTCCAACTCCCTGCTCAAGGCAGGAATCCACCCTAAAGCATCCCTGACAGATGGTTGTCCTGCTGCCTCTTGAAGGCCTCCGGTGTGGGAGAAGAGCCCACAACCTCACCAGGCAACTGATTCCTGATGTTCTACTGGCAGCCGGTGGGAGGGGCGGAACCCACAGATAGGGCCTGTGTGAGGCAAGGGGTACAGGGCCCCCGAGGAGACCAAGCAGCCGGGTGCTCGAGGGGCTGGGGGCCCATGAGCGCAGTCTGTCGCGCGCACACAAAAAAGCCACAGGCACCGTGGCGTGAATTCCCCAAGCAAGGCTGCCAGGCCTCAGACTGCAAACAGAAGCAGCAGGGCCAAGCCAGCAGCCCCGGCCGGGCCGGCCAACGGCCAGCCACACAGGGGCCCTTCGTGCTGCCAGATCAGCCGGGTGGAAAGCCGGTCAGGGCCTGAGCATGCCTGAAAGTAACCCATGCTGTCAAACTATGGAATGTGCCACCACAGGACATAGGGGGCGGCCTTAAAAGGGGGAGAAGGCCGTGCACGGCTACTAGTCCAGATGGCTACATGCTACCTCCAGGGTCTGAGGCAGTGTGCCTACGTACACCAGTTGCTGGGGAACATGGGTGGGAGGGTGGTGCTGTTGCACCTGTGTCCTGCTTGTGGGCTTCCTCTTGGGGACACTGGCTTGACCACGGCGCGAAGAGAATGCTGGTCTGGAGAGGCGTTTGGTGTGATCCAGCTTCCTCTCACACAGACATGCACCGTGTGTGCTTCTTGCTACTGGATAACCGAGCAGTTAATTCGTTCGTCCCAGATACAGGGGAGGGAGTGGGTACTCTAGTGACGAGAGGGGAAACATTCTGCATATGCTCAGAGGCCCTCTTCTCTGATTCTAGAACTGAATTAAGGCCTGCCTTGAATTTGACAGACCAGCCGGTGGCCTTGCCTGAGGCGGTCCTCGCGGTGCCCACGCACACCCACGGAAGGAGAGGGGCCCCTCCTGCCCTGCAAAACCGGGAGAAACACACGGCTGACGGTTCCTGCAGCTCCCGGGAGCAGCAAAGGGAGACCCTCCCTCCAATTGGTGGGGTTGCTTCTCCACCCCCACCCCTGCCCTGCGCTTTAATGCTCTCCCTCTTCCCCCTTTACCCAAAATATAGCATGTGGGATCCATCAAGCAGAAAAAGAGAGAAGACAGGCAGCCTGGTTGTCTTGGAAACAAGAGGGCCTCCTTAAGCAGCTGGTTGCCATGGTGATGGCACACGGCGACACACACACATACACACGCATGCACGCGCACGCTCCCAAAATGTCAGGCTACAGCCACTCCAGCGCCTGTAGCTTGACGCGTCTGGCCTGCCTGCGTGTGCCGGCCATGTCCTGCTCACAACACCCCCTCCCCATCTCCCCTTCCCCCCCCCCGGAGAAAACACCCTTTTTGGACTCCGTGCTCTACTGGGGGGAGAGCAGGGGCTCCATTGGTGGAGGGGGCTGACTGGCTGGCTGGGGGCCCATCCCTGGCTCTGGCTCTTGGCTGCGTGTTTCAGAAAGAGGCAGAGAAATTGCCCCTGGGGAGGGGGCCGGGCTGCACAGGTGTGTGGCCGCCTGTACACACTCCCTTCCGCGCACGCAGCACCACCCACCAGAGCAGAGGCCCCGGCCCTACTTTGATCCCCCCCCCCCCACCATCTCAGCGTTCCTCCATCCTGCTGTTGCTGAGCCAAGTCTGGCGTTGCCATGGCAGCTGCACTGCTCTGAGCGTCGATCTAATTCAGGGTTTATTTTAAGAAACGCGTTGGATCTGGGAGTATCCCCCAGGCAGGGAGGGGGAGCAAGAACTGGGGCACGCCGCCGCTGCCTCCTGCTGCTGCTCTTCCTCCTGCACTTCCTGCAGGCCTCAGCCCCAATCCAGAGCTCCAGGAGAGGCCGGTGGGTGGGTGGGTGGGTGAGTGAGTGAGTGCGTGGGTAGGAGGGAGGCAGCGCTGAGCAGGAGGGTCTCCAGAAGGCCAGCCGCTGGGCCTGGATGCAAATGGGAGGGCCCAGGCCCAGGCCCAGCCGCTCTGCTCAGGGGCCAGAGGAGGCACCTGCCAGCCTGAGCAGGAGGGCAGCAGGGGGAGCCCCGTTCTGCAGCCAGCAGTGTCCCGGGGTGGCTTTTGCCTCGGGTCCCCCCTGGATGTGCGGGATGTGCCTCTGGCCCTTGGGGCTCCTGCCCCCAATGCTGGCAAAGAGGGCAGGAGTGCCCTTTTGAGTGGTCACCCCCGTCCCCAGGCCAGCCAGCACTCATTCTGGCCGCAGCTCAATGCACTGCCTTGTGCTGGGAGTGTGTGTATAGGGGGGGGGCTTCCAGGGGCGCAGGCCCTCCAAAGCACCATCAGGCAGAGGGCTGCAGCACGCGGGGCACTGAGGAAGCCTCCAGGTGGGAGCGCAGGACAGGAAGGATGAGCAATGGGCCGCGGGGGCAGAGGTGCACTGTGGATCAGGGTTAGGGTGATCAGGAAGGGGGGCAGCAATGGGGAGGCAGATATGGATTAGCCACGGAGCTGCGTGGAGCCACAATGGCGGCGGCGTGTTCTGGGAACTCTGCAGCCTTTCCAAACTGCCCCCATCTGCAGGTCTTGCGATAACTGGTGGGGCAGAAGAGAGGCTTAGTACCCCTCCGTGCCCCCCGGGTGCCAACCCATCGTGTCCGATTCCAGGCACGCTTGGGCCATGAGGGCTTCCCAGGACAGCTGCAATTCAGCTTGCAAAGGGGAGCTCCCTGCCCACCTTGCTGCTGCTGCTGCACCTTGGCTTGGGGGCTTGGGCGGAGGGTGGGGCAGAAGGGGAAGGCCTTCAAGTCTCGCCCACAGCCAATGAGGAAGGTAGAAGACAGCTAGGGTGTGTGGGGCGTGGGTGGCAGGAGCGGACGGCCTCGACACAAGCTGGGAGCGAAGTGCATTTGCCCGGTGTTTGGGTCTGTAGCCCCCCCCCCCGCCCCCCAGGGCTGCTGGGCAATGGATGATGGTTCCAAGACAACCAAGAGCCCAGGCTCAGGGCCTCAGCAGCCAGGGAGGCACAGCCCCCCTCCCATCTCCTGCAGCCACGGAGGGCGCATCCCCCAGGCTGCACATGGCTACTTCATGGAAATGATAACCCCCAAGGACGCCGCTGCTGCTGCTGCTGCTGCTGCTGCTGCCGCCTGGCAACGAGCCCCCGCTTCGTCCGGTCCTCCCTTCCAAAGACACTCCATGTGGGGCTCCTTCTGCGAAACGGGGCAGGGGTGGGGCGGAGGTTTGACCAAGAGGATTTGAGCATTTGCAAGCGGTGTGTGTGTGTGTGTGTGTGTGTGTGTGTGTGTGTGTGTGTGCGTGTTGCGTTGTGAGCTCTTGCCTGCTGCTGGTGGCTGTGAGCACCGAGGCCACTGCCTCTCCACGGCCACCGCATCACAGCTCCTGACAGACACTGCCCCCTGGCGGAGTGCCGCAGCATTACGTGCGCAGCCTCACACACGTGGCGGCGGCGGCTGCCCACAACGGCGTAAACATGTTGTTTGCACTTGCTCTCCCCGGAGCAGCGGCGTCCGAAGCGGCCACCCATCTGCCCTGCCTGTGGCCACTAGTCCCTGGGGAGCTGCAGCAGTGCCTGGCTGGAACCCAGGGCATAAAGCAGCAGCAAAACCTATCCTTCAGGCCACGCGCGCACCTTACAAACCACTCCGGTTGTCAGAACGAACGCGGGGAAAGAACGTCTAGGCCAGCGGTTCCCAAACTTTTTCAGGTCACCGCCCCCTTGGCCCCACAGACTCATGCCCAGCGCCCCCTACCCTACCCTATAAAAATCATTATTCAGAATAGCGGTTTTCAACGACCCACTAAGGAAGATAATAACAATGAAATTCAAAACAGTAACAATTAATTGAATACTTATTCAAAATCCAATTACAGTTTTTTAGTTTATTCAATTAAACATAATTGATGAACTTGATCCAGTGATATTACCTTTTCAAAGTCTGATAGTCATTTAGCAAGAATATTAGATATCACATTTCGTAACTAGGGCAGAGTACCTCGCTATTCTGTAAATCCTTAAAGCGATGGTTGGGCTTGATGAAGTGATACCAGTTTCCCAATGTCTGGTTTAAAGTCACTTAACATGAGTCTTAAATCACCACGTTTAGTAACCTGGAGTCGATTTCTTTGCTTGGAGAGAAGTAGGCAGACCACACTAAAACCACATTCCACCAAATATGATGTTGGAAATGCAACCAGGAGCTTCTGAACCCCTCTCCATAGTGCAGGAGAGCGATCAGAAATTTCCTTCTGTAACCAAAACTCCTGGTACGGAAAAGACCACCTGGAGCGCTCCCTTGCCGCCCCCTTGCCTCTTAGCACCCCCTATGCAATCCCACCGCCCACTTTGGGAACCACTGGTCTAGGCTAACTAATCTGTATACAGCAGGGCTGTCAGTTTTAATTGATGACTCACCAGCCTTCTCACCCATCAATCAGATATGTTTAAATGCATTTGCCTGGGCCCAAAATCTCAATGTTTTTTATATGTCTCTTTGAGATATTGATGGCAGAGAAATAACCTACTAGCAGGTTTTTTAAAAGGTTGCAGATGGGTCCCACTGATTTTTTAAAAAGGCAATTCATATACAAAGGCTGTCTGCTTCATTTCCTATCCCAAGAACACACCAGGGGGGGAAACAGCTTTAAAACAAAACAAAGTGTGCCCTCACCTGTCATTCCCACCAATTCTTCAAGTACAGCTGGAGTTGTTTAATCTCCAGATCAAAGCACTTCAGGCTCACAGTGTGGCAGTTAAATCATCCAGTGTCCAGAGCTGCCCAGCTGAGAACACCGGGGGCCGGGGGGGGGACACACAAAGATGCTTGTGATGACGATGACAGAACCCCAGTTCTCAGGAGAGAGCATGAAGGATCACCCAAGGAACACAGTAAAGGAAGCGACAAAACCCAGACCCCTCCCCGTCTCCCACAGCTGGCCTCACCCCCACCCACCCACTCCCGATTCCTTATTCAGCGGCTTGCTCTCCCTTGCTGCCCCTCACGCCCGGACCTGCCCCGAGACCACCTCCGGGGCACCAACTCCCACTCTTCCTGATTTACCATTTAGAGTTACACCCACCCTTCACATATATTACCCGTTTAAATAACAAACCACCATGAAATTGCTAATCCATTGACATTAGCTTAAAAGCTGCACCTACATAAAATGAAAAGGCCTTCTTCACCTGGTGCCAGGTAAACCCCTCAGGGAAGAGCATTCCAAAGCTGGGATACAACCATGGAAAAGCCCCCACCCCCACCCCTGTAGCCTCCTCATCACACCTCAGATATTGGGGAACAGCCCCAAAGCATGGGCAGGCCGGGGTAGAGACAGGAGACTCTTCAAAATCCCCGCGGCCTCAGCCTCAGGGGCGCACAGCCTTCTCAGCCCTGAGGGTCACGTCCAGCGCCTGCACACATGTGCACACGTAGATGACTATTCATGCTGTTTCTGAACCATCAGAGGCAGCCCCAGGTGAAACACACTGCTGCAGTCTAACCCAGAAGGTATCAGAGCATGGGTCACGGAGGCTGGTCCTTTCTGTCCTGCTAGGGCTGCAGCTGGCCAGTATGCCTGAGCTGGGAAACGGCATTCCCAGTGACAGCAGAGATGCAGGAAGTGTTACCCTGAGCTAGAGGTACACCTGGGGTGGGGGGTGGGGGGCATTGCAAACAGTGATGTCAGAGGGAAATGAAATTCAGGAAATACAGACAATGAAAACCACGTTATTAGCAGTGGCCATTCACAAAACAGCAGTTACGATAACACAAACATCCTGGCACCAGGTAAGCCAATTAACACCTATGGGGGGGGCACCTTTCCCCTGACAACTGTTCTGTGAATGGCCCCTGTTCATCACTGTAATCCCGCCTGCCTGCACGGCTGGCATTTCATTTCTCTCTGAGCTCATGGCTGACAATCCCCAACAGCCTCCCCCCACCCTGTAGCCCCAGATCAGGACAACTCTTTAGGCCTCCGACATATTAAACATTTCAGTCTTTGCAGCTGCCGTCCCTCTGGAAACCGGTGCAGTAGAAGGTAATAAAACTCCTCCGCCTTGGCTCGTAGCCGTTCAGAATGGCCGGCCCACCCCACCCTGGGGCCCATGGCCTTGGACTCTGGAAGCCTTGCCCTGGTGAGGAGGGGGGCAAAGCACACGATTCCAGCAATACGATTTCGTGATTCCTGAGGCTGCCCTTTGACTTGGGAGCCACACATCCCGGGTGGACGCAGGTGGTGACCTTCTCCAGCAGCAACCATCGGTCCTCTGGCACAGACACACACACACACACACATTCACACGCCCCGACTCTCGTGCCATCCAAGCATCGCCGGGTCCGTTGTGACGTGGCAAATACTGCATGAGTGCACTCTTTGCCACAGAAGCTCCTTGCCACTTCTGTGCATGTCAATAGGGACATGCAGCTAACAGAACGTGAACATGTAGAGAGCCAGTGTGGTGGTGTGGCTAAAGTGTTGGACTGGGAGTCAGGAGATCTGGGTTCTAGTCCCCAATCGGCCATGAAAACCCACTGGGTGACTTTGGACCAGTCACAGACTCTCAGCCCAACCACCTCACAGGGTTGTTGTTGTGGGGATAACATGGAGAGGAGAAGGATTATGTACGCCGCCTTGGGTTCCTTGGAGGAAAAAAGGCAGGATATAAATGTAAATAATAATCATAATCATCGTCATAATAATCACGTTGCCCCTTTCCCAAGGGGCGTGTCAAGTGTGGGTTACTGCAAGAGTATCTGTACCAGGTGTAAATAGTTGCGTGGGAGCCACCGTCCACGTGTAGCCTCTGCAAAAATCCCTTTTGCCACCAGAGGGCGTTCCATGCCTGGCATTCCTCAGCTACAAAATAAAATAGCACCTGTGCAGTCCTCATATCCACCTCTGCCAGGCAAGAGGGGCTCCCACCCCATCCCCAAAACACTGCTGCCCACCGCTGAACTAAACTAGGGAAGCCACAAGCAGATCTAGAGTATTGCGTCCAGTTCTGGGCTCCACAATTCAAGAAGGACGCAGACAAGCTGGAGCGTGTTCAGAGGAGGGCAACCAGGATGATCAGGGGTCTGGAAACAAAGCCCTATGAAGAGAGACTGAAAGAACTGGACAGGTTTAGCCTGGAGGAGAGAAGACTGAGGGGAGACATGGGAGCACTCTTCAAGGACTTGAAAGGTTGTCACACACAGGAGGGCCAGGATCTCTTCTCGATCCTCCCAGAGTGCAGGACACGGAATAACAGGCTCAAGTTAAAGGAAGCCAGATTCCAGCTGGACATCAGGAAAAACGTCCTGACTGTTAGAGCAGTGCGACAGTGGAATCAGTGACCTAGGGAGGTTGTGGGCTCTCCCACACTAGAGGCCTTCAAGAGGCAGCTGGACAACCCTCTGTCAGGGATGCTTTAGGGTGGATCCCTGCATTGAGAAGGGGGTTGGACAGCCTGGCAGTCAGCGCTGGCGATAGTCTGGTAGACAGTGGTCCTGGGGCACATCTTATTTATTCATTTTATTTATTTATTGCATTTATATACCGCCCCATAGCCGAAGCTTTCTGGGAGGTTTACATCTTGCTGCCCCCAAGCATCTGCATTCATAGTGCAAAAGGGGCATCTTTGTGTGTTTTTAAGCATATAGAAGGACAAGTCCTGCTGAAGAAGAATCAACATTGCTTCTGAAAATGTAAGTCCTGCTTCACCAGCCTTTTAGAGTTAGGGGTTATTTGGTGCATTCTGACATTAATCTGCCCATCTTTACAGACTGTACTATCTATGGTCACTTCAAATGCAGTGGAGGTACTGTGTGTGCACTAGCTATCCAAACCGACACATCTGAATATCCAGTTGATCACTGGAATTTCAAGCTACATCATTTTTCTAGCTGCGCCATAAAAGGAGTCGTCTATATTATTATTTGTCCTACTGGACTACTGTATGTAGGAAAACCCTCACGTAGTGATATAACACAAATAATAGAACATTGTTCAAAGCTAAAGTATCAGGTTTTGGATGCGCCATTAGTACAGCATTTTATTGAATACTCCCACAATTACAATGAGTTCAGACAGAGTGTACCCTCACAAATACAATTGGTACAATCGTGATAACCTTCTTTTAAGGAAGGAAGCCGAATGGATTTTCAGGTTGGACACCATGCAGCCCAACAGTTTGAAAATGAATTTAGAATTGGCATCTTTTGGGGGAAATTGATTCTATAAATGGTCTCGTGTTACAATAAAAATTACCTCTGTTCTAGTCTGTACTGTACACTGCTAGCGTTACCTGTACTTGCAACTTTAAGGTATATGTATATAAAATGATTGGACTTAGTCCGGATCCGAATCCCTTCTTTAAACAACAAGCAAACGAGACAAGAGACCCAATCTTGGCTCGCCAACGCTTAGTCTGGTTTTGCCCTGAACTGACTCTCCCTCCACAGGCTGCTTGCAGGAGCCGTGATCAACGCCAAAGGCACAAAGGCAACTGCTTGCTGTTGATAACGTAAGAACAATAGCTGACGAGGTATACGGAAAAGAAAATAACTGCAATGAATCCTCTTCAAACAGATTTTGGGGTGGGGGAGAATTTTTAATTTTGAATATATCCATGAGCCGGCCTTTGAACCTCGCTGTGAATCTCCACACACATTATTATTATTATTATTATTATTATTATTATTATTATTTATTTATTTATATAGCACCATCAATGTACATGGTGCTGCACAGAGTAAAACAGTAAATAGCAAGACCCTGCCGCATAGGCTTACACAGAGAGGCAGAAAGAGAGACCTGTCCTCCTCATGCTCCTGCTGTCGCGGCCGCTCTGGACTGAGGCCTCCTGCCAGCGGCAGAGTCTGCCCCATCGGCCCCTCCGGCTCTGGAGGGCTGACCACCGCCTATTGCTACCAGGCTCCTCTCTTTGGCCAAGAAGCCCAGGCCATTTGCAGAGGACGGCGCACGGAGGCTGGTGCAGGAATGGAAATTTGCTCTTTCAGAATTAAAACTCGGTCACGAAATTCAGGGGCAGGAAGAGCTTGCTGCATTTGAACGCATCTCTTACAGTCGGCAACTACAGCTGCATGGTTATGTCTGACAAGTGGCCAACTTATATTGACAGGTATATTTGAAGGGCTCAAAAATATTATTTTTTAAAAAATCAATGCTGTTGTGAAGAGTTATTGCAACTGGATATGCTTTTATTTATTTATTTATTTTAGTTCTTGCTATCAGTGTTATTGTTTGTAGTTTCCCCCCATTTTGTTTTGTTATAATTGCAAATAAATTTTGAAAAAAAGAATTAAAACTTGGTCATTACAATATTCGGATTTTTGCCTTGGAAATCAGACTTTGAGATGTAGGTTTAAGACAATTCAGCTCACTCTGCGAGCTACTTTTATACTTTTGTGCAATCCTACTCAGAAGTAAGTCCCTTCTCCCAGGTAATTGCATGGAGGATTGCAGCCTTATTGATTCAAGGGGAGGGGGGGGGCATGCCACTACATTAACTGCAGGAAATCATTTGTGTTGGGTTTTCACCCGAGTTTTCTCTTCACACCCCAGCATGGGGCTTCCCCTACTCCCTCTGAAACCCTCCTTTTCTCCATCAGCCTCCCTCACTGCCTTCTCTCCACTCCTCAGGACACACAGTCATTGTTTGCTCTGCAGCCCCCCCCCTCCACAAACTGCTACAGGGCACTGTGCCCCCCCCCATGCCCCCTTTTCTCTGCTTCCCCACCCACAGTAGGAAGATCCACCCACAGAGTGAAGATCAACCTCCTCCTCCTCCTCCCCACACACACCTTTTGCAGGTGGGAGTTTTAACAACTGCACTGGAATGATCATGTTGGGGGGGGGGGAACGACACATGAAAGGGAGCTTCTGCTGCAGGCTGTAAGAAATCCGGCCGCTGTTTCAGACACTTGGCACCGTTGGGGGACCCGTAGCTGGTTAGATTATTTCTTATCACCTGCCTGCACAGCAAAGTATGACTCCAGCTCATGAACTTTACAACTTGATAAATACGAACGATTGATATTGTGTTCAGTTACTGTCTATTCTTTAATGAATTTGAAATGTTACAATTACTAAAATGAATTGTTCATCTGGATTGTTACATTCTGTTTTGATATGAATTGCTCCTAGCCTGTGTGTGTGTGGGGGGGGGCAATTCTGTGGGGAAACGGAAAACTAAGACAAACTCTCACTGCACCCTCATCCCTCAGCTCCTAGCGCTGCTTCCTTATCCACCCACAAATCTGTCCGCAGCCCCATCATCCATCAGCTCCCCACTTCTCTCCCCTACCCACCGGTCTCACGGGCACCCAGGTTGCCCCCAATATTTTCTGAATTCCTGGCATTTCCTCTCCTCTCTGAACTCCCTTCTCTCTCTCTAAGGGAGATGTAGGCAGACCCGGCTAGCGTGGCTGGCTGCAACAGGCCCCCCAAATTGCCCCCCCCCCGCTCAACCACATGCCTCGGGGGAGGGAGGGAGGAGGAAGAGTGACCCAGGCACCCAGTGTGACACTAACGTGGTTCTCCCAACTCCACACCCACTTTTGATGGACCAGGACCGACGTCTGCTCTTAGAGGCTTCCACAAGGAGACTGGAAAGGGCCACAAACAGTTGGATATTGTCCCAATGGGCAAGTGGTGGAAGGCCGGTGTGTGTGCGTGCGTGTGCATGTGTGTGTCATAAGAACACAAATGTAAGAACATCAGAAGAGTCCTGAAGCAGGATCAGACCCATGGGGGCTTCCTTAGTTCAGCTATCTGTGCCCACATTGGCCAACTAGATGCCCAGATGGGGAACCCACCAGCAGCACCCCCTTGGCCAGGCCCCCCAGCAACTGGTGCCCAGAGGCACCCTGCTTCTGTTACTGGATGTCATATATAGCCATCATGACTAGTAGCCACTAACAGCCTTCTCCTCCACCGTGATCTTGTCCAATCCCCTTTTCACAAATCAAGAAAACTAAGGTTGCCTCTAAATCTGGCCCTTTTCGTCAGTTAACGGGGCACTGCAACGTGAGAAAGCCCCGTCTCTGATTCAGACTAGGGCCTCTCTGGACACGGGGCCTTTTCCCAGGAGCTGCGCGTCTGAAGGTGCTCAGGTGCAGCCCTCAGCTGTCTTGTCTGCCACACAGGACGGAGGAGGACCGTACCCTCCCGCCCCCCACTTACACCGGAGGGCCAGCCCTTTCGGAGCACAAGGCCTGTTAAGGAATGGCCGCCAACCTCTCTATGGCAATGGGAGGGAGACAGGGATGCCACAAGGCGCATGGTCCACCAGCCACTGAATGACGCACGTGGTGCCCTTTGGGCTCCCAGCCGCTGGCCACAGCCAGCCAGATTGTTTCCAAGCCCAACTCAAAGTGCTGCGCGTTATCTTTGATGCCCTCCATAGAGCCTTTCTATATGGCAGGAATCAGGGGCGGTCAATGCCTCCTTGAGAGCGGCTGGTGTCCCCACAGCGAGAGCAGCAGCAGTGATGAAAACCCTCCTAAAGAAATCCACGCTTGACCCTTATTGCTCAAACTTACCCTGGGGTGGGGGGGAGGTGTCAAAAGACATGGCGGCATCACCGCTCCAGGTATTTCTGAATGAAGCCAATTCCGTAGGTCCATTCCAGTCTGAGTGGGGCTGCTTGGGCGGCCCCAGTGGATGACCTGCACTGGGAGATGGGTGCGTGGGGGTGGCTGTGACCTTGTTGGTTGTCAGGAACCTCTCAGCACTTGCTGTACCATTAACCTTGATGTCCTTCTGGGTCTCCTTGCGAGGATGAACTGTGGGGAGCTCTTCTTAGAATCATAGAATCGTAGAATAGCAGAGTTGGAAGGGGCCTACAAGGCCATCGAGTCCAACCCCCTGCTCAATGCAGGAATCCACCCTAAAGCATCCCTGACAGATGCTTGTCCAGCTGCCTCTTGAAGGCCTCTATGTAACGCTTCTTCAGTGGCTCCAGCCCTTGCCAGAGAGTCGTCCCTTCCCAGAAGGAGGTACGAAGAGGCGGCTGGTTCGCCCGTGGCCTTTGGCCCAAGGGTTGCCATGTGGATCCATCTTGTCTCTCATGCTCTACGTGAAACTGCTGAGTGAAACCCCGTCCATATGCCGAGGTGTCAGGGCTGGGCCGTAGGTAGCAGCTGCCTGAGGTGAGCCGGGAACCAGAAGTTGTAGGACAAGCTGGAGAAGTGGGGGGGGGGGGCCGAGGAGCAAACCAGAACTGTCCGGATCAAAGAGCGCGCTGGGAACAAGGTGGCAAAGCAGGAGGAAGAACGACCAAAGCCAAGGAGGCAGGAACATGGTGGAGCTCTGGAAATCCACCTCGCTCAAGCAAGGCTCAGCTGGAGCAGGAAGCCCCTTGAGACTCCGTCCTGGGTGGGGCCAGTCCAGAGCCTGAAGGCGCTTCGCTGGGAAGCCACAACCTGCAGTTCAGTGGTTCACCACATGGGGCAGCTGAACACAGATCCCAGCGGCTCCCGACACACTGCTTCACCTTCCCGCCTTCAGATCCACGTCTGAACTGGTGAACACTGTCAACTGGATGAGGGCAAACGAAGTGAAACGTAATCCAGGCAAAGCCAACGTACTGTTGGTCAGAGGTTCTGTTGACCCGAGCGGAGGTGTATCCCAGGCAGTGTGATGTCTGGGGATGCTCCCGAGTCTCGTCTTTTGATGTCGGTAGTCAGGAGAGCCTTTTAACCAGCTTTGCCTGGTTCACCAGGTGCAGCCTTACCCAGAGAGAGCAGATCTGGCCTCAGTTACTTATGCCTTTGTTACATCCAGATCCACGCTGGACTCCTGCAATGCTCTCCACGGGGGGCTGTTTGGAAACTGCAACAGGTACAAAATGCAGCCCCCTGAACGTTGGTAAAGGACCATGGCAATCGGAGCACAGCACACTGATCTTGCACCACCAGCAGCGGTGGCCTGTTCATTTCCAGGTTCAATTTACCCAAGAGTAAATGTTAACCCTAAAAGGCCCTGAAGACCCGGGACTCCGAGGGCCCCTCCTTCCTGGGGACACGTGGTGGCAGCGGAGCCACTGGGATCTCAGGAAGGGGGTGGGCTGTGGTGTTGCCATGCGCCTTGTGGTGCTGAGTGGTGTCTGCCCTGGGGGGGGGGCGCGTCCTTGTCATCACGAGGGCTCCCTGTTTGTGGGGTTGGCAGGCTGGCCCTTTCCTCCTCTGCTCCCGAGGTGAACGTGCACAGGGCACGGCAGGTACGGCAGGTGTTACACAGTATCCCCTCCCCCTCTCCCCCTCTGGCATAGCTGCAGTGTAGGATTGCACAACCAATACGTGTAGAATAAACACAGTGGCCATCTGCCGAAGCATCCTGCTTCCTGCATTGATAAGCTAAGTAACACCTGTACTGAATCATTTTACATACGTTTGTTTGCCATAAACTAAGCTTTAATGTAATTATCACCAACTTATATTTCTTGCATTTCCTTTCCTTCTGACCAAGATTTCTCTTCTATCCAGGGGTGGGCAACCCTGGGCATAATATCCTGTGCCCGTCAGCTGGATTTCAAAAGCCCACCACAGTCAGTCAGTTCAGGCCTCTGGCAAGAGCCAT
This sequence comes from Elgaria multicarinata webbii, assembly GCF_023053635.1. NCBI lineage: Eukaryota > Metazoa > Chordata > Lepidosauria > Squamata > Anguidae > Elgaria > Elgaria multicarinata. The sequence goes on along the minus strand of NC_086171.1, from coordinate 219,065,089 downwards.
TTGTCTCTCCCCAGGCAGCCTGCTGGGCACAGAGGAAGAGAGGGGGGTGTCAGCAAGGGGGTTAGCGAGAGAGGAGAAGGGGGCCTCCAGCCACTTTTGGCTCTGGCCCACCCCCAGTGGCTTCAGCCCCACCTGCGACATGAGATAAACCTTGTGGGAACGCGGCCCTCAGCAGAAAAAGGGCACCGCACCCCACTGTACCGCCATTCCTGCCGACTTTGGTTAACACTTTGCACATCTGATGAAGGGGATGGTAATCCATGAAAGCTTCGTCCATCTGGGCTGCCACAGGCCAACACGGAGAAACACACACACACACACACACACACACACACACACACGGAGTTGGTGCAGTGGCAGGCATAGGACCACACCTGACACCTCCTGATGCAGGCCCTCTTACTGAAGGGGTCCTTGCCAAGGAGGGGTCTGGATGGGCAAAGGCGTCTCACTGGCATTTGAAGAACCTCACGGGCAACAGACATTGCAGGATGTTCATGTTTCCACCTTCCACCAAGCTGAAGGAAGCTGCTTCTGCTTGGAGTCCTCATGGCTGAGTAGCAGCCTGAATCTCCTGGGAGAGGGGAATGCCCTCTGGATGTTCAGGGCCGTTTCAAGGCTGCAAGTGGGATTCCTTCCCTGGGAAGGAGGCTGCTCAGCAACAGGAGCCCCGAGAGCCAAGTCTTCCGGGGCAGAGACAGAGAGAGACTTTGGCCAGTCCCCAGCCCACTGCCTGTGAGTCATGGCAGGTCATTCACGCCAGAGCCCCAAAATGCTGGCAGTAGTAAGACCCTGACGGAGAGGTGCCCGGCCTGGTTTTCAGACTTTGAAGAAACCACCACTGATGGGGAACTGGAGGGCCTGAAAGAAGAGGGCGCCTCTCTGGTTCTCTGGAGGTGTGAAAGGAGGAAGCACAAACCTCTGCTGCCAGAGCGGCCGCCGCCGCCGCCTCCCTTCAGCCTCCCTTCCTTGATTTCTGACCTCCTTGCCCTGGCAGCCTCTTCTTCTCAGCAGCTCTGCCTGCTGTCTTGATGTGTTGCAGGCTCCTGGCTGCCGCCATCTCAGCTGCTGGAATGCCTCCCAGGTGCGGAGCAGTCTGGAGCCAGGCACACAAATGCTGAGAGGCTCAAGGGAGGCGTTAGGGTCTGAATTCTCAGGGCTCCTTGGGCAGCTCCTGATAAATTAAAAACAAGACCCGCTCAGCTGGGCTAAATGGAACTTTGGCCTGGCCCAGCCGGGCTGTTCTTGTTCTTAGCTCACCATGCAGGTGCAGATGGGCTGAGCGGTTTGAGAGGCCACAGCTGGGAAAGGACACCTGCAGCCCCTGCCCGAGATAGGCGGAGACGTCCGGGGATGACGAGGGCGCAACCTTCCAAAGAAGTGGCACCTCGAAGCTGACATCGCCTCCGTTCTGACCCGGATGGCTCTACCACCCATACCCTGGCGGCACAACAATGAGCTCAGTTGCCCAAGTCCAAGAGGACAACATGAAGAAAGCTCAACTCAGGAGGAAGCCCACAGAAGCAAAGGGCAGGATCCACATGGCCGTCTGGCAGGAGGAGAAACGTGCACTGCATCCTCCCTTCCTCAGGGGCTGACGGCTGAGCCTTTGCTCCCCAACTCCATCCAGAGCAGACACTGGGTGATGGGGCAGGGTGGATGGCAGAAGCCCAAGGCTTCCTTGAGAAAAGGACCCTGTCTTCCTCCCCATTTGGGGGCATCCATGTGGACGTCCCTTAATGAGCAGTATCCTACCGTCATGAAGAAGACATTTGCTCCCACCACAGATGCATCAGGAATGACACTGAGAGAGAAGGAGGGGGAGGGGGGAGACACCCTTCTGAACATACGCAGGCCCTGAAACTGGACCAGACCAAACGCTCAGGCAATTTCGTGGAGGACAAGGTTCCCAGTGGCTTCGAGCCATGGTGGCGACATGCTTCCTCCAAGGTCAGAGGCACCATGCCTCAGGGGACCACGAGTGGCCGACCCCCACCGTCCTCTTCTGCTCCAGCCTGTGGGCTGCGCTAGGGAGGCCTTTGGGCTGACAAAGCTGCAGCAGGGCTTCTGGTGCCCTAGAGCCATCACGACCAAAGGCAGAGCTCACAGCAGCCAATTTCTAGAACCCTGCTCCTCCTCCCTCCTTTTGTCCCAACCTGCAACCTGAGCTCCCAAATTCACCCTCACCCACTTCACCTTCACCGTAGCTTTCTCAGCACAGCCTGCGGTGGCATCTGAGCCCCGCCAGCTCCATTGGGAGGTAATCTGGATGAAATATTGAGGAAGCACAGCCTCTTTGCAAGACCTCAGGTCCCGTGCAGATTCACGTAAGGGAACTTCACTAAACCTAGCCTGCTAGGCAGCTCTGGTTGCTGGTTTCACTGGCAGACACCTTGCCGTGGCCCTGGCGCGTTTGCCAGCAGGAGGGAGATCAGCCTTTGCAAGTGGCAGGGAGCAAGAGGGAGCCAGCACCGTGGCCCCAGGAGCACCCATAAAAGCCACTGTATGCACACGCACACACACACACACACACACACACACACCGTCCCACCAATTCTCAGGAGAGCTACATCCGCCAGGTGGTACAGAAGGAAGGACCAAGTAAACTCAGCCCTGAATTCCCTCCCTCCTTTCAGTCTCCAGGTGTAAAGGGTATTGGGGGGAGGGGGAGTCCCATCCAGACCTCTCGCTCCTCGGGCTGCCCCCACCACAGATGTCTCCTGCAGCCCCAGGAGATGTTTGGGAGGCCACAGAAGTGCAGGGCGCCAGCCCCAAAGACCGCAGCGTTTCACTGAAGCTAGAGACACATGGCGGGGATGGGGCAGGGGTGAGCCCATGGAGTCCCTCTCTGCGGGGTGACATGGAAATAAGCTTTCACCCACCCACCCCTGAGCTCAGCCTGGCATCTATAGAATGGTATGCAACAATAAAGGGTACCTCTGAGTACATGCAGAGTGCACTTCTCTTCACCTCTTCTTAAAAGACTCACCACCAATTTCCCACCTCACCCCGCCTGAAACCGTCCCCCCCGGGGGGGGGGCATTCAGGACCCCACACGTCTCCAAGCAGGCAGCCCTCCCCCCAGCTGGCAAGTGCCCCTCCCATCTTCCCCGCCAGCCAGTCTGCCGGCCAGTTGCCCTTTCCTGGGAGAAAGAAGGTCAAGGCGACGGGGAAGTGCTGAGGCGGCTGCCAGTCTTGGGTTTCCACGATCAATGCTGCTCCGGTAACGGGAGCCGGAAGCGCGGCGGGGAGGGGAGGGAGGGGAGGGGAGTGGGCACGCCACCAGCAGCCAGGCTGCCTGGGCCCGCGAGGGAGGGGAGGGGAGGGGAGGGGAGGGGGAGGGCTGCCTGCTGGAACGGGACGCCGGCTCGGGGGGGGGGAGGCAGCGGGCCCGGCTCCAATCAGTGCTCGCACCGGCGGCTGCCCCGCTCTTTCCCCGGGCGCCGCCCAGCAGGCAGCACGAGGAGGCTGGCGGCGCCCTGCCCTGCCCTCTCCCTCCCGGAGGCGCGGACCCCGGCCCCCGCCCCCGCCCCATTCCCGGCTCCGAGGGGGCGTGTCCCCGCCCAGCTGCTCCCGGGCGCAGAGAGCGGAGCGCTGCCAGGCGGCGGGGGGGGGGGGGCACGGCTGCCTCCCCCCAGAGAAGACAAAGCCGGGCAGCCGCCTCCTCGTGCCGCCTCCTGGGCGGCCGGGCGGGCGGGCTGGCGGGCGTCTTGCTGCGGGGCGGCAGCGGGAGGTTCGCCCGAGCCCCGGTGGCGACTGCGCCCGGCCGCCCGGCCCGGTCCCAGGGGAGAAGAGCGCCCGGAGGCTGAGCCCGGCCGAGCGGCCGCCGCTGCCCCGAGGCGCACCTGCCTGGGAGGCCCCGGTTGGCGGCCCCGCAGCTCAGCCGGCCTGGCCCCGCTCCCTGCCTCCGAGCGAGGGCGGCCCTTGCCCCCCGCCCGCCCTCCCGGCCGTCCCCCCGTCCCCAACTTCGGCTGTGCGGAGAGATCCCCCAGCCCACCCCCGCGCAGGGTCCCGCCTCGCGCGGCGCGCCCGTTGCAGCGGGCGGCCCCGAGGGGTCCCGCCGGAGCGAGGGAGGGACGGGGGAGGCCGCGCCGGCCGGGCAGAGCCGCGGCCCCGCGCCCCGCTCCCGTGGCCCGGAGCCGCGCGCCCTTACCGTGCGTGCCGCTGCCGCCCGCCGGCACCTTCGCGGGGGCGCCGCCTGCTGCTGCTGCCGCTGCCGCTGCTGCTGCCGCCGCCGCCGCTGCGCCCGGGCGCGGCTCCTCGCCGGCGGTGACCGTGAAGCGGCGGCTCATGCCCGCCTGCAGGGCTCGCTCGCCCGCTCGCCCGCTCGCCCGCTCGCCGGCCACAAGTGGGCGGCTGCCGCTGCTGCCGCTGTCCCGGGTGCCGCTGCCGCTCCCACCGCGGCGGCGGAGAAGCCTGGCGGTGGCCCGGAGTGCCGCGCCGTCCTAGAGCCTCCGGTTCACGACGACGACGGCGACGACCACGACCAGCGGACCGAAGGAGAGCGCGCCGCGGGCACGGCGGGCGGGGACAGAGCGCCCCTCCCCGCGCACGGCGTCCGACACGAGGCGCGCCGCTCGCTCACCTGTGGAACTCGCCGCGACGGGATTAGCATCCCCAGAGGCCGAGCCCAGGCAGGAGCGGGGAGCGCTTGCCAGCCCGGCGGCAGCGTTCCCTTCGGGCCACTGGTGGCTCCGATTTCGAGGGTGGGGGCGGGAATCTGGGTTTCAGTCAGGGCCAGCTGGGACGCCGAAGGAGCTATCCAGGTGCTGAACCCCATCCCCCAGATAGCTCCTTTAGAATAAAGGAAGGAAGATAAAGGAAGCCAGATTCCAGCTGGACATCAGGAAAAACTTCCTGACTGTTAGAGCAGTATGACAATGGAACCAGTGACCTAGGGAGGTTGTGGGCTCTCCCACCCTAGAGGCCTTCAAGAGGCAGCTGGACAACCATCGGTCAGGGATGCTTTAGGGTGGATTCCTGCATTGAGCAGGGGGGTGGACTCGATGGCCTTGTAGGCCCCTTCCAACTCTGCTATTCTATGATTCTATGATTCTATGAATTCTGGCTGGTTCTGACTGAGGGCTGAGACCCAGGGTGGATTCACAGCCCCACCAAAAACGGAGCCACCCGCCTCCACTGCTTCAGGCGGAAGGTTTGTCCCCCGTCTGTCTGTACAGCCACAAGCACCTTACAGGCAGCAGAGTGGGCTCATTAATGTGTTTACCCTGCTTTTCTATTCAAGATCAATCAACACAGATTACATGATCAATACAAAGTCATAATATCTGAAATGCTACCATAATAAGGGGATGACAATGAAACAACAGCACTCAGATTTTAAATCAGGTAGCAGGATATATATATTTTTTTTAAAAAAAAAAACTTTAAGAAAATGCTTCTAATTAAGAGCCACAGAGGCCAAGCCAGACACCGAGAGGTTCACCAGAACCGGCACGCTCGCCCTGTCCAGTTCCCAGCTTAGATGGTACATTGAGGCGGCCAAAGCAGCATCTGTCCCATAACCAGGCCTGAAGCCAGAGTGAGATGAATCTCAATCTGGAATGAAACAGTATAGACTGGGCAGAAATTACCCAAAACAGTGGGAGTCAAGGAGGGTGTTGCAGCTGGTGCCGCTGTTGTTGTTTTTAACAAGGATCTTTCCATCGTCTCTATTAGGCAAGTTGGAGTCACACCTTGACATAAAGAAGCGCTCACCACGCTCCTTACCCACTGGGCCAGTCTGCTGCTTTTACAGGCCCGGAAGGGCCAGGGTCCAGCACAGGAGCAGGAGGCCTCCTTTCCCCAAGGGCCCTGCCCACCTCTAAGGCTGCACAGATTGAAAAGTGTCCGTTGTTACTGGACGAGCAAGGGCCAAGGTGACATCCCAAGGGCCAGTAGCAACAGTGGCATCCAGTCAGCGCAGATGCGATCAATTTTAACTGCAAAGCGTCACACAAATTGGCCACAGTGGGCTAGAAGAGTGGTCCAACCCTTCATCTTGCAGACCAGGGTATAACAGGCAGGGTGACTTTGAGCAGGTGCAGTGGTGGCAGCGAAGTGAAATGTCTTGCTTGCCCTCATTGCTACGGAGTTGGGCTTTTCTTTTTTATATATAATTTTTTTTATTGAATTTTTACCTACATCAATACCATTAAAAGAAAAAGAACATAATACATAAACTCAAAGTAACATTTATATCATATATTCACGCTTAATCTATTTAACATAATCATACTCAACTTAAAAGTGCACCCCCCCACCTCGGGATCTCATTCCTGTTTCCAAAATCTCATAGTATCTTCTGCTGGTGGTTTCCCACTTCCCTTAGAAAACACAAATACTAGGAACTTTTTCCAAATTCCCTCAAAATCATTCATTTTTGCTATACCTCTTCTCACTTTAATATTACATGTCAGTTTATCATTAATAGCAATATCCCACACTTCTTTATACCATTCTTCAATACAATAATCTCCTTGTGTCTTCCAGTTCCTAGCTACGATTAACCTTGCTGCTGTCAACAAATTCGTTATCAATTCCTTAATTTCTTTACTACATTTAAAATCTTCTTGCAGTGAGAATAATGCAACTCTTGGTGTTTGTTCTATTTTCATTCCAACAATTTCTTCAATCTCTGAAAACACCATCTTCCACAACTTTTGCACATATTTACATTCCCACCACATATGTAGATACGTTCCTTTTTCACCACAGCCCCTCCAACAATCTGCTGAATGCTGATTATTAATCTTGTTTAATCTAACCGGGGTTAGGTACCACCTCCATAGAATTTTATAATAATTCTCCTTTATTCTCACTGACATATTTCTCAACACTCTCTGTCTCCATAGTCCTTCCCAACTCTGCTGTCCTATCTGTATCATCAGATCTGTCTCCCAAACCGATTTTCCTACACTATCCAACGAACCTTTCTCAAGTAGTATAGTATATATTTGACTCATTAAATCTTTTGTCACTGTATTCTCCCTTATCAATTTCTTTTTTATCAATTAATTTCTCAAACTTCGTCATCTTTCTACACTCTCCGTTTTCTCTTAGCCAATTTTTGGTCCATTGTTCCAATTGCCAGTAATTTAACCAAGTTAATTTTTTGTCTTTTAGAACCTCTTCCATCTTCTCTCTTGTATTCATCCCTCTTAACCATTCTCTTAATTTCATTTTATTTTTCTGTATTAAAACTTTACTTAATCTATTCTTTAAATCTTCAGGAAAATTCTTTAACATTATCACCGGTGTTAAAGGGGAGCTGCTTGGAAGCAACTCCTTTTTATATTTGCTCCAAAGTTCCCAATGGAACTTCAAGAGCTGATTACCTATATCATCAACCTATTTTTTTTTACCTCCTTCCTTAAAAAATACATTATCCAAATTTAATTCTATATTGTTTATAGTTTTATCCTCCATCCAGTCTAAATCACCTACCCCTAAAATTGCTTCTACAATATGTCTTAGCCTATTTGCTACATAGTAAAAGCTAATGTTTGGGAGTCCCAATCCTCCCTTTCTTTGGCTTAAATACCATTTGCTTTTATTTATCCTGGCTTTCTTCTCTGCATTACAATAATTATTTATAATATTCTGCCAGCTTTTTAACTCTATATCTGAGATTTTTATTGGTAGCATCCTAAAAACAAAATTAATCTTTGGTAAAATCTTCATCTTTATTAATGCTATTCTTCCAAACCATGAAAGGTTCAGTCTTTTATATATTTTCAATTTTTCTAATATCTCTTTTTTCAAACCACTTAAATTCTCTTTTTCTAAATTTTCTAAATTTTTAGTAATCCTGATTCCCAAATAACTAATCTGTTCTTTAATTCTCATTTCTGTAGCTTTCCCTTCCCATTCCTTTTCCTCCTTTTTAGTATAATTAAATAACATCAACTCTGATTTTGCCCAATTTATTCTTAACCCAGTAATTTCTTCAAATTCTTTCAACTGCTGTTTAATTCTTTCCATCTTTCCTACTGGATCTTTAATGGTTAACAATGTGTCATCCGCAAACATATTCAGTTTTATTTTATTAATACTACCTATCCCTTCTATCTCCCCATCATCTCTTATTACATTTGCCAATAATTCCATAACCAATACAAACAGGACAGGTGAGAGTGGACGCCCTTGTCTTGTCCCTCTGGCTTGTCGTATCTTATCCGTAACTCCATCATTTACTACCACTACGGCTGTATTTTGGAAGTATAACTGCTCTATTATAGTTTTAAATTTGTTTCCAAATCCCATTTTATTTAGAACCATCTTTAATGCTTGCCAACTCACATAATCAAAAGCCTTAAAAATATCCAACGCTAAAATTCCCGCTTTAATCTTTGACTTTTTTATCCCCTGTATTACATTTAAAACTCTTCCCACTAAGCTATGCATTTGTCTACCTGCTATAAAACCACATTGGTCTTCCCCTACATAATTAGCTATAAATTTGTTTAATCGTTTAGCCAAAATAGTTGAAAAATTTTTTGCATCTTGATTTATTAACGAAATCGGTCTATATGAATCAGGGAGAGTCAAATCCTTATCCGGCTTTGGAATTAAAATTATTATCGAGTACTCCCATGATTCTGGAATCCTCTCGCCTTCCAATATAGCATTATATAATTTCAATTATTTTGGCACTTATAATGATTTAAAATTTTTGTAATACTCTGGTCCTAGACCATCTACCCCAGGTGATTTACCCACTTTCAACTTCTCTATAACCTCCTCTACATACACTTCCATCCTCTTCTTTTGGGTATCTTTTTCCTTATATAATTCTTCATAAAATTCCTGAAAATTTTTTATTTTATCCTTCATCATATGACAATAATTCCCTTGCTTATTTTTCACTGATCCTATCTCGTTTTTAGCTATTTCCTTTTGTGTGAGTTTAGCAAGCATTTTAGAATTCTTATTACTATTTTGGAAATATTCTCTTTTCAAATAAATTAAATTTTTCTGAACTTCTTCTAAATTTATATTTTCTAATTCTTTTTTCTTTGCTTGTAATTCTATTAAGATATGTTTATTTTTAGTTTGCCAATATTTTTTTCCAATTTTTTTATCTCTTTCTCTAACCTAACCTGCAATGCATCCTGTTGTCTTTTTAAGTTACACGTTTCCCTAATACAAATCCCCCTTGTCACAGCCTTCATGGTGTCCCAAACAACTGCTGTCCTTGTTCCTCCCTTTTCATTTATTTCCCAGGTTTCTGACAATTCCTCTTGCATTTTTTGAATCATTTTGGTATGCTTGAATATCTTAGTATTCAATCTCCACCTTAACGCTTCTCTATAGTCCTTACTAACTGTAAAATCTAAACTTACCAATGCATGATCTGTTACTCTAATTACCCCTAATTCCATTCTGCATAGCTTAGTTACAAACTCTCTGGAGACAAAGATATGATCTATCCTAGAATATGTATGGTGGACTGGAGAGTTGAAAGTAAAACCAGGATCATCCCCCCTAAGAACTCTCCAACCATCAACAAAATCCTTTTCTTTAATTAATTTATTTAAAATAGTAATATTATTTCTCTTTTCTACATTATTGGGGTTTGACCTGTCTACTCTATTGTCCATAACCATGTTAAAATCTCCAGCCAAAATTACATATCCCTCCTTAAATTCTTCTATTTCTCTAAATAACTCTTCATAAAATTCTCTTTGTTTATCATTTGTTGCATAAACGTTAATCAGAGTATACATTTCCCCTTCAATTTGGCCTTTAACCAAAAGATATCTACCATTCCCATCCTTTTTAATATTCTCCAAAGTAAATCCACTTCTTTTTAAAATTAAAATGGCCACTCCATTTTTTTTGAAGTCCCCAACGACTTTTCATAATAGACTGACCATTTCAGATGAATTTCATTTGTCCCGTCTTTACATTGATGTGTTCCCTGCAGGAATATAATATCAGAACCTTCTCTATTTAATAATTGTTCAATTCTCCTCCTTTTCACGACTGCCCCCAGACCCTTGACATTGAGCGTTGAAATTTTTATCTTCTTATCCATACTTAATTCTTTGATATTCTTTCCGATCCCTTGTGTGCTGAAACTCAAATTTACATACATAAAAACATAAACCCCCTTTCAAAACCCTCCCTCCCACCCACCCAATCTTCTCCCCCCCCACCCTCCCTCCCATATCTTTTCCCCCCATTAATTCCCCGGGGAGTCTAACACTCCGGCCATTAATTATTAACCCTTGGGGGGAGTGAGCCAGGAATACAGAACCACCAAGGCTTCTAATTAGTTCATACTACTTATCATCTCAGTGTTATCCAATTTACATCCCACCCCCTGAAGCGCTTCTTTCTTCACCATCCTCCTCCTTTGAACCATCACCAACATTGTCTCGGGGACCCAAACCTAAACTTTCAAGAAGCTCCAAGCCTTGCTGTAAGGAAAAAACTTTATAAAATTTCTCCTTATATGTAAACCGCAGAAAAACTGGGTACCCCCAAGCATAGGTTATTGCTCTTTTCTTCAACTCTGCTGTTATAGGCTTGACGCTGCGCCTCCAATCTAAAGTTTGTTGACAAAGATCATTATAAATTTGCACTGGAACTCCTTGAAACTTCAGCTCTCCCAATGATCTCAGCTTCCCCATCAGCTGCTCTTTTTAGAAGTAATTTGAAAATTTCAGCAGGACATCTCTTGGAGTTGAGCTGTGTCTATAGCCTCCAACCCTGAGAACATGCTCCACTTCATCTTCTCCAATTTCCAGGGTTGGGACCAGTTCTTTAAACCAGCGTGGCAAAATCTTTCTGAGGTCCTCCCCTTTCTTCTCCACAAGATTGCGAAGACGGAGTGACAATCTTCTGCTTTGATCTTCCAAAGATATCAATCTCTTCTCATGGTCATCAAATTTTAACTCATGCTCTTCCTGCATCTGTTTCACTTGCTTTCCCACCTGGTCTACTTCTGTTTTAAGAGACTTTAATTGCTTGTCATTCTTAGCAATCTCTGCAGCTAATTTATCCACACGCTTGTTTATTTTTCCAGCTTCATCCTCAATTTTCGCAAAGATCGCTTCTTTCACTCCTTTTAATAAAACTGTCATTTCTGCCATTGTTGCAGGCTGTGTATCTGGCTCCATGCCAGCTTTGGCGGCCATTTCCGATTCTCTTTGGCTCTGCTCGCTCTGCTCGTTATCTCCATTCGAATCAGTTAATTTTTGGAGACGCGCGACTGTGTTATTAGACAGATTTTCCTTTGCCACTTCGGCTTCACAAATGGTTTTTTCTTAGGTGGCATAAATTGGCTTTATCTTAACTTTATTTACGGGCTGCTCCTTTAGTTTCGCTTTCAGCAAGAACAATTGCCATTACACATCTGAGCACACAGGCGGGGGATTTATTACCATAATTAAACAGTAATTACCGAAATGGGACTGTCACCATCAATCACTCTCCTGATGCTGACTTTCTTCCAACAAGGTTTTCCTTTCAAGATAACGTGCTCCATCAGGGACAGTGCTCAATGAAATCCACTTCTCCAAGCCCCTGCTTTTCTACAGCCTAATTGTCCATTACACGTACTAAAATAGTTTATTCTTTTCCTCCTGCCTTTAGCCCAAAACTTCTCATCACTTTCTTCGCCACTCTCAGCCCGTTTGCTTTAGGTGATAAGATTATTAGGACTCACCGTCCCAGAGAAAAGGTTTGCCCTACTGCTCCATCTTTTTGCTGGCTCCGCCCCCCGAGTTGGGCTTTTCAATGCACTCTAGCCTGGGTTCAATCAGACTTGTTCCAAGTTTCCCCCCAACATCACTGTAGCCAATGTCCACTTGTTTTATCGCCTGCAGCACCCTGGAGAACCAGGGCCCTCGTTTGGCTCCCCTCCATGGGACACTCAGGAGCAATCGTGTCCACCACCTAAGGGCCACTTCTCCATTCCAAAGGTCAACCAGAGCTTGGCCAGAATTGTCTGCCGAGGTAACAGGAAAATCCCCAAGAACCATTTAGATCTATTAGTCTCCTGGGGTGGACCATATTAACTGCCTCCACCCTGCGGAGGCTCCAAATCCCAGCAAGTGACAATGGAACTATAGGAAGTGCCTCCACCCCAAACTTCCTGACTGTTAGAGCAGTACGGCAATGGAATCAGTGACCTAGGGAGGTTGTGGGCCTTCAAGAGGCAGCTGGACAACCCTCTGTCAGGGATGCTTTAGGGTGGATTCCTGCATTGAGCAGGGGGTTGGACTCGATGGCCTTGTAGGCCCCTTCCAACTCTGCTATTCTATGATTCTATGAAGGCAGAGTTACTTGTCAGTTGCAACAAGACAACCACACGAGAGGAACAGCTTGACTGTGGCAGAAGCTTGGCAAAGCAGGTTCTAGTCCACAAAACCTTCTGCCGGAATAAATCTCTTATAGCCTTTAAGGTGCCACAAATGTAGGCTGATTTTGTTACATGGCACTGTGCTTTGTTTTACTCCTTCTCCTTGCTAGTAAGTGCCTTTGCTAATACACCCTTCGTTTGATTAAATAATGTCGGTTGAAGTACTGCTTGTTGCCAAGGGGTAAGAAACTGAAGTGAGTGGGTCACCTTTGTGATTGAGGTGGGGCTTGGAATGGAATTCGTCTCGTGCTCTGGGCATGGGGCAGGGTCACCGGTGGCTCCATGGGCAAAGCAGCCCTCAAAGCAGTTCTATCACCCCTGACAGCCACTGGGCTCAGCGGCAACAGGACATTTGCTTGAGCTGGTTTGGGGGCACAGAACAGCTCTGCTGGATTCAGAGCACTGAAGGGCTGTGGGTCATATGCAAAGGCTCCTGGCGCCAGGAGACAACTTCAGGAGGATGTATATCAATACCACCACTTGGGAGCCTCCAGAAAGCAGGGCGGGCAGGCAGCAGGGCAGGCAGGCAGGCAGGCAGACTGCCTATGGAGGAAGCATTGCTGCTGGTTTCTTTCAACAGGTTAATAGAGCTGCCCTCTCTTCTCCCACCACATAGCACAACATCTGCCCAAGGGAAGCCCCCAGATGCAAGGGATCAAAAGGGCACTGAAGTCAATGCCCGGCCCTGAGGCTGCAGGAGCTTCCACCCTCCAGCCCACCCCCAACTCCAACCTCTCCTTCACCCACCCTTGATTTTCAGCTGCCCCAAAGGTTCTCCTTGCTCCCAACCAACCCCCACCCCACTGCCCAAGCAGACAAGACTCTCCAGATGGGCCAGGATGTCATTTATTACACAAGTGTGCAAGATGCAAGAGCCGCGGCATGAGACAGCGTGTCGTGGAGGTGGAGGCGCAGGGTGGCTGGACAGAGCAGGGCCTCCTTGTCTTCGTGGCTGGAGGGGAGCCTCCTTCTCTTCCCAGCAGGTCCAGAGGGGTCCTTGCAGCGAGCTCGTGGCCAAGCAAACTGGCTGCATCTGGCAAGCCTTTTGCAAGGCACACAGGTGGCAAAGCTGCGGCGAGGTCACACCGTGGCTGGAGAGTCCGCTCTCTGCCTGCCAGCCTTGAGCAAGGGGCCAGTATCTGTTGGTGGCCAGCGCCAATTGCCAGCCCAGGCAGGGGCATAAGCCGCGGCACCTGCCCTGAGTCCCAGAGCCACGGCACAGCGTGGCAGGCAGGTGCAGGAAGGTCCCGGCAGCCCATGGCTGGTCCTACTGTTCTGGACACTTCAGGACGTCATACTTCAGGTAGCCCACCCTGTCCACCTGGTAGCTTCGGGTCATTTGCCAGCAGAAGGGGTCCCGGCAGAAGTGGTATTTTCCTGGAATGGGTTGGGGGGCAGGGAATACAGCAGTTGGTCAATGAAAGTGGCAAAGGAGGAAATGCACAGTGGCTGCCCCAGGAGATGCACGTCCAGGGGGGCCTCTGGGGAGAGATGCTCCCATGCTCCTCCCTCCCTCCCTCCCTCAGACGAGGTGGGACTCTGGGCAGCTGAGACCAGGATCTCCTGCGGATTTCATGCCGCTACGGGGAGGCCCTGAGCCAGATCAGAATCAACAGGCTGGGGTGAGGGGGACCCTTCCCCCTGCCATTTCCCCAATGTAAATAACCCCCCCCCCACACACACACACACACAGCTGATATTTTCCCTGTGTAGGAAAACATGTAGATACCACATGAGTAACTCTACGTTGCCCACTGCAGGGCAGTGATTTAAATCAGGAGAATGGCAGCAAAGGAAGGGTTCATCTATCTCCCTTCCCCAGTGCCATGGTTCCGATCCAATTTTTCCAACCCTGCCCCATGGCTGGATACAAAAACATGGGGGATCTGGTGGTGAATCTCCCACCATCTCCAATACTTAATGCTGATCACGCCTGAGCCACTGGAAGCCAGATGGGAGCTCCCAGACCTGACTTCTTACCTACTGGGTGGGGGAGGACAAAGCTTTAGAACATCAGAACATCAGAAGAGCCCTGATGCTGGATCAGACCAAGGCTCCATCTAGTCCAACACAATGTTCACACAGAGGCCAATGAGGCGCCTGCAGGGAACCCACAAGCAGGACACGAGCAACAGCACCCTCCCACCCATGTTCCCCAGCAACTGGAGTACATAGGCATACTGCCTCGGTTACTGGAGGTAGCCCATAACCATCAGGACTAGTAGCCCTGGACAGCCTTCTCCTCCAGGGATTTATCCAACCCCCTTTAAAACCCATCCAAATTGGTGGCCATCACCACATCTTGTGGTAGTGAATTCCACAGTTTAACCATTCCATAGTTTTAACCATGTCCCCAATCTCCCACCCACCAGCTTCATGGGGTGACCCCTTTGGGTTCTAGTATTATGAGAGCGGCAGAAAAATAATGTCTCCCCACTCACTTTTCCCCACATAATTCTGTACACCTCTGGCATGTCTGCTGTTACTCACCTCTTTCCTGAGCTAAACAATCCCAGCTGTTGTCACCTTCCCTCACAGGGGAGATGCTCCAGTCCCTTGGTAATTTTAGTCACCCTTTTCTGCACTTTCTCCAGCTCTACAATATCCCATTTTAGGTGTGGTGACCAGAACTGTACATAGTATTCGAAGTGTGGTCACACCATAGTGTTGTATAAGGGCAGTAGAATACTGGCCATTTTATTCTCAATTCCTTTTCTTCTAATGCCTAACACGGAGTTTGCCTTCTTTACAGCAACCACACACTGGGTGGACATCTTCATCGACCTTTTCCACCACAATCCCAAGATCTCTTTCTTGTTCGGTCACCTTGCTCAGATCCCATCAGGTTATACTTGAAGTTGGGGGTTTGTCGTCCCAACATGCATCACCTTCCACTTGCTGACGTTGAACCGCATTCTGCCATTTGGACGCCCATCCTCCCAGCTTGGAGAGATCCCTTTGGAGCTCTTCACAATCCCTACTTGTTTTCACCACCCTAAGTAATTTGCTGTCATCGGCAAACTTGGCCACTTCACTGCTCACTCCTAATTCCTGGGGGATGGCTGCTCAAAGGCGCCCCCTCCCTTTCCCTGCTCTTGCGGTTCCCAGTTGGGCACCAGGGGAAATACGGGAACGTATCCATTGCCCAACAGCAGCACCCCCCCCACACACACACCCCAGTATGAGCAATACGGCGCACAGCCTGGGGAGGGGGTCTGTCCTGAACCCTGGCCAGATGTATTCTAGGGACATGGTGCCCTCTCCAGCCCCCTTACCTTTGTACTCGAAGATATTTTGAGAGTCAAGAGGGACCCCAGGGAAGACGCTATCGGTGTCACGAGGGTAGTTCCGATCCACCCGCTCCGTTTTCACATCCAGCCTGAAGGAGGAGAGCAAATCTGAGCAAGACCCTTTGCCGACGGAGCCAGCCCCCCCTCCTCTTCTCCCTTTGCCCACTTCCCCTTCCCAGGGCTGCTCAACAAACTGAGAAGGTCTTCAGGCAACTCCAGTTCTGTTTCCTCCTGAGCGGCCCGTCCAGGTCCGGAGTGAGCGACCCTCTCCTCCTTCTCTGGGGCTTCAGGGACTACCCATCCCCCAGAGACAGGATGTTGCCTGGGTGGCATGGAGGACAATGTGTGGGATGGGTTGCTCCTGCTATGGGGCAGACAGCGTCTCCTCCCTTCCCCCCACCCTGGGTCCATCAGGGCTATGTTGGAGGGGTGTGGACCATCCTGGGGCTGTGCTCTCTCCCTCTACTCACTAGCCCACTTTCTCTGCTGCTCTTTGCTTGCCACATGCCCTGTGGCATGTGCTTGCGGCCCACGGTGGCCTGCATGGTGGGGAGGGGCCGTGGGGCAGGAGCTCTGGCTGCAGGGCCTTTTGCTTCCGCTGCCCCCAAAACGCTCGGTACCTCCAGAACTGCTCCCCGCTGAACAGCAGCGCTTTGCCGCCTTTCCTCTGCAGGGCACCGACGATCTTTGGCACGTCTCTACCAAGACCCAGCTTCTCAATGCTCCGTGGGCCCAAGACTCTCGTCCCCTGGTACACCCAGAAGCGTTGGCCTACAGAACACAAGCGGTTATTGCCCCTGCCATGTTGTTCCCCCGCACACACTCCCGCCTGTGACACACAACTCTTCCCTGGGCAGGTGAACGTCGAATTGCCCCGCTGGGAGAGAAGCGATGGCTGCTCTGATGGGCTACCAGCGGGCTGAGTTAGCGGCGGCGGCGGCGCTTCCTGCTCAAGAGGGCTCCCTTGCGGTTTGTAGCAAATCCCTTCAACGCCTCATTTGGGGTGTGGCGTTATGCAGACCACAACGAACGGGGACTCAGCGCCACTACCACCACCACCACCACCACCACCACCCCTCCAGAACCCTCCCTGTCCCGAACCTCTGGGGGAATATCTCATTTGAATGTTCCTGGGTCCTTTGGTCAGCCGGATACAAAGGCTGCAAAGTCACGGAGAAGGGTCAGCCCAAGGAAGTGTATGCAGAGGTCAAGGGGGTCACCGGCCAGGGCCCTCAGCAATCTCGGGTGGGCAGGGGAGGAGAGGGGGTGGTCCTTGAGCAAAGACCCCCATGGGAGTGACTGATTTGCTGCACAAAGAAGCCTCAGGAGGCCTCTGGGCACCTTGCTAAGGCTCCAAGTAGGCTCAGACCTTCTCTGTACGCCCCCTTGGCTTGTATCTTATTTCATTTTCAACAGCTCATCACTGCTTGTTTCACTGAATTTGGACTGAAGATCTTGTACGGTTTAGGGTTGCTGGATTGAGACAGATGAGACAACTCATGGCACCATTTTTTAATTTAACTCATCTGCACGAGCGTCCACCAAGGCTGACTGAAGCCAAAAGCAAAGCTTCACACATCGTCTGGGTGGGGGTGGAAATCCCCAGGGTACAGGGGTGCCCCCCACCCCCCGCACACACACAGGGGGGCATTTGAGCACTGATTGGCCCTCATGCAGCCGGTAGCATCCATCAATCAATTATTAAACGTGACGAGTGGCCCTGGATCTGAGATTCTTTTGGTGGAACCCAAAGAGTGGGGGTTTCGGAGGGAGCCACTCACCAGAGAAGAAGAAGGTCTTCTTAGTCAGCGAGTCCTGGAGAGCAGCATCGATAACATCCGGGAGGGCTGGCCAGGCGTCTTGGATCCGTAGTGGGCCCTCAATGCGCGCAGCCCCTGAGGCTGGCTTCCTCCAGTATTGCCTGGGGCAGCAGAGGAAGGACCCGGGGTGGGGGTGGGGGACACAAGATGTCTTATGTAATGTATCAGGTGGAGGAACCAGGGAGTGGGGAGAAGGGAGGTGGGTGGGGGCTTCTTCTCTCTTGCCCCTCTGCCTTCCCTGACCGTCTCCCAACAGCAGCGCTCTCAGCCTCCTCCCAGCCTTGCCAGGGATGGCCCTGGTGGCTTTGAGGGTGGCGGAGTAAGGGACAGAACAGCCTCTCCTCCTCCTCCACCTCCACCTCCTCCTCCTCCTCCTCCTCCTCCTCCTCCTCCTCCTCCTCCTCCTCATAGAATCCTAGAATAGCAGAGTTGGAAGGGGCCTACAAGGCCATCGAGTCCAACCCCCTGCTCAATGCAGGAATCCACCCTAAAACATCCCTGACAGATGGTTGTCCAGCTGCCTCTTGAAGGCCTCTAGTGTGGGAGAGCCCACAACCTCCCTAGGCAACTGATTCTATTGTCGTACTACTCTAACAGTCCTCCTCCTCCTCCTCCTCCTCCTCCTCCTCCTCCCACCCCAAGCTGAGCATGAAAAAGTGCCGGCACGGGCATCTTCACTCCACCCCTCCCGGCTCGTGGCCCTCTCGCTGCCCCCGCCCGGCCAGGGTTTGCCCCTCTCTCGGCTGCTCACCCGTCCTTGAAGAGGTGCAGCTCCTTCTTTATCTCCGCCACAGCATCAAAGCCCCCCACCCTGCAGGCGTCACTTGGGCGGTCCACAGGGGTGGTCTCTGTCACCGAGGAGCCGTCCTCATCCGTGGTGGAGGAATAATCCACCTCCGTGGTGGGTTCGTCAGGCACGTCGGGGCTTTGAGTGGGGAGGCTGGGCACGGTGGGCCCAGGGCCTGAGCCTTTCCCTAGAGGGAGAGCAACGCCTGGTAAGTGGGTCCCGGCTTCTCTGGAGCAGCCCCAGAGGCTTGAGACCAGGACGATGGGCTCAGAGCAGCTCAGCAGGAGCCTTGCCATCTGAGGTGCCTGGCGACATCACTGCGGCTCTTGAATGGTGGGACTGGGGAGGGCCCACGGTACTCTCAAGCCCCTAGAGCTGGGAGGGCAACTGCCGTGGGGGAGCTGTGGGGCAGGCACTCTTCCCTTCTCCACATCCTCTGCCCCCAGCAGTCTGGTCAGTCGCCTGCCGCCTGCTTCCACTCACCATAGAGGTACTGGATCCCATCCACATCGTCTGGGTGGAGGTGGAAATCGGCAAGGTAGGTGTACATGGGGTACATGAGCGCCTCCCGCACGCTGGAGTGCTCCAGGCCCAGTGAGTGGCCAAACTCATGGGCAGCTACCAGGAAGATGCTGTATCCTGGAAAGCACAAACAGCTGCTGAGGGGTGGGGCGGGGCGGCCTCTGCCTCTCCATTCCCCCACCCAACCTGTTGCCCAGAGCAGCAGCCCCACTGGGCCCTGCGGAACCATCAGAGCACTGGGAGCAGCCTTGAAGCGAGCCAGAGCCCGCTTGGTCCGCCTAGCTCAGGCGCCACAGGCCCCCTTCCTCCCTCCCTCCCTCCCTCCGTCTGGGGCTCCAGGCTGGACTCCCTCCCAGCCCTGCCCTGGAGCTTCGGCCCTCCTCAGGGGAGCCAGGGCAGTACCTTTGTCGGGGCAAAGGCCCCACTTCTTGTCCTCGTCGTAGTTGCTGGTGGTGGCGCACCAGAGCCGCCCATCCTGGCGCCCCTCGGAGGTGCAGGTGCTGTACGTCTGGCCCAGGAAGGTGAATGGGAAGGCACAGGGCTCGCCCTGGGAGTTGCCGCCAATCACAGCTGTGTCTGTGGGGTGAGGAGGGGGCAATGGGCACTCAGCCCCAGGCAACGGCCGGCAAAGAACCCTGCTTCCCCCGACCCGGCAGCCCACGGAGCTGCCCACGCAGCCCAGGGCACCAGTCTGAGCACCAGTCAGTGCACAAGAGAAACATGGCAGGAGGAACTTAAAGCTGTATGGGGCTCCAGCATTGTTGCCTCCTCCTTCCTCCCTTCCCTATGGCAAAAGGAGGCACAGGAAGGCCGGACGACCCAGAGGGCAGCTGGCCCCAGAGCGAGCCAGTCCGTCAAGCCGTTCCGTCAGCCCTGTGCCTAATGCTTAATTGGAGACCTGGCTGGCTGGGGCTCAGAACCCATTTGCAATGCCAGTACCCAGTTCTGGAAGAAAGAGTGCCTCTGAGCACATGCAAGGTGCCTCACAATACCTTAATGACGGGGGGGGGGGGGACATTCACGACTGGCAGATGCCTCCCTGCCCCTCATCGCTAAGAAACCAAGCGCTGCTCGTACCTCTGTTGGGACAGAAGCCGTACTTCTTGTCACGGTCAAAGTTCTCCGTGGTTGCGCACCAGCGGTAGCCGTCATCGCGCCCCTCTGTGGTGCAGGCGTCGTAGGACTTGCCAGAAAAGACGAAAGGGAAGGCACACTTCTCACCATCGCCGTTTCCACCGTAGGTGAAGAGAACTGCTCGGGAAGGAAGGCAAAAGGGTCTTGGGTCGGCCTGGCTCTGCTGCGCCCCAGGGGCAGAGGGTGGCAGAGGGGGGGGGGGGCTGAGGGGAGGGCACTGCTCCACCCTTTGCGTGGGGTCCTGCAAAACCAGCAGCCCCTCCGTGAGGAAGGCTGCCAGTTGGTAAAAAGCCTGGGCTCTAAACACCAGGGGTCACCCCGCCCTGCCCTGCCCTGCCCTGCCCCCTCTGTGGCTCTCAAAGGCTCTTGCCCCTCACAGGCTACAGGGAGATGTTGCAGCTCTCTGTCCCATCTCCTGGCCCAGAAATTCTGCCTTTTGCCTCCCCTCCCGCAACCTTTTCCAGGAAAAACCAAGACTCCTGTGGCACCCTGAAGGTGGAGATATGGTCTTTATGGTGCCACAAGGCTCCGCGGGTTTTGCTGTGAAAGTCGAATATGGATGCTGCTCCCACACACACACACACCCCTTCTCAGGGAGCTCACGCGGCGGCCCTCTCTCTCCCCTTCGCCTCCTTCCAGCCCTCCCAGGCGAGGGCGTCCCGCCAGAAGGGCCACCCAGCTGCCTGCTGCTGGGCTTCCCCTCTGCCTCCACCCCACCCCCACCCCGGGCTTTCAGGCTCCCTCCCTGCCAGCTCCTGCCAGCTCCGCTCCCATGCCGGGAACTGGAGCCCGGCGGGTTGCTGTCCCGCCCCGGCGGCCGCCTCCGGCCCCCTCCCGCCCCGTTGCTCCTTCCCTTTGGGGGCCGTGCCGGGAAAGGCCCTGGTCTGCCAGGCGGGCCGTGGGCGACTGCAGGCCCTCCCTCTGTCGCTCCGCGCGGGCAGGTGCCCCTCCGCCCTCCGCCCTCCCCTCCGGGCCCTGCTGCCGCCGGCACTCACGTTCGCTGGGGCAGAAGCCGAAGAGCTTGTCCTGGTCAAAGCTGGCGGTGGTGGCGCACCAGGGCAGCCCGTCCTCGCGGCCCTCCGCCGTGCAGGTGGAGTAGGAGCGGCCCTCGAAGACGAAGGGGAAGTGGCAGCTGGCCCCGTCGGCGTTGCCGTAGTAGGTCTTCACCACTGCGGCGGGGGAAAGAGCGGGCACGATGGGGCAGGGGCCGGAGGGGGGCCGGCGGCGGCGGCCAGCGCAGGGGCGGGGCCCACCGAGCCGCCCACCCAGCCACCCGCCCGCTCGCCCGCCCGCGCGCCCGCGCGCTCACCGATGCCGGTGCCCAGCGTCCAGAACTCGTCGTCGTCGAAGTGGGCATCTCCGCTGTAGAAGTCCTTGCCCGGAGGGAAGGCGTGGGCCAGGAGACCGTCCTTGCCGTCGAAGGGGTAGCCGTCGCCGTGTTCTGGGGAGACGGGCGGGCGGGTCGGTCAGGAGGCCGCGCCGCGCTCGGGCTCCGGGTTCGAGAGACGCCGCGGAGCACGGCGCGTCTCCTCCCGCCCCTTGCAGCGCCTTCGGGCTCCGGGTTGCCGCGGCCGTGCCCGCTCGCCCTCTCCGCCGTCCTGAGCGCCGCAGAGGCGGCCCCTCCCCCTCCCTTCTCCGGGGCGCGGGGGGGCGGGGGGGGAGGAGAAGGCACGGACTCACCTCCCGTTCCAAACTGGATGAGAATGTCGACGTCGCCGCTCTCCCGCCGCGTGAAGGTGAGCGGGGTCACGTCGCTCCACACCTTGAAGGCCCTGGCAAAGGCGTCTTCTATGATGGAGGCATCCAGGTCAGGGGAGTAGTTCACCACTCTGGTGCGGGGAGGGAAGGCAGAGCGGCAGAGTGAGGCTCCAGGCCAGCAGCAACGGCGCCGCGTCAGAGACCCCCACCGGCCTCATCCCTTCCTCTGGCCGGGCGGGCAGCCACCCAACGGCCCAGGCTTCCTGGCACGGCTCCGCCTGTGCCAAGGGCAGGCAACCTGTGCCCTCCAGGCGTGCTGGAGGGAATCTCCCACCGGCCCCAGCCAGCAGGGCCAATGGCCAGAGATGCCTGTGCAGCCCACCCGACTGGCTGGGCACGAGTGGGCCGCCTAAAGCTTTGTGCTCCAAGCCTTGATCCCGCAGCAGAGAGCCTCCGCGTGGCGGCCACGAGCTCAGACACCGGGCTCCTGAAGCCGCCTTGCTCCCCAACAGGTGTCAAGAAAACTCCCAGTGGCCGAGGGCTGCTCAGGAGGGTGGCCGAGGGACCCACTCACCGGTACGTGAGGTCCGTGTGGTCCCACTTGAGATCGTCCTGGAAAGTCTGGAAAAAGCCAACGTCTGGGACCCCGCAGCGGGGGGTCCGGATGGCGTCCATGGTGGAGGCATCCAACTCTCCTGTCTCAGGCAAGCCCAGCCGCTTCTGCATCAACCTGAGGAAGAAGGGAAGCTCCGCTTGGCCAGCGAGGGGGTTCGGGGTCGGCCCATTCAGGTATCCGTACCGTGCGAGGTAGAGCTGAGGGGTGAACGGGAGGAGGAGGAGGAGAAGAGGGATGGATGGAGGGGTCTCTCAGGCCATCAAGAGACCAGGCATACACAAAAGCAGCCGTGGGTCGCGTGGCGGTTTACGAGAATCACATGTTTCTTGTGGCAGCAGGATTCATGGTTTATTTTATTTTATTTATTTATTTAAAACATTTATATCCCGCCCTATATCAATAAGATCTCAGGGCAGCGTACAGATAAAAGCATACAGTATAAAAACAATAAATATACACAGCTGAAAACAAATTAAACCATAAACCAAGTTAAAACAATATATAATTTAAAAGCTGTAAAACTATTAGGTTTACTCCTTTCTCAGGTGGAGGCAGTGTTATCCTCCATTGCATATGGGCAGTGTGTGTGTGTGTGAAAGGCCTGAACAAAAATTGACCAGAAAGGGTGGTTCCACTCCTTTCAGACTTGGACTGGCACCATGGATTTTTTTCTCACTGGCCGGGTTCGGACGACACACTAATTTTGTTCCTATTAACACCCCACACACCCCGTTGATTAGTGTGTTGTCCGAACCCGGCCACTACGTGTGTTAAATGAGCCTGGCACTGCTAGAAACAGAGTCTTGTCCATCAGGTGACACCTGCTGAACTTGCGAAGGAGTTACTCTCTTCATATCCGATATATGATTGGGCTCTTCATCGTAATCCATTTTGGTTAATGGCATTTTATTTAAAATATTTATAAGCTCCCTTTCTGCAGTACAGTCTACAAGGTGGTTAACAAATACACTCCATAGTTTTTTAAATATATATTGAAATACGTTAAATAACTAGGAGCATCATCAGACTGCGGAAGGGGGGAATCGCAGTTCCCTACCGTCACTTCTCCACCCCCACTTCTGTCCCATGATACTTCCTCTTTCTTCCAGGAGAAGAAAGAGGAAGTAAACAAAGGCCACGTGGCCCATTCAAGGGGCGTTTTTATTGCACCGCTTTCCCTGCGTACAGCAGGAAACTGCAGCACATTCCGTTTCTCAAAAAAAGTCAGATTAAAAGGGGTCCATTTTGTGGCGGAAAGAAGGAAAGAAGGAGCAGGAGGCGGATGGTGGTGCCTAAAGGACACTTGAGAAGCCATCAGTGGGCAGTAGCGAGCGTGCGATAAAA
The DNA here is from genome assembly GCF_023053635.1 of Elgaria multicarinata webbii. Classification (NCBI taxonomy): domain Eukaryota; kingdom Metazoa; phylum Chordata; class Lepidosauria; order Squamata; family Anguidae; genus Elgaria; species Elgaria multicarinata. Next base: position 219,041,508 of record NC_086171.1, on the reverse strand, counting down.
TGCTCATCTGATGAACCCCTACCTCTAAATAAGCAGCAGCAGTTCACTAACAAGAGCAAGTGAAAGGCCCTCAGAAGGCCTTGTCTTGAAGGTGCTGCCAGATGAGCCCGGCTGCTGCCCCTCATGTGGAGGGACGCGTGGCGCTCGTGCCCATGGGAGGCCTGCCAGGCCCCATGAGGGCAGGCATGTCGGGAGGACGTGAAGATGTCCGGGCTTCCTCCGGCCCGCCCCGACCACGTTTCCCTTAAGAGTTTTCTGCTCTGTAGCTGTGATCGCACTGTAGGTTTTAGTAATGTTTTATTACTAGGCTCTGTTCTTTTATGAAAGTTTGCAGCCTTATTATTGTATTGTTTAAAATAATAATTATTATTATTACTACTATTATTATTATTATTATTATTATTATTATTATTATTATTATGTGACTGCTGTAAGCCACCTTGGGCAGGCTCATTTTTTAAAAAATCTATGTGCCGTGTATATTTTGGTGTGAATCACCTGGTGTGACAGGGCTACCCTCGCTGGGGGAGAGTGACCGCATTGCCTTCCTAGTCTCCCCCCCCCCCGGCCCCCTGTGCACACATGCAGGCCCTGGCAGCATCAGCAAAAGAGGCATTGCCACCACCGCCACACGCACCCCTCCGTGCATTGCCTAGCAAGGGCACTTTGTGTTTTGACCCACAAAGTCATCTTTCCCCTTCAGCTGCTGGAACAACCCTCTCCTGGAGCACGTGGGCATTTGACTCAGACCCCCATTACAGGCATAGAGGAAGCAGCCAAATTCGTGCAGATGCACGGGTGGAGAACGAAAGAGCGCTGGCAAAATGGAGGTGGGATTGAGCTTGGTCTCGATCCATGCCCCGTGCAGGTGGGAGGAGGGAACCCGTGCGTGTCTCTCTTCTGAGGGATGCCACTCATTTTTTCCCCTTGAAAAAGATGTGCCTGTGAGAAAGGGTTTCTCGAACCCGAAACGGCATCGTTTGTGCCAACGGCATCGCAATCTCCCAACCAGCAGGGCTTCTGTGCCCAGGCACTTGGAGGGGGGGCCTCCTCCCCGTCTGCACGGTGGTTTGGTGCCGTCCCGCCTCGCTTGCTTGGTTTTCCATCCCACACCCGCTGCCCCGCTGCCGTCCCTCCTTCGCTGTTTTGGTGCTTATCCAGTTGTTCCACCCTGCTCCCCATCTGCCCCACCCCTGCACTGCTCCACACACTATCTTGTGCCCAATGGCTGGTCGCTTTCTCTTCAACCCCACCTCTCCTGGGGGGAGGCATCCAAGGGGACTCCTTTGCTAGGCAAACCCAGGTGGGCTCCCAATGCCCTGGCCCAGAGCTGTGGGACTTGGGCCCAGGAAGCCGGTGCGTGTCCAGGTGGAGGACCCTGGGCCCAGACCCTGCGAGGACTTACTGTTGCCTGGTCCCTGTCCGACAATTTTCTGACCAGCTCCCCTGGGAAGGTGATGACCACGGGTCCGTCACCCTGAACCGGTGCGGCCCAGCAGCAGCCCAGGGACAGGAGCCCCAAGAGGCAGAGAGCCAGGGGGGCAGCGGGCCCCATGACGAGTCAGCTGGCGGAGGGTGAGAGGCGTTCTGTGGTGTGGATGCAGCGTGGTGCTTGACCTCCAGCGCTGTCTGCTGCCAGGAGCCCTGCGTGGCCCATTTATGTATGCTGGAGTGGGACAGGAAGGGGGTGAGTCACCCTTCCCACCCACCCCATGCATTACACACTCCTTGGGGAAGGGAGGGAAGGCAGGGCCCGGCTGGCTGCCTGGAGGTTGGCCACTTCCGGCGGCTGTCTCAACACTTTGTTTACGAAGCCCACAGGAAGTATGAAATCCAGCGAGGAGCAGCGTTGTGGTGTTTGTGTGTTTGGGGGGTGGGGGTTGCTGGCGGGGTAGGTGGATGCATCTCCTCAGAAAGTTGGGCGAAGCGTTCCTTCTCTCTCGGACAAACTCATATCCTGGATGAGGAGCCCTTGAACCTCCTGACTCCTGCAGCTTCTTCCCTTTTCTTCCTACCCCTGATGAAAAGCCAGGGAGAAAAAGCTTCACATAAACCCAAGGAGAGATCAGCAACAAATGCCAGCCGGGGGTGGGGATCACCCCCTTGCTGCTGTAACCTCCCTGAGGGGGCACCTCAGCCTGGCCGGTTGCCCTGGCCTCTTCTCCCACATCTTCTGATGTTCTTGGCCGGGCAAGGGGGGGGGAATCCGAGGACAGAGCAGAAGAGACTCCCCCCCCCCCAGATGATGAGAAAAATCATAGAATAGCAGAGTTGGACTCGATGGCCTTGTAGGCCCCTTCCAACTCTGCTATTCTATGATCCTATGATTTTTCTCATTATCTCTGGGGGGGGGGGGAGTCTCTTCTGCTCTGTCCTCAGATTCCCCCCCCCCTTGCCCGGTCAAGAACATCAGAAGGGCCTGGCTGGATCAGACCGAGGGTCCATCTAGTCCAGCACTCTGTTCTCACAGGGGCCAACCAGCCATCGGCCAGGGATGAACAAGCAGGACGTGGTGCAACAGCACCCTCTCACTCATGTAGCCATCAGGACTAGTAGCCATTGATACCTTTCTCCTCCAGGAATTGATCCAACCCCCTTTTAAAGCCTTCCGAATTGGTGGCCGTCACTACACCTTGTGGTAATGAATTCCACAATTTAACTATGCGCTGTGTGCAGAAGTCCTTCCTTTTATCAGTCTGTCCTGAATCTCCGACCCATCGTTCCGAAGAACGTCTGTGGCATGGGCCCTCGTTTGCCAGGTCATTGACAGCTAATCAACTGCGAGGGAGCGTGTGCATGGGTATCGGAGGTGTGGGGGAGTGAACCTGTCCACCCTTGCCACGTTTTGGATGGCTATCGGCATGTTTTACCACCGGGTGGGGGTGGGGGTGGTTTTTAATACAAATATTAGTATTCGACAGAGTTCCTGTCCCGTCCCGTCCCCCATGTGTTGCTGCATGTCTGCGCATGTGCGCATGCCTCACAAGTCATGGGGAAAAAACTCTGCCCCGTGGCCGCGTCATCTGTCCAGCAGCGCCCATTTCTGCCAACGCACATGTGAAGGCGGCATAACGGGGCACACGCACTCCCGCAATGGCGCTCCTGGAGTTGCAGTCCCATCAGGGCCGTGCGCCCCGTGAGCACCGATCACAGAAGCCGGGAACATTCAGAGGCAGCCCTCCCTCCCTCCCTCTTCCGTGCGGAAATGCCGGCAGATGTAGGTGGTCGCCTTCAACTTGCAGCCTTCTTGTGTTTTCCCACTGCTGCTTCCACCCTTTTCCTTAACACAGAAACTCAATGAAGGCGAGAAAACGTGAAGAGCCGGATGAGGCCTTCTGGTTGGCAGTGCCGCCCCCAGCCAAGATGCGTAAAGAATAGATGTGCCGATGCAGTGGCAACAGAGTGGCACTCTGCACATGTGCCAAGGCCCTCGGCATCCCTCCTGCTCAGGGGCCACCTAATGCAGGCTACAGAAGGGGCGCAGAATGTAAGGTGGAGGAGACGGCACGGCAAGCTGCCCCAGTGGCCTGGAAGGGCCGCCCCATCCACTTGCAAGTCCCCCCACACACACACCTCACTCACTGTGGCGTCTGCACGGGGCCAGGCTGGTTGTGGGGAGGAGCTCATTCTGGCTCCCACAGGCCACTTCGTGCCGCCCGGGGCTTTCTGGGCAGCGCCTGGAATGGAGCTGAAAAACAGGTCAGCACGTCTTGGGCCTTTGCTCCCCCGCCCCAACCACGTGTTTCCCACCCCAGTCCAGTGAATGCTGCCTGCCAAGCCGCCTGGGCCAGGACCGCGAAGGCGTCACAAGCCCCAGTTTCCCCACTGGACTGTGAGAACAGCAGAAGCCGACTTAGGCCTGTCCTGGGCTGGCTGGGCCTGAGCTGCCCTGGAGGGTGTCTGGCACAGAAGGAGGCCGCCTTCTTTACCCCCACGCAAGCCCAGCTGCAGGAGGGGCATCATTTCTCTGCTTGCTCTCTCAGGAGACCCGGGGAAGCCAGCCAAATGTTGAGCTGGACGTGGGTGGGTGGGCTCAAAGGCAAGGAGCACCCTGGACACATCGGGTGGCGAAGACGTGGCAGCCCAGCTGCTGCACCGTGTAGCCCTGCAGGAGCCCAAGTCCGGCGTGCCCAGGAGAAGTGCAGCAGACGGACCTCTTCTGGCCCTAACACGGTGCTTCGTAAGCGAGCCAGCAGGCCGCCCTTTGCCCACCCTCTGGCTGGGGTGCTTGGGGCAGCCCCTGCCCACACAAGCCCGGGCCTGACCTGCTCTTGGCACGTCATCTCCAGGAATCAGCCAGGGAGGCGCTCCAGCAGGTGTGGAGAAGAAGCGCTAGACGATCCAGGGAATCCCAGAGGCTGAGCACACACCCGCTCCGGGCCCGGAGGTCCAATGCAGCCCCTCCCTGTAGTAGCACTTGTCACGGCAGGCTTCAGCAGCCCGCCCAGGCTTCCCCTCCTCTCAGCCTAGACAGAGGGGGCGACGGTTCCCTGTGTGTATCACGATGGGTTTCCCAGGTGTCACTGGGAAAACCCCAGGGGGGAAGAGAGCTGGGAGATCCCCTTCCCAGTGCCACTGGCAGCAGATCAGATGGCCCTCAGTGCTCTTTGGGCACAGCTCTGACCACCCTCAGCCCCCAACAGCTGCTTTGGGGATCTCCCACACTAGAGGCCTTCAAGAGGCAGCTGGACAACCATCTGTCAGGGATGCTTTAGGGTGGGTTCCTACATTGAGCCGGGGGTTGGACTCGATGGCCTTAGAGGCCCCTTCCAACTCTTCAATTATATCATTTGACAACCCGCGGTCTCCACTGAAAAGAGTGGGGCCTGCTGGTAAAGGAAGCGGGTGTCTGCAGAGCCCCCCCACGCCCCCCCCCACGCCTACAAGTGCAGGCAGGTGCATGGCTGGATGAAGCCCGTGCCTGGAGACTGTATGCCCCCGCCCCAGCTGCCCTGCTGGGGAGGGCCAGATCCAGCCTTGCTTCTGCGGAGGCAGCCCTGCACAAGAGCTTTGGCTGGGGGCTCACAAGCATTTTATACAGGTTTGCTGACAAGTCATCGAATTTAAACTTCCTGCTATTCGCTTGCATTTGTGACAACATTCCCATTGATATTGTCTGAAAATGATTCAGCCCATTCACACATCGGGAGGCATTTTGACCTTAGCATAGTGACTCGGGGCAGGGCCTGGCTCCAGCACCAGCCAGCGTTCCTCCACCCACCCCCTCGCACGCGCCCCCCCACCCCCTTTTTCCTTTGTTTGCCACCTAGTCAGAGGAACAGTTCCAGCGAACCTGAATGCTTGCACACGATTTTATTTCGGTTGGCCTCGTTGTAAAAGTATCACCCTAATCCAGATTTTGGATTTTTACTTACGGACAACATGGCTACTTCGGCTTTGCGTCTTTCTTGGTCAGCTGTAGCCAACACAGGCTCCAATATCACATATGTGTGAAGGCAGGGTGCGTGCTCTGTGCCTTCACATTCACTCTGGGTCCTCACAGGATGTCTCAAGTTCAAAGCAGAATATGAGACACACCCTGGTCAGATTTGATGTTATTGAGAAACTCTTCTGAGTGAGTTCTACATGTGCATTGAAACCATTTCTGCATTCATTTCCTGCATGAGGACATCCACAGCATCTCCAGATCCGGATCATTTATGTATGGGCCCAAATGAACGCCTGTGGTCCAAGCCCTCTTTTGGTCACCATTGCCCACATCCCCTGACCTCATCCTCATCCACTCCTCTTGGCCTGGTGGAGAGGATATTAGGCGAGTGAGGCGAAGCCTGGAAGAGTCGAGGGCAGGAACACATTTGGTGCCCTCCCTGTTGCAGGACCTCGGCAGTAGAGGACAGGGTTTCTGGTGTGTGTGTGTGGTGGGGGTGAATTGGACGGACTGGGGAATCAGTCCAGCTTTCTCATGGACAGCTGATTCCAGTGCCTGAAAGCATCCCAAGACGAGGTTCCCTCTCCCTTCTCCGCCTCCCAGGTCTGGTGTGAGTGTGCAGGTTCCCATAGGCCAAAAGGGGAAGAGAGCCATAGAAATCAGCACCCACCAGCCTCTGAGTCACAGCCAGCCTCTCTGACACACAAATGCTCACTGGGGAATCCCCACCTCCACCTCCGCACAGGAGCAATTGAATCCTGGCTGATCTGGGAGCAGGAGAGGACATGGGCGCACCACTGGTGGCGAGGGACACTTCTCCTGGCCCAGCGGCAATGTTTGACTGTGGAGCTGAGCTGGCCTGTTTAGAAATATGGCCAGTCCACTTCTGTGGAAGGAGTTGGGGAAAGCAGCAGCAATCCCGGACCGAGGAAGGCTGGCCAAGTTAAAGGCGATACCAAGTTACACAAACAGGCAGCAACTATCTCGGCATCTGAGCATTGCAAAGGACCAAGAATGAAACTGAATAGGGATCAATGCCAATTTCTACACCTAGGAGAAAGAAACCAAATGCACAGTTACAGGGTAGGGGATACTTGGCTCAGCAATACTTCAAGCGAGAAGGATCTTGGAGTTGTTGTAGATCACAAGTTGAAAAAGAGCCAACAGTGTGATGTGGCTGCAAAGAAAGCAAATGCAATTTTGGGCTGCATTAATAAAAGTATAGCTTCCAAATCGCGTGAGGTACTGGTTCCTCTCTATTCAGCCCTGGTTAGGCCTCATCTAGAGTATTGCGTCCAGTTCTGGGCTCCACAATTCAAGAAGGACGCAGACAAGCTGGAGCGTGTTCAGAGGAGGGCAACCAGGATGATCAGGGGTCTGGAAACAAAGCCCTATGAAGAGAGACTGAAAGAACTGGGCATGTTTAGCCTGGAGAAGAGAAGATGGAGGGGAGACATGAGAGCACTCTTCAAATACTGAAAAGGTTGTCACACAGAGGAGGGCCAGGATCTCTTCTCGATCCTCCCAGAGTGCAGGACACGGAATAATGGGCTGAAGTTACAGGAAGCCAGATTCCGGCTGGACATCAGGAAAAACTTCCTGACTGTTAGAGCGGTACAACAATGTAATCAGTTACCTAGGGAGGTTGTGGGCTCTCCCACACCAGAGGCCTTCAAGAGGCAGCTGGACAACTCTCTGTCAGGAATGCTTTAAGGTGGATTCCTGCAATGAGTAGGGAGTTGGACTCGATGGCCTTAGAGGCCCCTTCCAGCTCAACTATTCTATGATTCTAAGATGATGTTGACAGGATGGAGAGCTGGGCCAAAACAAACACAAGAATTTCAACAGAGAGAACTCTGATGTTCTGCATTTAGTTGCACAAATACAGGATGGGTTAAACAGCAGTACATGCAAAAAGCATCTAAGGGTTTTAGTAGACCACAAGCTAAACATGAGTCAGCAGTATGATCGGGCACCTCAAAAGGCTTAATGCAATCCTAAATTACATCAACAGAAACATATTATCCAGCTCATGAGAAGTAATGGCTCCACTTTGGTCAGACCTCAGCTAGAGTCCTGTGTCCAGTTCTGGGCATCACAAACTGCAACGTGCCCAGAAGAGGAAGAAGAAGAAGAAGAGGCTGCATTGACCTGAAGACCAATTCCTATAAGGGAAGCCTGAAAGAGTTCAGGACATTGATCCCCAATAATGGATGATTCAGAGACAGTGTAATAGATGTCTTCAGCTACCTGAAGGAGTTTCACATCGATGATGATGATGATGGTGATGATGATGATGCAAGCGATGCTCCGGAGTGTCAGAGACAAGCAATGGACTCAAATGATAAGAAAAAGCACCTCAGCACAAGCTGTTTGACAGTGGAAGGTGGTGGGCATTCCAGTTCAAAACCCTAACCTCTACACCACAGTGGCTCTGTTGGTCAAGGGTGAAGTTTCACTCCACCAAAAATAGCAAGGGCCAGGGGCTTCCTTCCTGCTCATAGAATCAAAGAATAGCAGAGTTGGAAGGGGCCTTCAAGGCCATCGAGTCCAACCCCCTGCTCAATGCAGGAATCCACCCTAAAGCATCCCTGACAGAGGGTTGTCCGGCTGCCTCTTGAAGGCCTCTCGTGTGGGAGAGGCCACAACCTCCCTAGGTCACTGGTTCCATTGTCGTACTGCTCGAACAGTCAGGACGTTTTTCCTGATGTCCAGCCGGAATCTGGCTTCCTTTAACTTGAGCCCGTTATTCCGTGTCCTGCACTCTGGGAGGATCAAGAAGAGATCCTGGCCCTCTTCTGTGTTAAAATACCTTTTAAGTATTTGAAGAGTGCTATCATGTCTCCCCTCAGTCTTCTCTAGGCTAAACCTGCCCAGTTCTTTCAGCCTCTCCTCATAGGGCTTTGTTTCCAGACCCCTGATCATCCTCGTTGCCTCATCTTCTTGTGTGTGTTTGTATAACATCCAACCTAAAGAGAGTTCTGGTGAACTTGAAAGCTTACACACTGCATTGCGAGTTTTCGTTAGACGGAACAAAGGTATTGTTTTACTATCCCTTTGTCCTTGTGCTTCTTGTTTCTAGTGATTAAAGCTACAAAAGCCCTGCTTTCCCCTTTGCAGCTGGTTACTCTATTGAGACGTCCTTCATGGATGCCCACCTGATGAGCAGTCAGAAGCCCTCAAGCTGGCAAAAACTGGACATTATAATTCCAAAGAACAATGAGCTAGAGAAATACTATTTTGCGGTGTTTTAAGTTAAGCAATTTGGTGTCGCTTGGGTGCTTAGTGGCCTTGATGGCTGGTGGCTACTAGCTTTCAGACACACCACAGCTGCTCGGGTAGGGGTTGACTCTGCATGTGTAACAGGGAAGAATCATTTGTCAGGTTTGAACTTACCCAGCAAAAAAGAGAAGTCTGGATTTCTGCAACTGGATGGAGACGGCAGTCCTAGGGAGCACAAAGGCATTGATGCTGCTGCCGCTTTATAGGGAAAGCATGGATTGCTAGTAGGCGTGTGCTCCGCTCCGATTAGAAGTGGAGAATCAGAAGCAAATTGGCCTGCTCCGCCTTGCCCAGAGGTGGAGTAGAAGCGGACCAGGGACCCCTAGAAGCACGGTGAAGAGAAGCGCCCATAGGAGAAGCGCTTCTCTTTCCACGGACCGATCCAATCGCCATTTTGAAAAATTTCGCCCGTAGGATTGCATTGCGGAAAAGAATAGGGGATAACTGTGTTGTTTTTTAAGCTATCTTTCTGAAACCTCTTGTGCTTAGAGAGTCGTGGATGGGGGTCATTTTGAGCCTACTCTCAGCTCTCTGCGTGCTGCGGTTCGCTTGCTAGAATTTTTTTAAAAAACGGTTAAAACAGTGGGAAAATGTACCTTTTCCGAAGGGCTGAGGGGCAGAGTCAACTCCCGGTCATGATCACATGATCCCAAAGTTGGAGGAGGGGATAGGCAAAACGGGTAACTTGGGATTCTGGGAACTTCTCTTTCTTAGTCTGAACGGACTTTTCCCAGTGTTTTTTAAAACAGTAGCCCCACCAAATGCACAAACACAACCTGAAATCATATACTAAGCCAATAATAAGAGATAGAAAACACAGCACTGCTACCCACCCTAACTTTGGGGAACAACTGAATAGATGTGGTGCAAGGGGATGAGCTCCTCTAGGGCATGTGGACATGCCCAGTGCACTCTCCTGACCTTGGAGGATCATCAGAATCCTCCAAAGGTAAATCACTGGAGAGAATGCCTATCATGAGTTTATTTTTTATTTATTTTTATTTATCATACTTATACCCCGCTCCTTAGCCAAAAAAGGCTCTCGGAGTGGTTTACACTTAGCAAAAAAGACAGTCCCTGCCCTCAGGCTTACAATCTAATAAAGACATGACACACAAGGAAAAGGAGTCAAGGAGGGAGGGAGGGAGGGAGGGAGGGGAGAGAAAGAGAGAGAGAGAGAGAGAGAGAGAGAGAGAGAGAGAGTCCAGCAGGAGCAGGCCCCGATGTTACTTCTGCCTGCTCCTGTCCCCTCAATCCTTCTTCTTCCCCACAGGGCCAAGATGGCAGTTTGCCCTGTGAGGGGGGGGAAGAGTCCAGCAGGAGCAGGCCCCGATGTTACTTCTGCCTGCTCCTGTCCCCTCGGTCCTTCTTCTTCCCCACAGGGCCAGGATGGCAGTTTGCCCTGTTGGGGGGGGGGGGGGAAGAGTCCAGCAGGAGCAGGCCCCGATGTTACTTCTGCCTGCTCCTGTCCCCTCGGTCCTTCTTCTTCCCCACAGGGCCAAGATGGCAGTTTGCCCTGGGGGGGGGGAAGAGTCCAGCAGGAGCAGGCCCCGATGTTACTTCTGTTGAAGTGAGTGTTTGCTTCTCAAAGACTGGTACCTAGACAGGACCAGTCAAATTGGCAGCTGCTTCCCCCTCCCCCGGGCACGTCCCCCTCTTACTGGTAAAAGACAGATATAGCCTTTTTAAAAAAGTTCTTCTTGCTGTTTATTCAGCAACACTGCTGCTTTTAATTCCACCCCTCCTTTATTTATTTATTTATTTATTTATTCCATTTTATATGCATTACTGGCTTATCCTTGGCTCACTTCCTTATGCCCCCAGAAATGTCTGCTGCCTGCCTGCCTTCCCTCCCTCCTCCCCTGCCCGCCTTGCAGGGATGTTGTGTGTGTCTGGCTTTGACTCAGGGGGGAGAAGTCCTTCCTGCGCTCACTTGGAGTTTTGGAAGTTCCAAATCCATTTTTCAAGTGTGGAAGAAGATTCATATAGGTTTATCTCTACTCCCCTATTCATGGCATCTTGGGATTTCCTTTGAAATGGCCCCATTGAGCTGTCTGCAGGTTTAAGCCCCGCCAAAAATCCGGGGATGATGGGATTGGCTTGAAACTTGGCGTCCATGTGGACACATGGGTAAGCTGTCATGGGATCAAAGGATAGGTTTCTGACATGCAAATTGACGTAGTTGTAGAATAGGACTTGATTTGGGGTGAGTTAAAAGGTTTAAGCCCCGCCAAAAATCAGGGGATGATGGGATTGCCTTGAGTCTGGGCGTGCATGTGTATCCCTGGATAAGCTATCATGGTGGCGAGTTTGAGGTTTCTAACGTGCAAATTGACGGAGCTATCGAAAGGGGTGTGAATGGGGTGCCCGATTTTCATAAATTCCCCAAAAATCAGGGGATGATGGGATTGGCTTGAGTCTTGGCTTGCGTGTGTATACGTCCATGAGGTGTCATGGTGCCAAACTTGAGGTTTCTAACTTTAACAGAAAAAAAGTTGTATCCTTTTTTAGCTGTCAATGCAAACCTATGGGGAAAAAAAACGGAGCTCCAATCCGGATCCGGAGCTCCGCAGCGGAGCGGAGCGGACATAGGCGGAGCGGGGGCGGAGTGAAGCGGCCCGATCTGCAAATCACGGATCTGGAAGAGAAGCAGAGCGGGGGGTCCGTGCACACCTCTAATTGCTAGGGGTCTTCTGCTCCCCTCCCCTGGTTCGTCTTGTATCTTCATTACTAATTGTGGTTTACACTTTATACCTAAGTTGTATTTTATGGTTTTAAGGTTTGTGAATCGCCCAGAGAGCTTTGGTTATTGGGCAGTATGGAAATGCAGTAAATCAATCAATCACAGAATTATAGAATAGTAGAGTTTGAAGGGGCCTATAACTAAAACAACAAAACTCTTCACCCCACTCACTTGAATAGAGGTGGGGACAAAAGTCCCTTGCCCAAAAGTGGCTGGAGGGCGGGGGCAAGGAAAGGGAGAATCCAGGGGGTGGGGCGCTCCCGATATTTTACACAATCCCCCCCACAGCAATTTGCAGTAGTGCCCGGGACACCGGGACAGTCTCCAAGGGCTGCCTCAAGGCAAGCCTGCAGCGGCCGTCCTGCAGCGCTTCCGAAGGGGGCTTTTTTCACACCACATTCACAGAGCATTTCGCCGGGGAGGGGGGCTTGCACTTGTAACACGCCCATGTTTTCCCACCACTTTTTCCATCTTTTTTCTTACCACGGAAAATCCCGCTGGACGGTAGCACTAAGAGCCCTGTGTCTCGACACAGCTGTGTTCACAGGAGTCTGACACGGAAACCTGGAACAGGAGCCACACAGGCCGGGAGGGAGCCACACTAAGCCAGGTCCGTGGCCCCTGCGGAGGCGAACCAGGTGTCAGCGCTGGACGTGGTGTGCAATGAAGGGAGCCCAGCTGACAGGCAGCCCAGGGATCTGTGGAGAACAGAGATCACGAGGCGGACCTTGGTTGCCACGCAAGAAGCTTTGAAAGAGAATTTGAAAAGCAGCAAAGGCAGCCAGCCTCCCTGCCCTGCCCTGAGCCAGCCGTGGTTCCCTGCCACTCCCCAGCAACCCTCATCACCAGGCTGCTATGCTGCTAACTGGCAGGCACTTCCTAGCCCATCAAGAATGCACGTTTTCCTAGCCATGAGTTTGGTTCACAGGTGTCAAAGGTGCAGGGAAGCAATGGTTTAAAACTAGGCTCCACCATTGCCTCAGGTTGAATCTACCTGTCATTGGCGTGGTGCTGAAGTACATTTAGTGATGGGAGGGGGTGCTTCTCTCCACCCCCACCCCCAATGGGGATGAACACACACACGCACACTGCTGTCCTATCGGCTGAAGCAGCCGCAGAACACAGCTCTCCTTCCAAAACAGGTGTCCAAGCCCAGATCCGGTCCAAGATGCAAAAACCTCTCTCCCTGGAGGTCCCAGGCCAGTCAAGGTGGCCTTTGCTGCATGAAGAGTCGAATGAGCTGGAGCAAGCCACTCTTGGGAGAAGCACCCTTGGGGGTGTCAGCGTGAGATGCGTCCAATCAGGACGGGAGGCCTTCCTCTTCCCCGAAGGTGCCTGCAGGTGATCCCTTCCACGATACGTGCCGATGCCAGGAAAAGGTGACGGTGGCCGGCTGATTCCTGGCAGAGGTCAGGGAGTGAAGCGTGAGCGGCAGGCGACTGTGGTTACTGCCCAGGCAGGCACCTCCTCCTTGCTGGGGTTTGGGGCTGCAGTGACCCGGCCGCCCCAGGCTCAGTGGCTCCAGCCAAGGCTGCCGTGTTGTTCTTCCATGTTTATCCACACCATGCTGATGTCTCCCCTTTGCACATTAATCAGAGTGATGACTCAGCAACCCCTGGCTGTGTGAGAAGCCAGAAACCTCATGCTGAGGCTGCAAAGGGGCCTGCAAGGAGGCTCCAGGGGGATAAAGAGGCCGGGGAAAGGACTTGGGGCCAGGGCCAGCTCCCGGCACGGTGAAAGGAAGGCCAGGGAAGCTCCAGCACCCCTCCTCTCCCCCTCCCCCCACCCCCACCGTACCTCCTCTGGGCTTCCACATGGACTAGGCAACTGCTTTGGATGCTGGGAAGCACAGTCCCTGGGCCAAATCCTGCCAGGAGAGCATAATCCAGGGCACAAGTCCAATGACCCTCCTCTGTGGGTGAAACCGGGCCAGCTGAGCCCAGGCCAGGGAACTCCTGCCATAGAATCATAGAATCATAGAATAGCAGAGTTGGAAGGAGCCTACAAGGCCATCGAGTCCAACCCCCTGCTCAGTGCAGGAATCCACCCTAAAACATCCCTGACAGATGGTTGTCCTGCTGCCTCTTGAAGGCCTCTAGTGTGGGAGAGCCCACAACCTCCCTAGGGAACTGATTCCATTGTCGTACTGCTCTAACAGTCAGGAAGTTTTTCCTGATGTCCAGCCAGAATCTGGCTTCCTTTAACTTGAGCCCGTTATTCCGTGTCCTGCACTCTGGGAGGATCGAGAAGAGATCCTGGCCCTCCTCTGTGTGACAACCTTTTAAGTATTTGAAGAGTGCTATCATGTCTCCCCTCCATCTTCTCTTCTCCAGGCTAAACCTGCCCAGTTCTTTTAGTCTCTCCTCAAAGGGCTTTGTTTCCAGACCCTTGATCATCCTGGTTGCCCTCCTCTGAACACGCTCCAGCTTGTCTGCGTCCTTCTTGAATTGTGGAGCCCAGAACTGGATGCAGTACTCTAGATGCAGTACCAGGGCCGAATAGAGAGGAACCAGGACCTCACGTGATTTGGAAGCTGTACTTCTATTAATGCAGCCCCAAAGAGCATTTGCCTTTCTTGCAGCCCTATCGCACTGTTGGCTCCTATTCAGCTTGTGATCTACAACAATTCCAAGATCCTTCTCGTTTGTAGTATTGCTGAGCCAAGTGTCCTGAGCCAGATACTTGTTTCTGGCTCAGGAAACTTGTTTCTTGATGGGAGAACTGTTTCCCATCTGAGCCAGATGGGAAACAGTTGACCTCGGGCTCACTGGATGTGGTGGGGAATTGGCCCCTCCCTCAAGCGCCCTTTTGAATCGGGGCCTCCCTCGCGCTTGAGAGCCCAGAGGGGTTGAAGGACCGGTGCTGAGACCTGCCCAAAGGGAAGCGCATGTACTGATGCCGATTTCATCTCTCCAAAACATTTGAAGCGGTTTACGAATGTATGATCATAAGAATGCATCAGAAACACCCCCCCACCCCCACACACAAAAGCAGTAAGAAAAAGAACAAAACCCACTAGCTAAACCCAGCGACCATCAAAAGTTCCAGTTCTGCCTGGAAGATCACAGCGCCTCTTAGCCCTGGGCGGGGCTCTCCGCCTGTTGCACACCCAGCATCCCTGACAACTGCCCCAAGGTTCCCCCACCGCAGCTGGGCACGGGAGGCAGAGAACGGCAGCTTCCCAGGTCCCAGGCGTGAATCTGCGGCCAAGGTGAGACTAGAACACGGGCGCCTCCGTGTGCATCGTGGGCCCTCCATGCTCGGATCCCCTGGGCATGAACTCCTCCACTCCCAGGGTGGCACATCGGCCTCCCCAGACATTTGCCTGCACAAGCCCCAGAAAAGTGAAGGGGGCCACAGAGGAGCCCCTTTCAGCGGGGCTTGAGCAGAACTGTTGGGGAGCAGAACTCTGCGCTTTCCTGGAGAGGAGAGAGGTTCCATGGGCCACAACGAAGAGTAGGACGGGCTTGCAAAGGCCATCCAGCCCAGCCCCTGCTCAGTGTGGGAAATCAAGGGCCTCCCTAGCAGATAGCTTGAAGACCCCCAGCGAAGGAGAGCACACACACGCGCACACACACACACGCCCCCCAGAATTGCTTTTGGGGTCAAGCTGCGCATGCCATCCATAACATTTGACCTGACATTCAACTGAAGTCTTCGCTTCTGCAATTTCAGCCCATGAGATTTATTTATTTGTTTGTTTGTTTGTTTGTTTGTTTATTACATTTCTATACCGCCCAATAGCCGGAGCTCTCTGGGCGGTGCTTTGCCCTCTTCTATGTGGCAGCCTGGGCCGGTGGGCCCTCTCGTCCCTGCTCCATCTTCTCTTCTCCAGGCTAAACAGACCCATTCCCTCCATTTGTCCCCACAGGACTGGCCTTCCGTAACACTGACCAGCGTCACTGGCCTCCTTTGAACCCCTCCCAATCTGCCCACAGCTGCCTTATTATTATTATTATTATTTATTTATATAGCACCATCAATGTACATGGTGCTGTACAGAGTAAAACAGTAAATAGTAAGACCCTGCCGCATAGGCTTACAATCTAATAAAATCATAGTAAAACAATAAGGAGGGGAAGAGAATGCAAACAGGTACAGGGTAAGGTAAGCAGGCACAGGGTAGGGTAAAACTAACAGTAGAAAGTAACAGTAGAAGTCTGCACAACATCAAGTTTTAAAAGCTTTAGGAAAAAGAAAAGTTTTTAGTTGAGCTTTAAAAGCTGCGGTTGAACTTGTAGTTCTCAAATGTTCTGGAAGAGCGTTCCAGGCGTAAGGGGCAGCAGAAGAGAATGGACAAAGCCGAGCAAGGGAAGTAGAGGCCCTTGGGCAGGCGAGAAACATGGCATCAGAGGAGCGAAGAGCACGAGCGGGGCAATAGTGTGAGATGAGAGAGGAGAGATAGGAAGGAGCTAGACCGTGAAAAGCTTTGAAGGTTAACAGGAGAAGTTTATATTGGATTCTGAAGTGAATTGGAAGCCAATGAAGAGATTTCAGAAGCGGAGTAACATGGTCGGAGCGGCGAGCCAAGAAGATGATCTTTGCGGCAGAGTGGTGAACAGAAACCAACGGACTGATGTGAGAAGAAGGAAGGCCAGAGAGAAGAAGGTTGCAGTAGTCCAACCGTGAAATAACCAATGCATGAACAAGAGTCTTGGCAGAAGAGACAGACAAAAATGATCGAATCATGGCAATATTATACAGGAAAAATCGACAAGATTTAGCTACTGCCTCAATATGAGGAATAAAGGAGAGCGAGGAGTCGAATATAAAGCCAAGGCTACGAGCTTCCTTGACCGGAGTAAGCGTAACATCATTGACAGTAAGAGAGAATGAGAGATGAGGAGAAGGTTTAGGAGGAAAAACAAGCAATTCAGTCTTTGCCATGTTAAGTTTCAAGCGACGCTGAAGTGCAACACCCAGAACTGGACGCCGGGCCCCAGAGGAGAGCAGAACAAAGTAGACTTTGGTGGATGAGGAGGGTCATGATCAAGCCCACCGCTCTCTTCGCTGGAACACATCAGCAGTTCAGGGGAGGAGAGAGGGCACTGAAGGAACCGCATTAAGAGTGGTGCCAGCGTCTCCCCAGCAAGCCCCCCCCCCCTGCTCTCCCCAGTCAATGGGGCCAAACGGCTTGCTGGCTCCAGTCTCCCTGGCTGGCCCAGGGCTCAGCATGGCACAGGGATGGAAGCTCCCCCCCCCCAGCAAGGTAAACCCCCTCCCCCGCATCCTAAAGAATAGGCCAGACAAGCGGTGACGCAACAGATATGAAGCAAAGCCGGTTTCTGGCAGCGGTGCCCGTTTTGCTCAACACCCAGCAACACTGACTGACTGCTACTGATGCAACATCCCCCGGCCCAGAGGGAAGTGAGCAAGCGGTGTTTACGGGGCGGCTGTGCATCCCTCCAAGATGCTCCTAATAAGGAGGGTGTTCGGACATGCCGGAACGGCACCTGCAGCACCCAGCCAAGGCAGGGGAAGGCGGCAGCAGCGGCCGCCACCAAGGGGCCCCATCACTTTGATTCGTAGTCAATGGTTTTAAGTTTTGTGAACCGCCCAGAGAGCTTCAGCTATTGGGCGGTATAGAAATGCAATAAATAAATAATAAATAAAATTTCAGAGCCAGGCCCGGCGTGGAAGGACCAGGGCAGGTGGGCTTGGCAGCACTGCAAGGCCATGGATGGGGGAAGCTCATTCCTGCTTACCCACCCACCCCAATCACCACTCAGCTGTGAGGGGTTCAGTCTGCAGGGTGGACCTAACTGGTCACCCTGCATGTCTTCAAAAAGAGAGTCAAAAAACATAAATCTAAGTCAGTGAGGGGAGGGGACACTGCGCTCTCTCGTGAAGGAAAAGGGGGGAAGTGACCAAAGGAGGCCATGGGATAGAAATCTTGTGCATAGGGCAGGAGAACAAGGAGAGTTTGCCAACTGATCCTCAGAAGAGGGAGGGAGGGAGGGAGAGGGGTCGTCTACTAACATTCCTCGGAAGCAGACTTCAACATGAAAGATGAGCACTTCCCCATTCAGGGCATATTGGGCATAATGAACCCAGGGGACCCTTCTGCCGCAAGGCTCTGTGGGGGCCACTCACACAAAGCCCTGTGAAGAGAGACGGAAAGAACAGGGCATGTTTGTTTATTTATTTATTTATTTATTGCATTTATATACTGCTCCCATCTCTGGGCGGTTTACAGAAATTCTAAAATTAAGATTAAAACAAGTATACAAAATTTAAAATTCTAAAACACAGAACACACATAAAGCATTAAAAACCGTTAAAAAACTAAACATGTGGGTGATTAAGATGTGCCACCACATGCCTGTGCAAAGAGGAAAGTCTTAACCTGGCGACGGAAAGATAGCAGCGTTGGCGCCAGGCGAGCCTCATCAGGGAGATCATTCCAGAGTCTGGGGGCCACCACCGAAAAGGCCCTGTCCCTCGTCGCCACACTCCGAGCCTCTCTTGGAGTAGGCACCCAGAGGAGGACCTTAGATGTTGAACATAGTGACCGGGTATATTCACATCGGGAGAGACATTCCATCGGGTATTGTGGTCCCAAGCCGTGTAAGGCTTCATAGGTCAAAACCAGCACCTTGAATTGGGCTCGGAAACATACAGGCAGCCAGTGCAAGCGGACCAGAGCAGGTGTTATACGGTCGAACCTTCTGGTTCCCGAAATCAATCTGGCCGCTGCATTTTGCACGAGCTTAGCCTGGAGAAGAGAAGGCGGAGGGGAGACAGGATAGCCCTCTTCAAAGACTTCAAAGGTGGTCACACAGAGGAGGGCCAGGCTCGCTCCTCGATCCTCCCAGACACCAGCTGCTGGGGAACATGAGCAGGGGGTGCTGCTGTTGCACTCGTGTTGCACTTGTGGGCTTCCTACAGGCACCTGGTTGACTACTGTGGCCACAGAATGCTGGGCTAGACGGGCCCTTGGTCTGACCCAGCATCAGGGCTCTGACGTACCGATCCAAGGCACGTGGCGGAAAAGAGCGGCAGGCAGGAACCACCGCCCTGGCAGCTGAGGCAGGTGTGCGGCCAATGGAGCAGGCAGGCGCTGCAAGACTAAGGAAGGGCCGGCGGACTCCCGGGAAGAGCTTGCTGCACAGCCCTGCTCCAGTTCTGCGAGGGAGACGAGTCGATCGACAGCTATTAGCTGGGACAGAGGCAGTCTAGCTCCACGAATAGTGTGTGTGTGTGTGTGCGCACCTTCTTGCCCTACTGAGCTTCAGAGGCACCTGGCTGGAAAGAGGAAGCTGCATGAGACGGAGCTTTGATCTGATCCTGAAGTCTTTCATGTGGACCACACCTGTCCTCTCTCCTCCTTCCGGCCCAGGGACAGGGCACTTGGCTCAGGGGCCACATCCAGACTGGGCAGAAGAAACCACCCTTCAGTGCCATCAAGGGGGGGGGGGGCAGCTACAGCAAGCACCACTGTGGCTTCAATGCTGCCTCCTGGTGGACATCTGCCGTCTGACGCGAACACCGACTGGGGGAAACGTGGCCCAGGAGCCTAAACATGACAAGTATGATGGAAAGAACATAAGAAAGAGCTATACTGGATCCACCCAAAGTTCTATCCAGTCCAGCATCCTGTTCCAAAAATGGCCAACCAGGTGCCTCTGGGAACGGTTTCTCAATTGTGCAGAGAATGACCACCTCACTACATTACCCAAAATGACTGTGGTACGGGGGTGGGGGGACCCTCACACGCCACCTTCCAACTGGGCCAGCCCTCCCTCCCTCCCTCCCTCCCTCCCTCCCTCCCTCCCACTACATCAATTAGTTCATCCTCCTGAATGTTCAAGCGCTCGTGAGCAGAAACCGCTACTGGCTGCTTGTTGTCCTATAATTGTGTCATTAAGGTGGTTCTTAATTTTGCATGTTTTAGAGCAGGCTTTTTTGTTTTGCTTTGGCTAGAACAAATGGACCAGGTGGGTCAAAAACATTTAGAGAGGCGTCCTCTGGCTCCTGGTTTTGTTCCATTTACTGGCTCTGAGGTCGGAGGCAGGGCTCCAACTTTGGAGCCACTAAACTGCGCCCCCGGCCACTCACAGGCAGTGCAGGCAGAGCCCTCTGGCTGCCTCTCTGTGCGTGGAGACGGGTGGAAGGGGCCAGTCCCGGGAGGAGGCTGGGGAGGCCGCCGGACCCAGCTTCATACTCTCAGCCCAACCTCCTCCGTCTGCCCTGTATTATTTTATTTATTTATTTATTTAAGCATTTTTATGCCACCACTCAGCCAAAAAAGGCTCTCACGCCAGCTTACAAAAGTAATTCTTGACAGTCCCTGCCCACAGGCTTACAATCTAAAAGACATGACACAAAAGGAAAGGGGATTGGGAGGGAGGAGAAGGGGGGAAAGGAAAGCAAATTCAGGCACTACAATCTTAGTTGCAAAGTTCAGCAGTTAAAGTTGACAGTTGGCAGAAGAAGGGAGGGGGCTCTCAGCTGGAGCTGGACCCAGGCACGATGGAGAGGTGCCCGGCTGCTGCTTCCTCCATTATATGGTTCTTCAAAGGTCAAGGGTGTCCTTCGGGAAACTCCATTTCAGGTATGAGACCAGGCAGGCTTGCATTTAGAGATGAAGGCCTCAATCCCTTTCTGACCATCCTTGAGGGCAAGGTTGCCCAACATGACCCGGGAGGCTATTCTGTAGGCAGTGCTGACGTCCTGCTCAATCTGTTTGTAAAAAGTGGCTTTCCCCAGAGACACAACGGAGCGGCTGCATGCACATATCTTGCGGGCGACTCTCAGGGTCTCATCTTCCAACTTGTCCTCTGGTACCACCCTGCTGATGAGCCCGTGCAGAAGCACATCCTGGGCTGTCATAGGCTCTCCTGCAAACAGCATCTCCAGTGCAACCTTCCTAGGGAGAGATCTCCCCACAGCCCCTGCGGGCGTCGAGCAGAACAGCCCAGCGTTTACTCCCGGGGTGGCAAACCTGGACGTCTCACTGGCCACGGCAATATCAGAGCTTGCTACCAGTTGACAGCCGGCTGCAGTAGCCAGGCCATTCACCTTGGCGGTGACGGGGACAGGTAGCTAGGGAAGCAAAGTCATAACCACAGAGCAGGTCTCTCTCAAAGACTTCTAGGTGGTGCTTCTCGCCTTGCTCACAGGACAGTTCCCTGAAGTCATGGCCGGACGAGAAAACTGGCCCTTCCCCTGAAATTATTATTATTATTATTATTATTATTTATTTATATAGCACCATCAATGTACATGGTGCTGTACAGATAACACAGTACATAGCAAGACCCTGCCGCATAGGCTTACAATCTAATAAGTTGTAGTTAACAATAAAGAGGGAAGGAGAATGCAAACAGGCACAGGGAAGTGTAAACAGGCACCGGGTAGGGTAAAGCTAATAGTATAGAGTCAGAACAAACTCAATATTTGAAGGCTATAGGGAAAAGAAAAGTTTTTAGCTGAGTTTTAAAAGCAGTGATTGAGTTTGTAGTTCTCAAGTGTTTTGGAAGAGCGTTCCAGGCGTAAGGGGCAGCAGAAGAAAAAGGACGAAGCCGAGTAAGGGAAGTGGAGGTCCTTGGGCAGGCGAGAAGCATGGCATCAGAGGAGCGGAGAGCCCGAGCGGGGCGATAGTGTGAGATGAGAGAGGAGAGATAGGGAGGAGCTAGACCGTGAAGAGCCTTGAAGGTCAGCAGGAGAAGTTTATATTGGATTCTGGAGTGAATTGGAAGCCAATGAAGAGATTTCAGAAGTGGAGTGACATGGTCAGAGCGGCGGGCCAGGAAGATGATCTTAGCGGCAGAGTGGTGGACAGAGACCAGCGGACTGATGTGAGACGAAGGAAGGCCAGAGAGAAGAAGGTTGCAGTAGTCCAGCCGAGAGATAACCAGTGCGTGAACGAGAGTCTTGGCAGAAGAGACAGACAAAAATGGTCGAATCCTGGCAATATTATATAGGAAGAAACGACAGGATTTAGCTACAGCCTCGATGTGAGGAGTAAAGGAGAGCGAGGAGTCAAATATAAAGCCAAGACTACGAGCTTCCTTGACCGGAGTAAGCGTGACATCGTTGACAGTAAGAGAGAATGAGAGGTGAGGAGAAGGTTTAGGAGGAAAAACTAGCAATTCAGTCTTTGCCATGTTAAGTTTCAAACGACGATGAAGCAGCCAGGCTGAGATATCTGAAAGACATGCCGAGATACGATCGTGAACATCTGGAGAAAGTTCCGGAGATGAAAGATATAATTGTGTATCATCGGCATACAGGTGATATTGGAGGCCGTGAGATTGAATAAGCTTGCCCAAGGGCAGCATGTATAGAGAGAACAACAACGGGCCAAGCACCGAGCCTTGCGGAACCCCAACTGAAAGAGGAAAAGAGGAGGACGAGCTGCCGTTAGCCGACACGCTGAAAGAGCGACCCTCTAGATAGGAGGCGAACCAGTTATAGACAGAGCCACAGAGTCCAAGGTCATGGAGGGAATCTAAGAGAAGATCGTGATCAACCGTGTCAAAGGCTGCGGTTAGATCAAGGAGAATAAGAATGGAATAATGGCCTTTAGACTTGGCAGTAAGGAGATCATTGGTGATCTTGGTAAGGGCTGTTTCAGTGGAATGCAAAGGACGGAAGCCAGATTGAAAGGGATCCAGAGCAGAGTTATTAGAGAGAAAGTCAAGACAACGAGAGTAGACCAGACGTTCCAGGATCTTTGAGACAAAGGGCAGGAGGGAGACAGGTCGGTAGTTAGACAGTGATAGTCGATCAAGAGTGGGTTTTTTGAGAATGGGAGAGACTGTAGCATGTTTAAAAGCAGAAGGAAATGAACCAGAGGACAGAGAAGAATTAATGATGTGAAGCAAGGACGGGAGAATAGCGGGGATAAGATTAATAAAGACGCGAGAGGGAATCGGATCACGGGAACAAGTGGAAGGCTTCGATGAGCGCAGTATTTTAGACAGTTCATCAGCTGAGACCGAAGGGAACGCCGAGAGAGTTGAAGGAGGAACTGACAGGTGAGGGGCAGGAGCTGGAAGCGGAGCAGAGTTGGCTAGATCTGAGCGTATAGTTTGGATTTTAGCATTGAAGAAAGAGGCAAAGTCGTTGGCAGACAGAGAGGCGGGGAGAGATGGCGGATTAGGCTTCAGAAGAGAATTGAAGGACGCGAAGAGCCGCTGAGGGTGCTTAGCATTTGACTGGATCAACGTTGAGTAGTGCTGCTGTTTGGCCAGTGAAATGGCAGAAGAGAAGGAGGAGAGAACAAATTTGTAGTGGACAAAGTCCGCCCAGTCCTTGGTCTTACGCCACAGGCGTTCGGCTGCCCGGGAACAAGAGCGAAGGTAGCGGAGGAAAGAGGTGAGCCACGGTTGGGGTTGAGAGGGGCGAACTATCCGAGTTGTAGATGGAGCAAGATTATCAAGAGTTGAAGATAAGGAGGAGTTAAAGGAGGAGACGGCTGAGTCCAAGGAGACGGCTGTGTAGACAGAAGGGAGAGAGGAGGCTAAAGCCTGAGAAAAAGCCTCGTAGTTGATAGAATGCAGGTCACGACAAGGGCGTGAAGCGGGACGTGAAGGAGGGGGATTGTGAGTGATATTGAAAGAGACTAGATGATGATCTGACAGAGGAAAGTCAGCAATAGAAAAGTCCAGGACAGAGCAGTTCCGAGTGAGGACAAGATCCAGACAGTGTCCAAGGGAATGGGTGGGTGCTTCAGAGCAGAGCTTAAGATCGTAAGAGGAAGATAAGGAGCGAAATCGTAGAGCTGCAGCATCGTGAGGGTCATCCACATGGATATTGAAGTCACCCAAGATCAGAGTAGGAGAGTTGTCAGAGAGGAGAAAGGACAGCCATGAGTCGAGATCAGAGAGAAATTTAGAGGATGAGCCAGGGGGGCGGTAGAGAACTGCAACACGCAGTCGCAGCGGAGTGAAGAGTCTCACCACATGTGCCTCAAAGGAGGAGAAGCAGTGTGAAGGTGGAATGGAAAGAGGTTGGAACTGGCACAAACTCGATAATAAAAGACCCACACCACCACCTCGACCCTCTGGGCGACTCGAGTGAGAGAAAGAGAGTCCTCCAAGAGAGAGGGCAGCAGAGATGGCGGTATCATGGGCAGGAAGCCAGGTTTCAGTAAGAGCAAGGAGGTGGAGAGATCTAGAGAAGAACAAGTCCTGGATGACAGGGGCCTTGGAAGCAATAGAGCGACAGTTCCATAAGGAGCATGAGAAAGGCAGCTGTGAGGGGGGGAGACACCGAATGACTGGCACATCGGGGCTTTCAATATCACGCAGGATGTCCTCACGGAGAGACCTCGGTATGGGGAGAGAAAGGGCATTTCTTTTCCGAGGGTTGTTCAAGACAATATTCCTGATGCCGTCCAGCTGCCACGACCAGGTGATCTTCTGCTCTGTTGCCGCCGCCTGGTGCCGCCGCCGCCGCCCAGGTGCATCTGGGGCTCCACGGCTGCCTGCTGCAGACGCACCCCGGCTGACGCGGAAGAGCTCGGCCCACTGGAGGGTCCGGCGGTGCACAGCTCCAGCCGCCATTGCTCCGTTAGGTGGCGCCCCCGCTGCTCGCTGCTGCCCCCTAGCGGCTGCTGATGCAACGGTCTACAACAATTAGGTCTTCTTCTTCTTCTTCTTCTTCTTCTTCTTCTTCTTCTTCTTCTTCTTCTTCTTCTTCTTCTTCTTCTTCTTCACCACACAGAGGAGGGCCAGGATCTCTTCTCGATACCCCCAGAGTGCAGGACACGGAATAACGGCCTCAAGTTAAAGGAAGCCAGATTCCAGCTGGACAGCAGGAAAAGCTTCCTGACTGTTAGAGCAGTACGACAATGGAATCAGTTATCTAGGGAGGTGGTGGGCTCTCCCACACTAGAGGCCTTCAAGAGGCAGCTGGACAACCCTCTGTCAGGGATGCTTTAGGGTGGATTCCTGCATTGAGCAGGGGGTTGGACTCGATGGCCTTGTAGGCCCCTTCCAACTCTGCTATTCTATGATTCTATGATTCTTCTTCTTGTGCCTTCTCCAATCAAAGGTTAGCTTTCATTACAGCTGTTTTTGATGCCACTGCTTTAAATACTTTATTACACTTTTATACTGCCCATCAGCTGAAGCTCTCTGGCAGTGCACAATTAAAAACCATAAAACTAGATAAACTTAAAGAAGTTAAATGTTTTTTTAAAAGCAATATAAACACCAGCTAAGTTAAAAACCAGGGAAAGCCTGTGAAAAAAAGGTATGTTTTCAGGAGGAGTTTAAAAGATGTTACGTTTTCCACCTCCCGAACCGCACGAGGGAGGGTTTTCCAGAGGGTGGGGGCCACCCCAGAGAAGTCATGCCGCCGCCAAGGTGCTACATGGCGGCACTGCGTTTCTTTCAGAATGGCCACCAGGGCCTCTCCTCTGAGGATTGTAATTGTCATCCAGGTGTTTGGAAGGGAAGGCGGCCTGCTAGGTCTGCTGGTCCCAAGCTGTTTGGAGCTTTGTAGTATAACAGCAAAACCTTGTTTGTGGCTCCGTAGGGAACATGCAGCCAGTGCAGTTCTTTTAATACAGTATACAATCATTGTATAGAATCGTACCATTTCTTCAAGTTCTTTAACCATAATGTTTGTCTTCTTCCCAATGATCTTTTTCCTTAAATTTCCCCTTGTATAGTAAGTTGGAGTATGGTGTATTTTTCTTGATGGTATTAATTAATTGCTTGTTTACCCTATGTAATATGTCCTCGTTCGTTACTCAGTCAGCATCCAAATTCAGGGCAGACAAAGGACGTTGGGATGAGTTGGTATATCCACATTTCGAAAGGTTTGATTTCCAACAAATTGTTCTTTTTAAGCCTCCACTCCATAAAATATTGAAAACACTTAACATCTTACCATCTGAATCCTTAGGGTAAGATTAAGGTTCCGATTACATAGCAATTGTTTCATTCTAACAAACACGGTCCTTGCCCTATTGTGCCCTTAATAGAGGTTTTAAAAGGCAGCACAGCATCAACCAGCGCTTGGCCACAAGGTGGCCCGAAATCAAAAGCAAATGGTCAGTGATGCCAACAGGTGTCATCCTGCAAAATGAAAGAAGCTCACGTGGTTCCACCATACTTGGCATAATAGAAGCAGCACCAGATCACACCGAGGAGGGAACTCTGTAAACACACAACAGAGCCATGCCCTTGGATCATGCAGCACAGCCACGAACGACATCAGTAAATTGGGAATAGCAATGACCTGCAAGGATGACAGTGCTGGAACATGGCAATCCCAGAAGACTGGCATTTTCCTAGAATCCCCTACAAGGCCAGGGGCAGCTTGGCAGGTGCTTTCTTAATGCCACTACCAGGAAAGTCGGCCCTTGAGATGCTTTGCTCATCCCTGGCCCTCTTGAAAAGGCAGTGAACTCACTTCTGAACACGCAAACCAACTTTCACGCCCATCTCTCAGGTATATATTGTAGAAGAATCATAAAATCATAGAATAGCAGAGTTGGAAGGGGCCTACAAGAACATCGAGTCCAACCCCCTGCTCAATGCAGGAATCCACCCTAAAGCATCCCTGACAGATGCTTGTCCAGCTGCCTCTTGAAAGCCTCTAGTGTGGGAGAGCCCACAACCTCCCTAGGGAACTGGTTCCATTGTCGTACTGCTCTAACAGTCAGGATGTTTTTCCTGAGGTCCATCTGGAATCTGGCTTCCTTTAACTTGAGCCCGTGATTCCGTGTCCTGCACTCTGGGAGGATCGAGAAGAGATCCTGGCCCTCCTCTGGGTGACAACCTTTCAAGTATTTGAAGAGTGCTCTCATGTCTCCCCTCCATCTTCTCTTCTCCAGGCTAAGCTCGTGCAAAATGCAGCAGCCAGATTGATTTTGGGAACCAGAAGGTTCAACCATATAACACCTGCTCTGGTCCACTTGCACTCGCTGCCTGTATGTTTCCGAGCCCAATTCAAGGTGCTGGTTTTGACCTATAAAGCCTTACACGGCTTGGGACCACAATAACTGATGGAACGTCTCTCCTGATGTGAATATACCCAGTCATTATGTCCAACATCTAAGGTCCTCCTCCGGGTGCCTACTCCAAGAGAGGCTCGGAGTGCGGCAACGAGGGACAGGGCCTTTTCAGTGGTGGCCCCCAGACTCTGGAATGATCTCCCTGATGAGGCTCGCCTGGCGCCAACGCTGCTATCTTTCCGTCGCCAGGTTAAGACTTTCCTCTTTGCACAGGCATGTGGTGGCACATCTTAATCACCCACATGTTTAGTTTTTTAACGGTTTTTAATGCTTTATGTATGTTCTGAGTTTTAGAATTTTAAATTTTGTATACTTGTTTTAATCTTAATTTTAGAATTTCTGTAAACCGCCCAGAGAGCCCTCGCTATGGGAGCAGTATATAAGTTCAATAAATAAATAAATAAACAAACAAATATGCCCCGTTCTTTCAGTCTCTCTTCATAGGGCTTTGTTTCTAGACCCCTGATCATCCTGGTTGCCCTCCTCTGAACACGCTCCAGCTTGTCTGCGTCCTTCTTGAATTGGGGAGCCCAGAACTGGACACAATACTCTAGATGAGGCCTAACCAGGGCCGAATACAGAGGAACCAGTACCTCACGGGATTTGGAAGCTATACTTCTATTAATGCAGCCCAAAATAGCATTGGCCTTTCTTGCAGCCATATCGCACTGTTGGCTCAGCTTGCGATCTACAACAATTCCAAGATCTTTCTCTTTTGTAGTATTGCTGAGCCAAGTATCCCCCATCTTGTAACTGTGCCTTTGGTTTCTATTTCCTAAACGTAGAACTTCGCTTTTATCCCTATTAAATTCCATTCTGTTGTTTTCCATCTAGTCCAGCGCTCTGTTTGTACAGGGGCCGAACGGCCGTGGATCCAGGGGCCCACGAGGCAAGACACCCTCCCGCCCATTTCCTCAGCTACTGGGGCACACGGGTCCTTAGGAGGCACGTAGCCATGAGGGCGAAGCAGCCGTGGACTTGAAGCAACAGCTCCCGAGGAGGAGGAGGAGGAGGAGGAGGAGGAGGAGGAGGAGGAGGAGGAGGGAGGGAGGGAGGGAGGGCTTTGGGGGCTGCGCTCCCCGAGCTGCCGGGGAGAAGGTGGGGGGGCGAAACGCAAGCCCCCTCCCCTCCCCTCCCTTCCCCGGCAGCACAGGCAGGGGAGCGTGGCCCTCCAGGCAGCCGGAGGCGGCGGCGGCGGCAGCGAGCGCGGCTTCCGCGGACCCAGGCGTCCGGGTCAAGGGGCTCGGCTCTTCCGCCCCTCGCACGTGATCCGGGTGTCCCCCACGTGACGCGTTTTTCGGCACCGCACGCCTGAGTCCTCCGCGTAGGACCCAGGGAAATAATCCCTCGGGTCGGAACCGCAGGGACTCTTCGCGGCGGCAGCCGGACCCGCGCCGCGCCGCCCCGCAGGAGAAGAAGCGTCGCCGGCCGTGGGGAGCGGAGGAGGAGGAGGAGCGGCGCTGGCGGCACCGGCCGAGAAGAAGTAGTTCCGGCCGAGCGATGACGGCGGCGGAGGAGGCGGCGGAGGAGCGCGGCCCGCGAACCCCTCCGCCAGGTGAGGGAAAGCGGCGATGGCGACCGCGCGGGTGCCGGACCGGAGGCGGCGGCGGCTGGCGACCGAGCAGGAGGCGTCCGCCGGGGGACGCTGTCGCGGTGAGAAGGCCGAGGCGGCGCCGGGAGGCCCCGCGCCCGCTGTCTCCGCGAGCGGCGGGCGGCGGGGCGCTGGGCAAGATGGCGGCGGCCGAGCGGGGGCTCAGGCAGCGCCAAGGGCAGCCCGCCCTGGACAAGGCCCCGCGGGAGGGGGCCGGAGGAGGGGAGCGGCGCCCAGCGCGCGCACGCGCACACGCTGGGCCAATGGGGGCAGCCGGGGGGGGGGAAGAGCGGCAGGGGAAGGGAGGGGTGTGCTGGGAGGAAGACCCCCGTTCCCCGACCCCCCCCCCAGTGGTGCCGGAGCCCCCTTTGCCCCCACGCAACGGCCATGCGCCGCTCTGAGCCCCTCGCCTGGGGAGGGAGGGGGACGAGGACGGACGCCCCCTGCCCGGCCCGACCTCGGAGAGGGGCTGCATGGGGGGGGGGGGGTAGGACGCCTGCCTGCCTGCCTGCCGTCCTGCGTCGGAGGCAGTGCCTGCGGTCTGGGGCCGAGGGCTTCCGCTGGCTCTGCCCGTTCTCCCCGCCCGGCCTGCGCTGCCCGGTGTTGGCGGCCGAGGGGCTGCGTGGCCCGGTGGGGCCGGGAAGGGGCCACAGGAGCCGGAGCGGCGCCAGCTCCCCTGTCTTCCCTCCAGGCCGGGCAGCACCTGCGAGCCGTGGCTCGCTTGTCGGTGGGGAAGCCCGCCGCGCTGCCCCCCGCGGGGCGGACAGAGAGAATCCCGCAATCCGCAAGCGCCAGCAGTAGAACCCCTGGCCGGAGTGGCGGCGAGAACGTGGAATGCAGCTGCCTGTAGGAAGAGGAAAGGGAAGGAAGGGAAGCGCCCCCGCCCCCACCCCACCCCACCCCATAAAACACAATCAGGGAAATGCCAGAGTTGAGCCCATTATTTCAGTCCTCCCAGAGTGCAGGACACGGAATAACGGGCTCAAGTGACAGGAAGCCAGATTCCGGCTGGATATCAGGAAAAACTTCCTGACTGTTAGAGCAGTACGACAATGGAACCAGTGACCTAGGGAGGTTGTGGGCTCTCCCACCCTAGAGGCCTTCAAGAGGCAGCTGGACAACCATCTGTCAGGGATGCTTTAGGGTGGATTCCTGCATTGAGCAAGGGGTTGGACTGGATGGCCTTAGAGGCCCCTTCCAACTCTGCTATTCTATGATTCTATGAAGAAGTGGGTCTCCAGGGCCTTCCTAGGCTGCGATGATGATGATGGGGCCCACCGACACACACACACACACCCCCGATGGCAGCCCGTTCCAGAGGTGGGGGGGTCCTCTAGGAAAGGGGCCCCTCGCTCTGCCTTGCCCCTTGATTCCCCATTTGAACAAAGAACCAGCGAATTGGGGGCAGCTCTTGTGTCTACGAAGCCATCAAGGTTTGACTTGGCTGAACTTCGTGGGGGCGGGGAAAGAGGAAGAGGGAAGCAGGTGGGTCGTTCAGTTGGTTGGTCAGGCGTTGCTCCCTGCGGGGCCTTTGACTCTCATCCCTCTTCCTCCTTGCTCAGTGTGAAAGCTCCCGATGATGATGATGATGATGGTGGTCATTTTCTGGTCCCTCTGAAGCACAAGCCGGCTCTGACGGAAGCTGGGATATTCCCATTCAGGTCAGTGTGGCAAGCAAAACAGTTCCAGAACACCAGCCCCAAAATCACCAGCCCCGTCCAAATGATGCACAGGGACTCCCAGGAGGAAGGAGGGACGAGAACGAGTTTTCCCAGGAATAAGTACTCCCTGGGAAAACCCGATTCTTCCCACGGTCTCAGGATCCTCCCGGCTTCTGCCCTCCTCCCAATGAGTAGCGGGGATCAGTAGAGGGAAGGAACCGGGCCGGGTGGGCTCTTTTTTTAAAAAGGGGAGGATCTCACGATCAGGAGATCCCTCCCTCTATGGCAGCGGTTCTCAACCTGTGGGTCGGGACCCCTTTGGGGGTCGAATAACCCTTTCACAGGGGTCGCCTAAGACCATCGGAAAACACATATTTCCGATAATCTTAGGAAACTGTATTGACTGAACTATGTCACGTATCATCTTTTGTATTATTAAAGCTATTGTTATGTATTATTTTCATTAGCAAACCATCCCATGACAATGGATCGTGTAGAGAAGAACTAAAATAATTTTATGGTTGGGGGTCACCACAAGATGAGGAACTGTATTAAAGGGTCGCGGCATTAAGAAGGCTGAGAACCACTGCTCTATGGTGTAGAAAGCGCCCAAGTTTATAACATCAAGAGGGAATATGGTATAGCCCTGCCCATTCAGGGAATTGTGACCCACTCTGTGTACTGTCCTGATAAAACGGCTTGGGAAAGAACTAGCCCTTGAGTCGGGCGTCCTGCCTTCTGACCTCTCGGGGCACCCTCTTCCTTTGGGAACAGAACGCTCCTCCTCCTCCTCCTCCACCGTCCAGTGCTTCTACCTAAGGAGAAAGGCTGGCTGGCGGCCCGCAGCGCTTAGTGGCTCAGGGTTAGTGGGAGATGGGACAAGCGTGCCTTCCTCTCTCTGACAGGTCTGGCCATGGAGGCGGAGAACGCAGTGGAGAGCAGCAGCGATGCAGCCCCCCGGCTGGGGCAGCGAGAAGAGCCCTCGGAGAGTGGCATTGGCATGGAGACCTCGGAGGCCGTGTCTGCAGACAGCAGCGATGCCGCCTTGGTGGCCATCACCCTCGCTGAAGCAGATGAATCCGGCGTGGGCCAGAGCTCAGACAGCGGAGGGGTCTCCCTGGTATGGGTCGTAAGGAGAGCCCTGAGGCTGCGTCAGACCAAGAGCCCCATCGAGTGCAGCACTCTGGTTCACAGGGGGCTGCACCAGCTGGCGAGCCTCTCCTAGGCCCGCCTCGGAAAGGGAAGCCACCAGTCCCAGCTGAGAGACCGCGCAGGCCAGGCCCCCTCCTATGGGCTGGGAGGGTGGGAGGGCAGCAGGTGCCCGTAGGGAGTTGCCTCCTGCCTTTCCTCCGCGTGCCCTTGAGAACCGAAGCCTCTGAGGCGAAAGGCAAGCCAGGCTCCCTCCCTCCCTCTCTTCCCTGCCCAGGCTGAAGTGCCCGAGAGCAGCTCCAGCACAGATGCCCACCTGCCCAGGGCCTACCTGCCGGACTCCTCCTCCATCGCACAGTCCGCCCTGGTCTCCAGCGTCTCCACTGTGAGCCAGTCTGTTCCGGCCTCTCCGTCCCCCCAGGGCCTCGTTCACTCCAGCGTCCTTGCAGAAGGGGCTCCCGTTGTGTCCGACTCCGCAGCCTCCACCTCCTCTGACCTGGGCTCCGCCATCGACAAGATCATAGAGTCTACCATTGGCCCGGACGTCATTCAACGTGAGCGCATGGAGGGCCGTGAGCCGAGGTCCTGTGACGGCATGCGGTGCAGAGGGCAGGAGCTGCAGCCGTGGCAGCGAGGGGCGGGCCGCAGCGCAGGCCCTTCTCCTCCTGGGCCTCTCCCCGCGATCTGCAGGCCTTGGCAATCGCCCGTGCCTCTCGCCCCCGACACTCCGCTGGCAAAGAAGCTGATTCACCTTTTTATGTTCCTGACGCAGGATGCATGGCCGTGACCAGCGAAGAAGACGGTGGGGCACAAACGACCCAGCACCTCATCCTGCAGGGCCCGGACAACGGTGGGAAAAGCTCCGTGGCTTTCTACTTCCTGCTAGGCAGCGGAGGAGGAGGAGGAGGAGGAGAAAGCCTCTGGTCCAGCGGCTTTGTTAGGGGTGGGGGGCGGGGGCTCAAGCCTGGGGCAGACCCAGCCTCCTCCGGCAGGGCATTGGGGGGGCAGCTTGAGGGGGCCCTTCGTGGCCAGGGCAGCCTTTCCTACAGGGGAAGCCCGCAGCGCGAGGGGGCGAGGAGCGCTCAGGCCCGCCCCCCCACCTGACCCTGGCGTCTGCGCGCTTTGCCCCCTCGGCCTCAGGTGCTCCTGTGACGTCCCGCGTGGCCAGCTCTGCCGTGGCCCAAAGTTTGGCTGCGGAAGCCCTGGCGGAGGGGCCCACTTCCACGTGCGTGGAGCACCCTGGCCCTCTGGAGCCGCCCGTGCAGCTGGGCCCATCTGGGGAGCCCGACCTGGAGAGCCTGGAGCAGCTGATGGAGGTGGTCGTGGTGCAGCAGTTCAGGTGCCGGATGTGCCGCTACAAGAGCGCCTCCAAGCAGCCCCTCCTCCGCCACATGCGGGAGCGGCACTTCCAGCCAGGTGCGTCTGGCTGTGCGGCTGCCAGCCCCCCCCCCGCCCCCCGCCCCCCCGCAAGGCTGCCTGCCGCCCGCAGAGCGACTCCTCTGCCCAGAGAACCGGGATTCCACCCTGTGAGTGCAGCAGGCGGCTTTAGCCGGCGTCCCGAGATCGGGTGCCTGTGAGCCCCAGGAGGCGGAGCGAGGCAGAGCCCTGAAGCCCCACGGAGGCCTGCTCCTTGCCCCCTCCCTCCCCCCCCCCCGCCCCTTTTCTGGCCTTGAAGATGTCTTGGGAGGCGGAAGGAAGGGAAAGGAAAGGCCGCGCTTCCTAGCTGGCTCGCAGAGGTCCTCGGGAGGGTGAATTGTGCGCTTATTCATTCATTGCAGCTGTGTGGTGCCCCACAGCCGAAGCTTTCTGGGTGGTGTACAGGGCAAGCCGGAACTCTCCGAGGGGGCGGGAGGCGGGTGGTGCCCAGCCTGGTGGCCTGGCTCAGGTCGAGGTGCTGAGTGGCTGCGCTTAGGTGGGGGCGACGCAGCGCAGCCCCCCAGCCCCCCGGGCCAGCGCCTGCAAGCGATCTCTGTCTTCCCTCTTTCAGTGTCGGCCACCGGCCAGAAAAAGGGCCGCCCGCGGAAAGGGGCTCCTGTGCCGAAGGCCCCGGAGAGCAAGAAGCCGGAGGAGGAAGAGGACGACGACGATGACATCGTGGACGCCGGCGCCATTGACGACCCCAAAGGTATTTCTCAGCGGCCCCCGTTGACCGGCTGCCTGGCCCCGTGGCCCTCCTGGTACGCCACTCACCGTGTGCCGGCCTTCGGTCCCTCCTGCTGCAGATGACAGTGACTACAACCCAGCTGAGGACGAGCCCCGGGGGCGTCTGCCCAAGCTCAGCCGCCCCCTTCCCACCTCCAGCGAGGAGCGGCTGCGCCGACGCCCAGGAAGACCCCGCAAATTCCCTCGCCTGGAAGCCCTCCCGCAGCCAGAGGGTAAGGAGGGCCGCGGGGAGCAGGGCAGAGCGCGTGCAAAGGCCCTGCTGCGGCGTGGGTGCCGTTGAGGGTCCTTCGGGCCCCTTTGCTTTCCAGCCTCGCCCTAATGGCGCCTGACGTGGAATGGGCCCCGTTCCGCGGTGCGGACGCTTTCGGAAGCGTCGTCACCCCCAAGATCCTTCTTGGATGTCAGCAGCCAGGCCAGGCCAGGCCTGTCCGTGCACATCTGGGGTGCACGACCTTTCCAGCACCAAGGGCCGCCTCTGCTCTGGGGTTGCTTGGGGACCCTCCACCACCCCCAACCCCAGTGGGAATCGCTGTTCCGGTGCTGCTGGCGGCAGTGTAGAACCAGCGGTCTTCTCCCTGCGGCCCATCTGAGAAGACGGGCTGTGGGGGAAACGGGCTGGTTTGCCGTTTTCTCTGCGGGCGGCACCCAGAGTGGGTTGTGCTGCCCTGGCCTAGAAAGGCCGCATCTCCTCCCGTCTTGGAGGCTGCGGGCGCCTCTCGGTGCCAGAGGGTGGGAGGGGGCTGCTGCGCTCGTGTCCTTCCTGTGGGGGCATCCGGTGGGTCACCGCGAGGCGAGACAGTGCTGTGGGCGCGAGGGCAGCCTTGAGTCTGCTCCAGCACCAACACTGTTGAGGGATTTAAAGGGCTTTGCCCGAGGTATGTGGCTCTCTGCTGCCATCATGGGCTCTGTGCTGTGATTTTGTTGGCTTCTTCACAAGCACTTTGCAGATGGGGAACCGAGGTGCTCAGAGATGGGTCTTCACCCTAAATCTTCCAGGGGGCCGGGCTAATTCTTTAGATGCTGCCATCTGTGTGTGCACCTCTGCCCCTGCCAGCCGCCTTTCGCAAAGTGAGCTGTTTGCATGTTACCCAGATAACTCTGCCTCTGCCCGGGCTCTAAGCAGTCTTCCACGCCCTCCCCCCCCAACTTATGGCGACTGTTTCCAATGGGCAGGTGGTGAAGTGGAGCCGGTGGTCTCGTCACAGTGTGCCCCCCTGGGAGACCTGCAGGGCCCCGAGGCGGCCTGCTCCACAGACCTGGTGCCTCTTAGCAGCAAAAGCCTCGTGGAGCCCTCCGTGAGCCAGTCCGACTCGGAGAACAGGGACCCCTCCTCCCACGCCGAACCCGAAATGACTCCCCGCCGGCGAGGCCGGCCCTCTCACCGTTTCCTGGGCAAGAAATACCGCAAGTACATGGGGCACAGGTGAGCGGGCAGCTCCTGCGGGCGCTGGGCGGGAGGCCTGGGCCTGGGCTTGGGCTGCTCCTGGGCCTGAGCACCCGTGGGATCTGCTACTGCTGCAGGTACAGCTACAAGTCAGCCAAGCCCTTGATGCGCCCTTACCTGTGCCGGATCTGCGGCTCTCGCTTCCTCACGCACGAGGACCTATGCTTCCACGTCAACTCCCACGAGGCCGGGGACCCTCAGCTCTTCCGGTGTCTGCAGTGCAGTTACCGCTCCCGGCGCTGGTCCTCGCTGAAGGTGAGCTTCACGCCCCAGGAGCCCTTCCCTGCCTCTGCCGGCCGCGTGTGTGTGCGAGACCAGGGCCTCAAGCCTCCGCTTTGCCCCCTGCAGGAGCACATGTTCAACCACACGGGGAGCAAGCCGTACAAGTGCGAGGAGTGTGACTACACCAGCGTGTACAAGAAGGACGTCATCCGTCATTCTGCCGTGCACAACCGCGACAAGTAGGTGGCGTTGGCCTCCGACTCGGCTTGCGCTCCAGCCGGCTGGCCAGAAGGGGGTCTCCTGGTCCCACGCGGACCTGGGCGGCAGCTGCTGCTGCAGGACTCAACTGGGCCAGGGTAGGTCCTAGCGGCCTAACCAGCTTTTTCTTTCTCCTTTTCGTTTAGGAAGAAGCGAGCCGACCCGGTGAGTGTGCAGCTCTTCGTCAGCGCCTCCAGTTCCTCCTGCTGCGTAGTGTTCCTGCCTTGCAGAAGGACTTTGCCCGGCCTCCTTGTTTTTGCCCTCGTAACAACCCTACGTGGGAGTTTGCTTTGGCATTGCCAGGGGCAGCTGAGAGGCAGCACTTTGCCAACGCTGCACGCGGGGTTGTGCCCGGCCCAGAATCCGGGGAACAAGCTCACCGGAGCGCCTTTCCCAGGGTGGGCAGGAGGGCTCTCCGCTTCCTCCCACCCCAGCTAGGCTGCCCTGATCAGCTGCGGGTGGGTGTGTTTCCTTCGTAGAACAGTAGAGTTGGAAGGGGCCCACAAGGCCATCGAGTCCAAGCCCCTGCTCAATGCAGGAACCCACCCTAAAGCATCCCTGACAGAGGGTTGTCCAGCTGCCTCTTGAAGACTTCGAGTGTGGGAGAGCCCACCACCTCCCTAGGTAACTGGTTCCATTGTCGTGCTGCTCTCTGCCCGGCATCTGGCTTCCTGTCACTCGAGCCCCTCCCTCCCTCCCTCCCTCCCTCTCTCTCTCTCCAGCCCCCCAAGCGGAGCTCCTTCCCTTGCCCCGTGT
The DNA here is from genome assembly GCF_023053635.1 of Elgaria multicarinata webbii. Classification (NCBI taxonomy): domain Eukaryota; kingdom Metazoa; phylum Chordata; class Lepidosauria; order Squamata; family Anguidae; genus Elgaria; species Elgaria multicarinata. The sequence continues at coordinate 219,005,876 of NC_086171.1, read as the reverse complement.
GTGACCGTGTCTACCCGATGCAGAAGCGGCTCACCCAGCACATGAAGACACACAGCACCGAAAAGCCCCACATGTGTGACAAGGTAGGTGTGGGGGCGGAGCGCCCCCTTGGGGTCCCCAGGCGGGGTGGGCCGAGAGCCTCGGCTGCTCCCCCGGCGACACGAGCACGTGCCCTTTGCTCCCTTGCAGTGCGGGAAGTCCTTCAAGAAGCGCTACACCTTCAAGATGCACCTGCTGACCCACATCCAGGCTGTTGCCAAGCACTGGTAACCCCTTGCGTTGCTGGGGGGGGGGCGGGGGAATGAGGGGCCCCCATGGCCCGTGGGGCCCGGTGGGGGGGGGCAGCCCTCGTGACTTGGGGTCTCCTGCTGGCCAGGTTCAAGTGCGAGTTCTGTGAGCACGTCTGCGAGGACAAGAAAGTGCTGCTCAACCACCAGCTGCTGCACATCAACGACAAGCCCTTCCGCTGCACGCTCTGTGCCTACGCCACCGTCCGCGAGGACTTCCTGCTCTCCCACATGGCAGTCAAGCACACAGGTGGGGGCCGGCTTCTGGCTGTGTGTGTGGGGGGGGAGCAGAGGTTTTAAAGCCACAAGGCAGCGAGGCTGGGGGGGGGGGGCGTGTTCTCCTGCAGGGCTGCTGTAGACCAAGGGGCCCCTGCAGCCCCCCCCCCCCCGGGCCGTCTGAGCCAAGAGCTGCTCGCTCAGCTCTTCCCAGCAGAGGTCCTGGGCCGCGTCGTCTGCGCTGCTGCCCCAACAAGGTTCCCTCGCGGGTTCCAGAACCCGGCCCCCGCCTTCGTCCCCGGCCCAAGAGAAGCCTCCCTCCCTCCCTCCCTCCCTCCCACGCGAAGAGGCCCTTGGAGTGGGAGTCACTGCAAGTCCCCCCGTGGACGGTCTGGCGGAAGCATGCCAAGACCCTGACGCTCACCAGTGATTGGCCGCTGCCATGACTTGTCTGCTAACCGGGGGCACCGTTTAGGGAGGGAAGTGGGGCAGCCCCCCCTCTCCATACACACACACACACACACACACACGCACGTGTGATCTCTCCTGTTCAAAGCAGAGACGTGAGCCTGCGACCGAGGCGGCCCTGTCAAAGGCACACGCGGCCCCCTTCCTTTGGGAAGCCGAAAGCGCAGGCAGGGGAGAAGTGCCAGCCGTTTGCCCGTGGCTCAGTGGTAGAGCCCCCGGTGGGCATGCAGGAGGGCCCACGGTCCGTCCCCGACAGCATCTCCAGCTGGGGAAGAACCCGGGAGGCCTTGGCTGCCGTTCCGTGTCGACGGTCCTGGGCAATATGGACCAAGGCTCTGGTTCATTCCCAGATCCCTGCGGCCTGCGTTGGTAGCCAACGTTCCGCTCATCATGAGATGTCAGAAGGAGCTGTAGCCGTTGCCCTTGGAATTCTGCTCGTGGTGATCGTGATCTTGGAATAGATCCAAGTGGAGGCCCTCGGACACCCCCCCCCCTTTGTGAATGTTGCCCCTCCTCAATTGAAAACCTTGGCTCCTCTGTCTGGCACTCCGGTCCTGTGCGGAGGGGAGGCCAGGAGCTGGGCCGCGGCGTCCCGGAGCTTGGCCGGCCAGCGCTAAGTCCTCGTCTTGCCCCCCCTTGTGTGCCTCCCCCCCCCCCCCCCGGCAGGAGGGAAGCCGTTTGCCTGTGAGTTCTGCCACTTCAGCACCAAGCAGAAGAAGAACCTCCGCCTCCACGTCCAGTGCCGCCACGTGGAGAACTTTGAGGATTGGGTGGAGCGGCACCCGGAGGAGCCCCCCTGCCGCCGCCGCCCCTTCTTCACACTGCAGCAGATCGAGGAGCTGAAGCTGCAGCACAGCCAGGGCCAGGCTGCCGGGGAGGCGGCGGTGCCCACCCCCCCACCGGTAAGGGCCCAGCCCTCGCCTGCCGCCTCCCTCCCCCCGCCTCCCCGGAGCTGCTCTCAAGTCTTCTGTTTCCAGCAGGTGGCCTACCAGCCGCCGGTGCCGGACCCCCCTGCTCCAGAGCCCCCCGTCCTCTCCCCAGAGGCCCTGGAGGGGGCCACCATCATCTACGAGTCAGGTGTGTGGGCAGGGGGGCGTGGGCTGGAAAGCTTAGAGCTTACGGAGGGATGGGACGGATCCGCCAGCCGTCTTCCTGCCGCTATTGGGAGGGGAGACCCTTGTCCAGTGCGTGAGCTGCCGTCTGTGCTGGTGGGCGTTTCCATTCAGGCTGGACAACCTGCATCTGCTTGGGAGGGGTTGTTCCAAGCCCGTGAAAGACCCCCCCAAGCTCTGGGCCGGCTCAGAGGCTTGGCTCCCTTGTTTGAGACATCTCCCCGGGAGCCCCTTCCCTCTTCAGCGTCACCAACTCTCTCTCTGTTCCACTGTTTTCGGAGTGGGGCTGGTGGAGGGGCCCCCTGCCTAACCAGGTGGTGGGCTGGGCTAGCACGTGACCCCCCTCCCGCACTTGTGAGGATGCAGACGTGCCCGGAATCGCGCCATGCAGAATGTCAAAGCTGTCGTCCCCCCTTCCCTGGTAGTTTAATAAGGGTGGAGAAGCAGACGCACGCGCTGCACCTGACGCCTGTCTTTCCCCCCCACCCCAGATGTGGAGGGCTCAGCCGAGTTGGCCACACAAACGGCACTGGACCTGCTGCTGAACGTGAGCAGCCAGCGGGAGCTGCCCTCCAGCACTCTCGAGGTGAGGCTGCCCTGTCATGTGCCGCCCCCGCTCGGTCCGGGTGGGTCCAGAGCCCCTGACGCCAGACAGGCTCTGTCCCTGCTGCAGGTGGCCGTGGTGAAGGCGGGCGGCTCGCCGAAGGCCTCCGAGCCCCAGGAACAGCAGCAGCTGGCCGAGGAGCCCCCCACCAAGGTGCTAACGCTGCACGTGACGGAGCACAGCGAGGCCCTGGTGCAAGAGGTCTACGAGGAGCCGGCGCTGGGGGCCGCTGAGCTCCAGCAGGTCACCATCCCCTTCAGCGGGGCGACAGAGTACAGCATCATCACCCAGAGCGGGGAGGCCGGCAGGACGCTGTATGGGTGAGAAGAGTGTGTGTGTGGCCGGGAAGAGAGGGCACAGGGGATTCCCCTGACTTGTGGCCCTCAATTTCTGGGTGTGACATGAGGAAGGGCTGCCTCTCTCTTGGCAGGGAGGAGGCGGAGGAGGAGGCAGAGGCGGAAGAGAGCCCCGGCGAAGTTGGGCAAGCCGTGATAAGGGAGACCTTGAAGGACGTCACGACTCCCAGCAGCACTCCGGAGAGCCGCCAGCCACGGCGGCAGCATTGTGTGGAGGTGAGGGGCCCGGGTGGGGTGGTGGTGGAGGGGGCCCACCCACCTACCCGGCCGCCTCCTGGCCGCCTCCTAACTCTTGGTCTTGCCTCCAGCAGATGAGTGGGGAGCCGGCAGACGCTCAGGCCAGCCTTCGGTGGCCCCTGGTGAAGTGCCTGACGTGGTCAGCCCACAAGGCTGTTGCGCTGGCCCCCGAGGACGGGGAGCCCCCCGGCAACAAAGCTGGGTTGCCTACGCAGCAGGCCCCGGGCAAGGGCCCTTCCCTCAAGAAGCCACCGGGCAAGGCGCCTTCCGCCAAAAAGTTCTCCTGCAAGATCTGCACAGCGACTTTTGCAGGCCGAGCGGAGATGGAGAGCCACAAGCGGGCGCACGTCGGCCCCAGCGCCTTCAAGTGCCCCGATTGCCCATTCACGGCAGCCGTGTGGCCAGAAGTCCGGGTGGGTAGCTGTTCCTCTGCAAGGAGCGCCGGGCGAAAGAGGCCGCAGGGCAAGCCGCATGTGCCCACCACCAGGGGGCAGCAGAGGGGCCGTGGGCGGCGGGTAGGCGAGACACGCGGGTGTTGGAGAAGCTTGCAGGCCGCGAGAGCGAGCGAGTGGCTGGATCTGGGATGTCACGGGCTTCGACAGCCGCCTCTCGTTCCCGGGCCCATGGCCCTGAGCTGGCTCCTTCCCTTCCTGCTCCAGACCCACATGGAGCAGCACGCCAGCCTCCGGCCCCACAAGTGCCAGCACTGCAGCTTCGCTTCCAAGAACAAGAAGGACTTGCGCCGGCACACCCTGACCCACACCAACGAGAAGCCTTTCGCTTGCCACGTCTGTGGCCAGAGGTGGGCGAGGGACGGCGCTCTCACAGCACGCATGGGGGCGCCCCCTTCCTGTGGCACCGGGGGCTACTAGGGCCGTGGGGGGGGGGGAGACGCTCTTCAGCTGCCCAGCTTTGCCCGCAGTGAACCTGGAACTGGAGCTATTCTGTCCGCAGATTCAACCGCAACGGACACCTCAAATTTCACAAGCAGCGGCTACACAGCTCAGAAGGGAAGCCGCCGCCTGAGCTGGCCCCCAGCGCCTCCCAGACCATCATCCTGAACAGTGACGAGGAAGCGTTGGCCACGCTGCAGAGTGAGTGGAGGAGAGGGGTCTTCCCCCACCCTGCAAAGGGCATTTTTCCATCCCCTCCCCCCTTGTAATTTGCGTGCCACGGGGCTGATGTTGGAAGCCAAAACATGCATGGAGTGAACTGTTGTGTCTGCCCCGATGCCTTGCGTCAGGGAGGCAGCAGTTCCGTGCTGAGCAGCCCCATTGACACGTTCTCTCTCTCTCTCTCTCCCCCCCACCCCCACCTCACACCCCCAACAGCAGCTCTGCAGTCTGGCCAGGCTGTGCTGGCTCCAGAGAGGCTCCAGCAGGCTCTGGGGCAGGAGCATATCATCATGACGCAAGAGCAGAGCGTCCCCAGCCAGGTAAAGCCGCCGGCAGGAGCAGACTGACTCTACCAAGAGCCAAAGGAGCCCAAGAAACGGCAACTCGCGCCGCGCTCTGTCTCCCGGGCGCCATAGGGAGGCTGCCAGCAGGGCTTGATGGGGACAGACCTGCTTGTCTGTCCCCAGTGTCCAATATGCAAGGGCTGCGGCGGCGGCAGCGCTTTGGAACACAGAGCTTGGGCCTCTTGGAAGCCCCAGCTAGACTCAGGGAAGAGTTCGTTAAGAACTCAAGCATGAAATTGCTGAAGTTCTAACAAGACCCTGATATCGGGCACTTTCCCACGGGATTGGAGAGGGTCCCAATGTAACCATTTTCACACAGAGGAGGGCCAGGATCTCTTCTCGATCCTCCCAGAGTGCTGGACACGGAATAATGGGGTTAAGTTACAGGAAGCCAGATTCCAGCTGGACATCAGGAAAAACTTCCTGACTGTTAGAGCAGTATGACAATGGAACCAGTTGCCTGGTGAGGTTGTGGGCTCTCCCACCCTAGAGGCCTTCAAGAGGCAGCTGGACAACCCTCTGTCAGGGATGCTTTAGGGTGGATTCCTGCATTGAGCAGGGGGTTGGACTGTATGGCCTTGTAGGCCCCTTCCAACTCTGCTATTCTATGATTCTATGATTTTAATAAAGGGGTGAGCAGGGTGGATTTGATTTAAATCACTACTCGGAAAGACTCGATTTAATCATGTGACTTCCCTTCCCCCCCCCCCCCAAAAAGTGCACTCTATTTAATTTTTTGAAACTTAGCATTTAAGAGGTCAGAGGTTGATTCTGTGTACGTAGATTTTCAAAGGCACAATGGGACTGTGATCTCTGCAGACACAAATTCACCGTTTTGAGAACTGTAAAAACAAGCATCTGTGATAATAATATCTTCTAGAAAGAAAAAATGCCCAATAATCTTACAGAAACCTCTGGAAGAGCATGACGTTGTGAATTCATTTATTTATTTATTTTTATTTATTTATTACATTTTTATACCACCCAATAGCCGGAGCTCTCTGGGCGGTTCGCAAAAATTAAAACCATCATAAAAACAACCAACAGGTTAAAAACACAAATACAAAATACAGCATAAAAAAGCACCACCAGGATAAAACCACGCAGCAAAAATTGATACAAGATCAAAATACAGAGTTTGGATTAATGGAATTCATTTTCCATAAAATTTAAACATTGCATGAATATACAGCCTCAAGCTACACAATTAAAAACGAATCCTTATTTCATGATGAATAACCTTTGGACTATAATGTATCTTAAATAGAAAACTATCTTTAGATAGATATTTCCTCAAAAAGCATTTTATTAAAAAAATCCAATTTAAATGTTAAAAATCCGACTTTTTAATATATATTTTTAAAAAATCATTGATTTTTATCCACTCCTGAGGATGAGTGAAATTGCAGGCCGATTAGTGTCACGTTTCTCCTTGGTGGTTCAGCATAAGTAAATCTAAAGAGGTGGGGAGTGGAGCTGAACCCCCTATTTCACTGTGCCCCTCACTGATGGGCCCTGAGGCAGGGGTGCCGCTGAGGGGGGGCTGCACAGTAGGCAGCGCAGGGGAACTGCTGAACCGGCGTGAGGCAGCCGTGGAAAGGGAAATTCGCTGGAAAGGGGGCTGGAGATAAACTGCCAATATTGTCATGCCTTTTTACACACATCTTGGGGCTTTGCTGCCCATCTGCTTCCGTTGATGTCCCAAACCTTTGAGAAAACGAAGCTGTCGTCCGCTACCACTTTGCCATCTCCCTACTGGTTTTGGCTTTACCAATTTGTCTCTGTGACCTGGTTCGCACGTAGAACTAACCCATGGTTAACCTGTGGCTTGATGCCCTACCCAGGGTTTGTCTGGTAGACAATTGAACCCTGGTTTTCTTTCTCAACCCTTAGGTTGTTCGTCCACTCCCGCCTTGCATTGCATTCCAAATGTCTTTGTGGCGCCGTAATACTGGCATGCAGAGCAGCTGGGGTTCTTAACCACTCTTGTCTGCCACCGCTCTAGCCTGGCGAAACAATTATTATTATTATTATTTATTTATATAGCACCATCAATGTACATGGTGCTGTACAGATAACACAGTAAATAGCAAGACCCTGCCGCATAGGCTTACAATCTAATAAGTTGTAGCAAACAATAAAGAGGGAAGGAGAATGCAAACAGGCACAGGGAAGTGTAAACAGGCACCGGGTAGGGAGAAGCTAACAGTATAGAGTCAGAACAAACTCAATATTTGAAGGCTATAGGGAAAAGAAAAGTTTTTAGCTGAGTTTTAAAAGCAGTGATTGAGTTTGTAGTTCTCAAGTGTTCTGGAAGAGCGTTCCAGGCGTAAGGGGCAGCAGAAGAAAAAGGACGGAGCCGAGTAAGGGAAGTGGAGGTCCTTGGGCAGGCGAGAAGCATGGCATCAGAGGAGCGGAGAGCCCGAGCGGGGCGATAGTGTGAGATGAGAGAGGAGAGATAGGCAGGAGCTAGACCGTGAAGAGCTTTGAAGGTCAGCAGGAGAAGTTTATATTGGATTCTGGAGTGAATTGGAAGCCAATGAAGAGATTTCAGAAGTGGAGTGACATGGTCAGAGCGGCGGGCCAAGAAGATGATCTTAGCGGCAGAGTGGTGGACAGAGACCAGCGGACTTCTCATGTGATGACAGCCATGGTTTAAACAACCCAGAATTCACACCCACCCAACAACAAACAATGGATTCTTTTTCTGGGTTGGTTGTGGTTAACAAACCATGTCTTGTTAGCACAGCTGGGTTCACGCACCACAACCCCCAGAATTCAACAACCCGTGAGTTAAATAAACTGTGGGTTAGTGTTATGTGTGAACCAGGTCTAAATCATTTGTTGGTATACCAGAAAGCACCAGCCCCTGATGATGCCTGGGTGTGGGGAGATGGAGGGGTTTGGACTCGATGGCCTTATAGGCCCCTTCCAACTCTACTATTCTATGATTCTGTGACATTTGGGTCCAGAGTTGAGCCTGAGCATACTTGCAGGAGGAGACCACCTACATTCAAGAGATCATGACGACAGCAGATGGACAGATGGTGCAGCACCTGGTGACAGCAGAGAACCAGGTTGGTGGCTGCAGGGACTTAAGCATCCGAGCAGGAGGAGGAGTAACCTTGGACGGCGGGAGGGCGAGGAGCTGGTCTGGCCAGAGCTCAAACGTCCGTCTTTCTTTCTTTTGCCCCCTCCCTCTCTCCCTCCCTCCCTCCCAAGGTCCAGTACATCATCACCCAGGATGGCGTCCAGCACCTCTTGCCCCACGAATACGTGGTTCTGCCTGAAGGCCATCACATCCAGGTGAGAAGCAGTTGGAACAGGCTCAAGTTAAAGGAAGCCAGATTCCAGCTGGACATCCGGAAAAACTTCCTGACTGCTAGAGGAGTATGACAATGGAACCAGTGACCCAGGGAGGTTGTGGGCTCTCCCACACTAGAGGCCTTCAAGAGGCCGCTGGACAACCCTCTGTCAGGGATGCTTTAGGGTGGATTCCTGCCTTGAGCAGGGGGTTGGACCCGATGGCCTTGTGGGCCCCTTCCAGCTCTGCTATTCTATGGTTCTATGAACTGAGGTCTTCCTGCCCACCACACCCACACGCTATTCTGGGGTTGTCTCTCCTCCCCCTCCCCCATCAGCATGCTCTCACGGTCTGTCTTTACTTTCCCAGGTACAGGACGGGCAAATCACTCATATCCAGTACGAACAAGGTGGCCAGTTTGTTCAGGATCCCCAGGTATCGGAAGGCATTGGGGAAGGGTGGGGCCTCGGGGCGCCAGTGTGATCTCTCCCCCCCCGCCCCCGGCATGTCGTTGGGAGGGAGGAGTGTAAAGCAGGATGGCTGAGCTGCTGGAGTCACGCGGAACGGGAGGGCAGGTGGCTGCTTTGGGGGCAGGATATAGGGGTGCCAGGAAGGCGGTGCTGCCCCCGCCCGCCCTCCCTCCCTCCCTCCCTTCAGGTCCGCGCTTTCTCTCCCTGCAGATCCAGTATGTCCCTGTGTCTCCAGGGCAGCAGCTCGTCACGCAGGCTCAGCTGGAGGCCGCAGCGCACTCTGCAGTGACAGGTACGGAGCGTGAGCGTCAGACAGACCAGACAAATAGAGCGAGGTGATCTCAGTGCGGACGTGGGTTCCTGGGACACGGAGCAAGAGCTGGTTTCCGCAGGGGGTAGGGCCTGGGGGCTGCTCTTCCCTGATTCCTCGGCACCTGCCTCGGTTCTGCCTCCCATCTGTCTTCCAAAGCCCAGTCAAGGGCAGGGCAGAGACTGGACAATTAAATTGTGCAACTCAGATGCAAATGGGGGGAGTTCCGGCAAACGCCCTCATTCTCCACGAGCTGCAGAACTTGGGCTTTGGTGGGGCCGGATTCTGCCCCTCTGTTGGGTCTGCGTAACCCTATCTCTTCGTCCCCCCCGTCCCCCATTCCTTTGTGGGCTGTTGTGATCGGGCCCGTGGTGCCGGCAGGCCCAGCACTTGCACAGCCTGGGTCTTGAAGGGGGAGAGAGTCACAGGGCCTTGAGGAAGCAGCCGGCAGCCCCCCACCCCCACCGGCTCTGTGTGCTTACTCCTCCCTCCCTCCCTCCCTCCCTCTCTCCGCAGCAGTGGCCGATGCAGCCATGGCCCAGGCCCCCTTCGGCACGGACCCTGCCACGGACCAGGTCCAGCCGCTGCAGCCGGGCGTCCACTACGACATCATCACCCTGGCAGAGTAGCCGGGCCTGGCTCTTTCCTCACCGTTCTGGACAAGGAGAGGCGGCCCGGCCCGTGTGGCAATGGGGCCAGCACCGTACCTGGATTGGGCCTTCTGCAGTTACCCAGAACGCTTAGCAGCGCGGCCCTGCTCTGGCGTGGGCTTGCACTTGTCTCCTCGGAAGGAGCTGCTCTGCTTGCCTGGGCGGTGCTCGCCCTGCTGGTTTGTGGCTGAACGTGACATGCTGGATGCTTGAGCGGGACCTGTGGGAAAGGCAGGAGCCTCCCAGGGCCGGAGGGCCGCGGTGGGCTCTGGGCTTGCTGGATGTGCTTCTGAATAAAAGCCCAGGAGCAAGTGTGGCGGTGGCGTCGCTTGGGCCTGCTCTACCCTCACCCCACCCCTCCGCTGCTCCGTTCTTACCGCCTGCTCAGGTGACCTTGACTGTGCCCGGGGGGGGGGGGGTGCTGAGCCCCAGCCTAGCCCTGTGCCGCCCCCCCCTTCCTGCCTGGAATTAATCAACTGGTAAACAGGCTAAATCCCGTGTAACTCTCTCTGCAGTACAACCACTGCCTCCCTGAGCTGATTCCTTGGCAATGTTTACATGGGATTATAACAGCTAATCTGGGGGTTTAACGAGGGCCACTTGCATTATACTGATTATCTTTCAGGGGGCAAAAGGGCTGACCCACCCGACGTTAAAGGAGGGCACAGCCTTCGTCCGTCCCCTTCTCTCCAAGGGCATGTAGCTGGTCAGCTGCGAGGGGCGCCACCGTCACAAGCCCCCTAAGGGCAAACGCCCCCCCACCACCACTCTGCTCCACAACACCGGTGGTGGCTTCGTTGTGGGCCGAGCGAGCGGAAGGCTCCCTCAGCCTCTGAGCTCAGGGCAGCCCTGTGGCCTTGAAGGCCTGGAGCAAGGGGACGCTGGGCTCTTGTCTTTCCCACGCGGGTGCAGCGGGGGCGTCCGTCTTTCTGTCCATTTGAGCACCTCTGGAAGCACCTCCTGGCTCATGGGAGATGCCCGGGGAGGCAAAGGGGGGGGGGAGGCTGTGCCTCATGGGTCTGGAAATGTAGGACACCCCAGCTGTGGTCCCTGTCTGGCCAAACCTCTCCAGCTGTGCCCTAGCGTTAAAGGAGGGGCTGGCGGCAGGCGGCAGGCAGTATTAGGGCAAGCCCAAGCTGTGGCGGCGGGCAGGGGGCTGGCATAGATTACAGGCCATTATCTAATAAAGCCGGATCGCCAAACACCAGGGCCCGCGATTTGGCGGGCAGCGGAGGGAGTCCTCCGGGGACAAGGTCACGCCACCAGATGTGGAGGGCAGCACAGCAGCAGCAGCACTTTGCAGGAGGCTGGACCTAGCAGCTGCCAGGGCCTCTTCCCACGTGGCCTCGTTTGAGTTGTGGGGGGCCACGTGGGGGGGTTGCTACCCTCCTTGCAGGTTGCAGCTCCACGCAGGCCTCCAGGGCAAGGCTGAAGTGGAAGAGCAAAGCCAGCCACCCGCACACCTCCGCTGATAGTGGGCCGGTCTGGTTTGGGTCTGAGCACTCCAAGCAGAGCCTGTGTGTGGGCCCAGGGGCAGCTTGAGCTGCAGACAAATGCTCCCCCCCCCCCTTCCGCAACTCCTTGTCAGTGTACCAGCCTGGCTCCTGAAAGGGACCCTTAAATTTGGAAAAGGGGGGAAGAAAGTGGAAGCCAGGAAGGGAAGGCGCGGGTGGAGCAGAGGACGAGGAAGTGGTGGGTTTAAACCAGGCGGGGTGTGCGGGGGGGGGGGGGTAGAGCCCCCTCCCTGGCCCTCCAGGCAACGTCTCTCCCCCTCCCCCCTCCGGGCCTTCGGGTGGTTATTTCATTCTAAAGGGCCGAAATGCCTCCCCTAAAGCGGAGTTCCTGGCGGGAAGAGTGCTAAGAGATACTGGTACTTGGGCCCCACCCCAAGAGAACATCAGTGCCTTTTATAAAGCCAAGGACCCCAACGTAGTTTGTAGCGTGTTTCCTGGGGAAATCTATGGTTTAATTGGGGGTGGGGGTGTCAATATCATCATCGTCATCCCTGCTAATCGTACAGTCCCAATCCTTTGCCCGAGCTCTGCTGCACCACCGCGCTTAGGAGGGGGTGGGCAAGTAGCCATTCGGGTGTGCCTGGGGTGGGGGCTTACTCCATGGTAGAGCACACGCCTGGCAGGTACACTGGAGCCCCCACCCCGTTTTTAATCGCTGCCGTCGCCCTACAGGCCTGGGAAAGACTCCAGAGCCGCTGCCAGTCGGGGCGACCCAAGGCGGGCAGTGGTCGGGGTTGCAGGGTCTGCTGTGCCTGTTTTTACCTGAAGTCTGTCGGGTGTGAAATGGGCCGGGGGGGGGGGGGCAAGGTGGAGGGAAACTCCTGGAATTCAGGCCTAGGCTGCCCCCAGCAGGTCTTCAACCCCAGGGCACTGTTACCAGTTCTACACACACACACACACCCCTCTCTCTCCCTCCTGCCCCCCCACCCCACCCCCAAATTAGGGCACTCTGCGCTGTCGCTCCCGTTTGGAGCCAGGCATCTTTGATCTTCCGCGAACCGCGAAGGCGCCGACCAAGGCGGGCCCGGCCTGCCTTTTGCCCGCTCCGGGAGGAGGCCCCGAATCGAGGCAGGGCGGCTCCGCTCGTCCTGCTCCGAGCTGGGCGCGCAAGAGAGCAGTGGCGGCCGCTCGGAGCCCGGGCGCCAGGAGAGGGCCTTCGTTGCGCGCCTCGTGCCTTGGCTCGGTTTCCCCCGCGTGCGACCTGCGCCTGCAGGCTCCTCGGGACGGGGACTGGCGCTCCTCTGCGGCAGCCAGCCGGAGCTCGGGGCCCGCGCGCGCCGCCTTCCCTCGGAGCTCCAGTGGGCCGAAGAGCGGCCGGCAGCCCCCCCTCCCCTCCGCTCCGCTCCCCTCGCCTCTCCGGAAGCCGCGGCGGCGGTCGCGCTTTCGCAACGCGGGCTGCCGGGGAGGGGAGGCGGGCGGGCGGGCGGAGCGGGCAACTTGGGCGGCGGGACTGCGAGGCGCTTCCTGCCGTCCCTTCTGGCGGAGGAGGCGCCCATCCGGTGCGACGCTCCTCCGGGAAGCGCCCCGACGGCCGGATCGCTGCAGCGGAGCGCCCCTCCCGCCGCGTGCCTGGCCTTCCCCGGGCGCCGCCGCCGCCCTTAAGCGGGTTTGTGGTGACTCTTTTCCTAGGGGGAGAGGGGGCGACCGGGGGGGGGGAGCCGCCCCACGCGCTAATCCAGCCCAGTCTGGACGGGCGGATGGGTCTGTTCGCCCCCGCCCCGCCCGGGTAACAGCTGCCTGATGCCCTGGCCCGTCCTGGGCGCCTTTCCGGAGCGTGGGGGTGGCTTGGCCCGGCCCGGCCAGCTGTTCCCAAAGGCAGTCGCTTCTGGACGGGGCGGGCGCGCCTCTGCTGCCTGCGGGGCGGGGGAGGCTGGCTGACGCCGGGGTTCGTGCAGCCCCGGGCCGAGCTGAAGCACGGGGCAAGGGGGCTGGCGCCTCCCCCGGCGGCCAGGGCCAGAAGCGCCCCCCCCCCTCGCCCGCGTGCAGTCGAACGGGAAGCGTCTCCCCGGCGTGGGGTTCCCTGGGGCGGGGTCGGCCTGTCCGGAGCGCTCGTGCGTCTCCGGACCACTCGGGGGAGGCCCCGGCGCGGAGCCGGAAAGGAGGGCAGAGAGGCGATAAACGCGCCCCCGTGGGACTCCCCGCCACAAGAGGACAGCGGGAGGGGTGTTCCGGGTTCAGAGGCAGGGCTCCTCGGGGAGGGGGCAGCCACAGGGCAGGGCTGCCCCTCAGCCACCCCCGCCCAAGCTCTGCTTCCCATTGGGGCATCTGGCTCGCCATTGTGGGCGGCGGGGCTGGCGGGGCTGCCCCGCTTTGGCCTGGCCCAGCTTCCGGGCTCTTCTTTTGCCTCCTCCTCCTCCTCGGCGATGGATCGCAGGCCAATTAAGCCATGCAAGCGACCCTTTGAGGAGGCTCCTGGCCACAAGTGCTGAGCCGGACAGAGAGCCCAGCAGCAGCAGCAGCAAGGAAGGCCTCACACCCGTCGGAAAGGTCCAGGCGCCTTTGTCCATCTGAGTCTGGGGGCCGATTTGGCCTCCTGCTGGTTCGCTGTCCGCTGCGCCCTGGGAAACTGTATGAAGGGAGCAGTAGAAGCCAGTCTCCGAAATAAAGGAAGAACGTAGGGGTGGGGTCAGGGGTGTGCATAATTCCAGCATGGAAAGGCCTAGGAGGAGGGGGAGGAAGGGAGGGAAGGGGTCTGTCCCCTTGGAGCAGCACGGGGGGGGGGGGGGGCCCGCTAAGCAGCTTGCTCTGTTTCCCAGGGGGAGTGCCGTGCCCTGGGGGCCCTTCCAGAGAGGGGGCAGAAGACCACGGCCCCACATGTGGCATCTGGCCAGGGGCTGCAGCGCCCAGCAGGTCCCTGGAGCAGAGCAGAGGCAGCCATGACAGCCCCTCAGATCGTGGTCACTGCCTGCACGGATGGGGCGCTGGTAGGTTCTCGGGGCCTGGCAACACAACCCCGGCGGGGGCAGCATCCCTCAGCCATGGCAGCTTTTGGAGCGCTTTTGCAGGGGGAGGCTGAGGCACCTCAACATGCTGCTAGCCCTGAAGTGTTGGTAGCAGGGCTGGGGGCTGCAGCGGAGTCCCCTCAGATCGTCCGGGGCAAAGGTGAGCAGCTGTTCTGCCCATGTGATGACAAATTTCATTACATTTCATTCTGTTGGGCTGATAACAACAGAATGAAATTTAATAGGGATAAATGCCAAGTTCTACATCTAGGAAATAAAAACCAAAGGCACAGTTACAAGATGGGGATACTTGGCTCAGCAATACTACAAACGAGAAGGATCTTGGAATTGTTGTAGATCGCAAGCTGAATAGGAGCCAACAGTGCGATATGGCTGCAAGAAAGGCAAATGCTATTTGGGGCTGCATTCGTAGAAGTATAGCTTCCAAATCACGTGAGCTATTGGTTCCTCTCTATTCGGCCCTGGTTAGGCCTCATCTAGAGTATTGCGTTCAGTTCTGGGCTCCACAATTCAAGAAGGACGCAGATAAGCTGGAGCGTGTTCAGAGGAGGGCAACCAGGATGACAAAGCCCTGTGAAGAGAGACTGAAAGAACTGGGCAGGTTTAGCCTGGAGAAGAGACGATTGAGGGGAGACATGATAGCAGTCTTCAAATACTTAAAAGGTTGTCACACACAGGAGGGCCAGGATCTCTTCTCGATCCTCCCAGAGTGCAGGACACGGAATAACGGGCTCAAGTTAAAGGAAGCCAGATTCCAGCTGGACATCAGGAAAAACTTCCTGACTGTTAGAGCAGTACGACAATGGAACCAGTGACCTAGGGAGGTTGTGGGCTCTCCCACTAGAGGCCTTCAAGAGGCAGCTGGACAACCCTCTGTCAGGGATGCTTTAGGGTGGATTCCTGCATTGAGCAGGGGGTTGGACTCGATGGCCTTGTAGGCCCCTTCCAACTCCGCTATTCTATGATTCTATACAGCGGCTGCACACTGGGTGGACATTTAGCTCTGGCGTGGGCTGCTCCATGAAGTCACGAAGAGTCGGAAGCAACTGATCGAATAAACATACAATTAATTTGGTGCTGTTGGCAAACTTGGCCACTTCAGTGTTCACTCCTAATTTCAGATCACTTATGAACAAGTTGAAAAGGATTGGTGGTGCCAATCCTGATCCCTGTGGGGCCCCATTGGGAGAATCGGCCCTTTATTCCTGCTCTCTGCTTTCTGTTCTTTCACCAGTTGCTGATCCATAAGCTCAGGGGAGCGACCTAGGGAAGCTCCACTCAGACATGCCCTCTCCCCTGATGCTTGCAAGTCTTGATGACTAGAGGCTACAGATACAGACACACACCCAGAGGGAGGGAGGGAGAGAGACAGGCAGAGAGAGGGGGAGGACCTTCCCATCTGTCAGGGATGCTTTAGGGTGGATTCCTGCACTGAGCAGGGGGTTGGACTCGATGGCCTTGTGGGTCCCTTCCAACTCTGCTATTCTATGATTCTATGAAAGTCCGCAGTGCGGGGTGGGGGGATGTGTGAGGCGAAGGGCCGTGCCCCTCATTGCACTGCCCGGCAAGGAGCTCGTTTCAAGAGGGGAGCCGTCGTCCTTGCAGCTCTCAGGTCTCTGTGCGAACTCTATTGCTCTTTACCCAAAGCTAAGTGAAACGCAATATCAATTTTAGAAGACTCAGATTTTACAATAAGATATTCAATATCATGTAAGGGGATCGATGCCGCAGGACTCTTCCTTGTCTACTGTGTTGGGATCAAACTTCTTTCGGTGTCACGGCAAGTGTTGCAGCCTGCAAGAAGAGCGCGTTATCTGCTCTGAAATTGGCCTGTGGGCCAGTGACTGTGAGATGCTGGCAAGAAGCCCACCCTTCACTCCGGTGATGGCGTAAAGAGCTACTGGAAGGGTCCCGGGTCCTCTCCTCAGCCTCCCAGCACCCACCAATGTGAAGAAGCCTTTGATCCACAGGTGTGTTAGTGATTGCTGCCCTCCCAAAACGGCTTTGGCACCTTGCAGTTCAGGTGGGCCATTGTGCAATCCCTAGAACAAGATGCCAGGTAGAGACATGTCCTTATTTTCCTGCCTTATTTACATGCAGGAACAATTTGCGAGCCGCTTCTCTGGTTGCAATGACCCCGTGAAGTAATGCACGCATCCACTAAGCGTATTGTTGGAATTGAGGCAGGATCCGATAGGGGCCCCTTCCGTTGGCGGTCGCGATGTAGCACTTCCAAGGGAAGCCAACACGGCCCAACAAACAAAAATGCTAGTTTCTGGAAGGAAGAGGAGTGTTCCTTTTCTTTTCGGGGCTTGCACCACAGAACACCACAAGGGGCCACACGCAGACTACACTTGGTGGAGCTGGCCGTGTGCACAAGGCCCCATTGGATCCTGCCCGCCATTGGAACAGCACCTGCTAAAGGGCAACAGCAGGGTGCCTGGAGTGGGGGGGGCATCATCAAGGGACAAGGTTGCTGCCGTGCCCCCTGCTTCACCCGTGGCCCTTCTTTCCCAGCCATTGCGTGGCTCTCTTCACAGCTGGTGACTCTCCTGCCTCTGTAAGAGTCCAGAATCTTCTTAAAATAGCAACATGGCCCTGCAAGAATAGTCTAAATTAAACTATTCATAGAATCATAGAATAGTAGAGTTGGAAGGGGCCAATAAGGCCATTGAGTCCAACCCCCTGCTCAAGGCAGGAATCCACCCTAAAGCATCCCTGACAGAGGGTTGTCCAGCTGCCTCTTGAAGGCCTCTAGTGTGGGAGAGCCCACAACCTCCCCAGGCAACTGGTTCCATTGTCGTACTGCTCTAACAGTCAGGAAGTTTTTCCTGATATCCAGCCAGAATCTGGCTTCCTTTAACTTAAGCCCATTATTCGATGTCCTGCACTCTGGGAGGATTGAGAAGAGATCCTGGCCCTCCTCTGTGTGACAACCTTTTAAGTTCTCTTCGCTTCTCCAGGCTAAACATGCCCAGTTCTTTCCATCTCTCCTCATTGGGCTTTGTTTCCAGATCATCCTTGTTGCCCTCCTCTGAACACGCTCCAGCTTGTTCAGATACCAACTCAATCACAGCTTTTAAAACTCAGCTAAAAACTTTTCTTTTCCCTGTAGCTTTTAAATATTAAGTTTGTTCTGACTCTATACTGTTAGCCTCACCCTACCCGGTGCCTGTTTACACTTCCCGTGCCTGTTTGCATTCTCTTTCCCTCCTTATTGTTTACTACAACTTTATTAGATTGTAAGCCTATGCGGCAGGGTCTTGCTATTTACTGTGTATAATCTGTACAGCACCATGTACATTGATGGTGCTATATAAATAAATAAATAATAATAATAATAATACAGTTCATCGGGCCCTGGAGATTTGAACTCATTCAAGGAAATTAGGTGTTATTTGACCATTTGTTTATCAATGTCAATGAAGTTTAGAGCAGTACGACAATGGAGGTTGTGGGCTCTCCCACTAGAGGCCTTCAAGAGGCAGCTGGACAAGCATCTGTCAGGGATGCTCTATGGTGGATTCCTGCATTGAGCAGGGGGTTGGACTGGATGGCCCTTCCAACTTTACTATATGCTTCTATGTAGACCAGTTGCTGGGGAACATGGGTGGGAGGGTGCTGTTGCACCATGTCCTGCTTGTAGGTCCCTGGCTGACAGCTGGTTGGCCACTGTGTGAACAGGGTGCTGGACTAGATGGACGTTTGGCCTGATCCAGCATCAGGGCTCTTCTTATGTTCTTATGTTGCTGAACTTACTTTCCACTTTGCCTTATAATGCACAAGTTTGTCCTTCTTGTTGGCCATAAACATGGAAATTGCCAGGACAATCTCACGTGGGTAACAGATGCCTGGTCCTCTGTAGCTTGTGACTCTGGTGAATCTCTTCTCCGCCTGCCATGTGTCAGGATAGGTTTTGCTCCTTTTCATAGAATCATAGAATAGCAGAGCTGGAAGGGGCCTACAAGGCCACTGAGTCCAACCCCCTGCTCAATGCAGGAATCCACCCTAAAGCATCCCTGACAGAGGGTTGTCCAGCTGCCTCTTGAAGGCCTCTCGTGTGGGAGAGCCCACAACCTCCCTAGGTAACTGGTTCCATTTTTTGTGCAAATGGTTTTTATTTTGTACATGTAAAAGTCAACAATGTCAGAAACAAAAAACTGAGGTTTAGTGATTTTTTAAAAAGAGACTATAATGTGGGCTGAGGCAGGTGTCACACCTTGTGGTGTACGTACAGACCTCTTTTGTGGCTGGTGGTCACGGAGGTCTTGCGAGTTTGGGGAACAATATCAAAACCTACCAAGCCGCTTAATCAGAAGCACAAGAGACAGGAGTGTATGAGCTGCAAGCAGCCTCCTCCCCCCACTCAGGTTCTCTGAAAAGCACCACGGCTGCCTGTGTTGGTCCCAGAACTGAGGCTGTCAGTGTGGCCATTAGTCATGCAAAAACCTTGTGCTTCGATGAGTCGGCTCGTCACCCGTGGAATTCCTGCCCTGGTGCATGAATGGATTCCGAAGCTGCAGTGGCACTCTGGCCGAGCCAGGCATCACTCGTGTGTGTGGAGGAGCAGCACTCCAAGGGATCGCCCCACCTGAAGGAGAGCGCAGTCCGAGGGGAGCCCTCTGGGGCAGCCCACAGAGGCCTCTCAGCCAGCCTGCCAATTTGCTAGACCGGGGCGCTGGGCGGGGAAGCAGCTGCTGCCAGGGAGAGCCAAGCAGGTGTTGGGCTGCCCACCTGTGCCAGGTCCCACTTCAGGTGGGAGCCAGCTGTGCCTTGCGGGAAGGAGAGAGCATACATAAGCAGGCAGGGAAGGGCTGCCTGCTGGGTCACATCCGCCCATCTCATCAGCTCCTGGGCTCTTGCTGCCTGCACCAGTTGCCCTCTCGTGTTGATGGGATCGTTGCAGCTCAGGCAAGCGCCCCTCCCACGTGGAGTGGAGCCATCCGGCCGGCCTGTGCCTGCAGTTCCTGGGACCCTGTTGGGGTGGGCCTAGCTCCCCCTCGCAATGTCATCCGTCCTCTCTTAATTATTTATTTATTTATTTATTTTTATTACATTTATATACCGCCCCACAGCCGAAGCTCTCTGGGCGGTTTACAACATTAAAAATAGTAAACATTAAAAGTATACAATTTTTTTTTTAAAAAAACACACACACCATAAAAACAGTATAAAAACAGTATCCATTTAAAAACAACGATTCTGGGTTGTTTTCATAGACTGAGTCGGACCGGGAGGCCTCGGACGACGGGGGCGGCAGCCTGGGACCCAGTGCAGTGGCGGTGAGTGCCAGGAGCAGGTGGCCCCGCTGGGCCAGCCGGGGGGGGCAGGAAGTGCCCGGTGGGGGCGGGGGAGGCACGCTGTGCCATGGTGTGTTTGATTCTTGGCACACGTGGGTGCTGCACTGGTTGGCCTGGGGCCCTTTGCCACATGCGACACGACAGGCAGCTCCGGTGCCCGGAGGTGCTCCTGCAAGGCAGCAGGCCGGGGGAGCGAAGATGTCCATCACAGGTGTGCGAGCCCTCTGACTCCCTGCCCGTCTCTTCCCAGTTGGAGCCTCTCGAGAAGGAGTGGCTGCAGGGCGCGGCCAGTGGCCACATGGCTACTCTCAGCCACCTACTTCAGAAGGACCCCATGCTTGCCAGTAAAAAGGTAAGGGAGTCGGGGGCTGGGCCCTTTGAGACAGTGCCCTGCATCAGCCTCGGGGCTTGCTGCTCTCCGGGCGCCCCAGCACCCTTTCCCCTTCCTCCCTGGCGGATCCAGCAGGCCCCCAGTGCCAGGGATGGGGCATGCCTCCCCTCTGCCACTTGCCCTCCTGGTCCTGACTGGAGCCTCTCTTCTCTCCCTCGCCTTTGCCGGCTGCAATGCTGGACTTCAGGACTTCACTTCGGTAAGTGTTGCAGCTGCTGTGTGGGTTCTTCAGTCCTCATGAACATCTGGGAAGGTCCTCCCCCTCTCTCTGTCTGTCTCTCTCCCTCCCTCCCTCTGGGTGTGTGTCTGTATCTGTAGCCTCTAGTCATCAAGACTTGCAAGCATCAGGGGAGAGGGCATGTCTGAGTGGAGCCTCCCTGGGTCGCTCCCCTGAGCTTATGGATCAGCAACAGAAAGCAGAGAGCAGGAATAAAGGGCCGATTCTCCCAATGGGGCCCCACAGGGATCAGGATTGGCACCACCAATCCTTTTCAACTTGTTCATAAGTGATCTGAAATTAGGAGTGAACACTGAAGTGGCCAAGTTTGCCAACAGCACCAAATTATTTGTATGTTTATTCGATCAGTTGCTTCCGACTCTTCGTGACTTCATGGAGCAGCCCACGCCAGAGCTAAATGTCCACCCAGTGTGCAGCCGCTGTATAGAATCATAGAATAGCGGAGTTGGAAGGGGCCTACAAGGCCATCGAGTCCAACCCCCTGCTCAATGCAGGAATCCACCCTAAAGCATCCCTGACAGATGCTTGTCCAGCTGCCTCTTGAAGGCCTCTAGTGTGGGAGAGCCCACAACCTCCCTAGGTAACTGATTCCATTGTCGCACTGCTCTAACAGTCAGGAAGTTTTTCCTGATGTCCAGCTGGAATCTGGCTTCCTTTAACTTGAGCCCGTTATTCCGTGTCCTGCACTCTGGGAGGATCGAGAAGAGATCCTGGCCCTCCTGTGTGTGACAAGCTTTTCAGTATTTGAAGAGTGCTCTCATGTCTCCCCTCAATCGTCTCTTCACCAGGCTAAACCTGCCCAGTTCTTTCAGTCTCTCTTCATAGAGCTTTGTTTCCAGACCCTGATCATCCTGATTGTTAGAAAAGGAATTGAGAATAAAACTGCCAGTATCATACTGTCCTTATAGAAATCTATGGTGTGACCACAATTAGAATACTGTGTACAGTTCTGGTCACCACACCTAAAAAAGGATATTATGGAGCTGGAAAAAGTGCAGAAAAGGGGCAACTAAAATGATCCAGGGGCTGGAGCATCTACCCTGTGAGGGAAGGTTACATCAGCTAGGATTGTTTAGCTTGGGGAAAAAGGAAGCTAAGTCTAGACATGATAGAGGTGTACAAAATTCTGCATTGTGTGAAGAATGTGGACAGGGAGACATTTTTCTCCCTCTCCCAAAATACTAGAACCAAACGTGGTCATCCCATGAAGCTGATTGGTGAGAGATTCAGGACAAATAAAAGGAAGGACTTCTTCACACAGCGCAGAGTGAAACTATGAAACTCACTACCACAAGATGTGGTGATGGCCACCAATTTGGATGGCTTCAAAAGGGGGTTGGATAAGTTCCTGGAGGCGAAGGCTCTCAATGGCTACTAGTCCTGATGGCTATGGGCTACCTCCAGTGTGAGTCAGCATGCCTATATACACCAGTTGGTGGGGAACATGGGTGGGAGGGTGCCGTTACACCCATGTCCTGCTTATGGGTTCCTGGCCAACAGTTGATTGGCCCCTGTGTGAACGGAGTGCTGGACTAGATGGACCTTTGGCCTGATCCAGAATCTGGGCTATTCTGATGTTCCCCTGAGCTCCCATCTTGGATCAAAGCAAAATAAATGAGTCTGCATAACTAATGCATTTCTCAGAGTCCAGCCCCTTCACAAATGTGGCCCCTTCACCCCCTAGAATGCAAACCCCCGAGGGGGGCCTCTGGCTTGCATTCCAAGCTCCGCGGGGGGCCCTGGCACCTTGGGGCTGGTGGTTCACCTTGGGGCGTAATGCGCTTTTTTCTCCCCATTCCTTTTTGCACTGATTCCTGCTGCTGTGTGATTCCACTCGTGTTCCTGCTCAGGGGGTAAGTTGGGCCATGAGGCCGGGAAAGGGCGGGGAGGCCGAAGCCCACGGTCCCAGGTGACGGCGTTTGGCCAGCCTGGCTCAGCCTTCGCATCTCTGCCTCTGGGCAGCCCCTGCCTCGCATTCTGCACATCTGGCCCATGAGGGACCGAGGGGGGGGGAATGCGGCCCCCTCCCCTAAAACCTCCCCCCCCCGCTCCTCTCCCCTCCCCGCTGCCCTCAGCCTGCAAGGACTGGCAATCCTTCCCCAGCTCACGTCTTGCTCGTGGGGCCCTGGGCGAGAGCTGTCTGGCCGCGGTGTGGGCCGAGTGCTGGACTAGGTGGGCCCTGGGTCTGGTCCGGCATCAGGGCTCCTCTGAGGCTCTTTCCCCGTCCCCCAACCAGCGGCCCTTCCTGGTTCTGCACCTCCGTCCACCCACCCACCCTGTTCTGTTCCCCTGCCATTCTCTGCTGGAGCGGCGTATTCCTGGGACTAAGAGGAGGCGCTCTGTGTGTGTGTGTGTGTGTGTGTGTGTGTGTGTGTGTGTGTGTGTGTGAGAGAGAGAGAGAGAGAGAGAGAGAGAGAGAGAGAGAGAGAGAGAGAGAGAGCAAAAGAGTTTTAATGAGTTTGCTTCTCTCCCTGCCCTCCTGCTGCTGCTGCTGCTGCTGCTGCCTGGTCTTCCGCAGTTTGTAAGTATCTGGTTCCCTCCCTGCCCCCCAGAATCCCCTCCGCTACGCTGGGTGCCTCCCTCCTGTGGCTCCCACGCCGTCTATCCCAGAGGGTGGCTGAGCTGAGCCACAGCCCTTCCCGGCCCCGGGAAACGGGGGGAGGCCCTCCACTAGGATGACCCTATGGAAAGGAGAGCAGGGCTCCTGCAGCTTTCACTGTTGTGCTGAAGAGGGAATTCCACCAGGTGCGACATGCATACAAAGGACACCTGCTGAAACGCCCTTTTCTATGCCACTGTTAAAGATACAGGAGCCCGGTCCTCCTTTCCATAGGGTCACCCTACCCTCTACGGCCGGGTGGAGAGGCGGGAGGCAGGTCAGCCTCCCAGGGGCCTCTGGATGGGCAGGGCAGGGCAGGGGCCGCTGTGATGCCTGCTGTGTCCCCTGCAGACGGCCCTCCACTGGGCAGCGAAGCAGGGCCACCTGGACCTGGTCACTCTGCTCCTGGATGCCGGGGCTGAGGTGAACGTGCGAGCGGTAAGTCCCCAGCCAGACCGAGCAGGGCGCCGTGCTGGGCTTCAGCCCACCTGGGCTGGGGTGGGGTTAGGGAGGGTCTTAGTGTCCTCCAGAGCTCCCGGGAGGGAGAGGGGGAGGGGGAGGTGTTTAGGGCTGCCTGTAACTTGGCATCTTTTCCCTTCCTGCTTGCTCCCTTGATGCTGACTCCTCTGGTGCCCACGGAAAGCATGTAAGTAGACCCTGCTGCTGCTGCTGCTGTGGATCTTGCCCCCACTCACCCTTGAGCACCTCGACCCTCTTTTGGGGGGCGGCTCTTTCTGCCCCTTTCAGGGCAGGAGCGCAGGCTCCCGCTAGGAGGCGTTTGCCTCCTGGACACGTGAGCCCTAGCTGGGTCCTGGGGGTGGGTGGGTTGCGCAACCAGGAGCAGAAGCATTAACCTCACCTCACCTGCCCCCCCCCCCAGACTCCCCTTTTCTGACCATCTCAATCTCTCCTGCCCCCCCCCTTTTCCACACACAAACAGGGCGTGAGTATCTGGTACCCCTGGACAGACTGGAGTTGCTTTGGGGGTCCCCCATCCAACAGACCTCAGCGTCGTGGGGAGGCGTCACTCCTGGGCCTGAGACCGCAAGACAAGAGGCCCTGTGTGCAGAAGGGAAGGACCCGGGGGTCTTGCTGGGCCCAAGATAATGAGGGTGTTTGGGGAGGGGGCCACGCTGATCTTGGCGGGAGGGGGGCAGACGACGGAGCCCCAAGGGGTGGGGGGGGGCTTGTGGACCTGCTGCTTCCCGAGTCGGCTTCGTCAGTGTTTGTTCTCCCTTTCTGTCATCTCCCCACCCCCCACCCCCCGCTGCCACAGGGTTACACCCCCTTGCACATTGCAGCCCTGCATGGCCACCAGCGGCTGATGGAGCTGCTCATCTGGACCTACGGTGAGGAAGCCCCCCCCCATCCACCCCCCTGCTCCCCTTGTCCACTCCGTGTCCCTGTGGGAGTCCAGGCGCCTCCTTTCCCAGCTCTTCCTGGGGCTGTTGTGTCTCAGCCGCATCTTCCACCTGCAGGTGCCAAGCCGAACATCCGGGACTACAGTGGGCGCCTCGCCAGGCACTACCTTCGTGTGGAGCCCCCGAGTGGAGCCCTCCCAGCACCTCGTAAGAGCCTTTGGCCACCTCATCTGCTTCGGCCTTTGGGGGTCCCACCCCCACCCCCACCCCCCGGTTGCCTCTGCTTGGGTTATGGACTTCCTTATGGACTTGTGACAGTCCTAGACCACCCAGGACCCGTAGCTGTGTGTTTGTGTGGGGAGGGAGGGAGGGAGGGAGGGGGCTAAAGCACTGAATGGAGAAACCCAAACCCAGCCTTCACCGCCACCCCCCGCCCATCCATCGCATAGTGGCAAGCCACGGTGCTTCTGCTGCTCTGGCCCAGGCAGTGAGCCCCCGTGGGGGGCAGGTGCTGCAGGGGTGAGGCTGAGCATCGCCTGGGGTGGGGGTGAGGGGCGATGGCTCATGTTGACCAGCAGTGTGTGCTGCTGGTCCCTGCAGAGCTGGGCCAGGCGCGTGCAGAGCACAGCCGGAACCGGAAGTTGGCGTGTCTCCTGCCCAAGAGCGGCGTCGGCGGCAGCGGTGGCGGCAGCAGCCAGGCCCGGAGGCGTTGGGGCTCTGCAAACGACCTGGCGGAAGAGGAGGAAGCGGAGCAGCCCCGGGGGGGCCCACCACCTCACTTGGCCCTGCCCCCCATCTATCGGGCGGTGCGCAAGTTCTCTCGCTAGCCAGCCAGGGCTCCTTGGCCTCGAGCCCTCGGGCTTCCCGGGCGCTCGAGCTCAGCTGGCCTCCGTTCCTCTGGCCTGGAAGCAGCCTGGGAAGGCCCCCCGCCGGCCTCTCTTTGCGCCCCACAGCCTGCGTTGCCCTGGGGCTTTTCTGAGCACCCCCCACCCCACCCCGGTGCCTCTGAATCTCTACAGCAATAAAGGACATTTTGTGGATGGCAGCTGTGCTGGTCTCTCGGCGGGGCGGGGGGGGGGGAGTCCTGGGGGCAACAAAAGCCGCGACCTCCCCCCCTTGTCCCCCTCCCTCAGGGCGCAAATGGTGAAGCAGAACGAAGCCCTGCAACTGCCAGCATGGGGGGTGGGGGGAGGGAGGGCTGGGCAGTGTAAGACTTTTCCCCGTCTAAACCCCCGCAGCAGCGTTGCCCAGGTTGGCTCTGACCCTGAAGCAGCGCGGAAGAAGGGGCCAGGAGCTCCACCACACCGTTTGCTGTGTCGCTGCTGTGCTTGCTTGGCAAAGGCAGGTGCCAACAGGCCTTTCGAGCCGTACTCGGCGGCCTTGAAGTGGGAGCTCCAGCAGGAGAAGGATTCATGGGGAACGTCCCCTGGTCCTCCTGGCCCTCCTGGCCCACCAGAAGAGCCAAGATGCTGGATCAGGCCAAGGGTCCATCTAGTTCAGCACTCTCTTCACACAGGGGCCGACCAGCTGTTGACCAGGGACCCTCAAAGCAGGACATGGTGCAATAGCACCCTCCCACCCATGTTCCCCAGCAACTGGTGCACACAGGCTTACTGCCTCGAATACTGGACATAGCACTCAACCATCAGGGCTAGTAGCCATTGAGAGCCATTGATCATGTGAGGTACTGGTTCCTCTCTATTCGGCCCTGGCTAGGCCTCATCTAGAGTATCGTGTTCAGTTCTGGGCTCCACAATTCAAGAAGGATGCAGACAAGCTGGAGCGTGTTCAGAGGAGGGCAACCAGGATGATCAGCGGTCTGGAAACAAAGCTCTATGGAGAGAGACTGAAAGAACTGGGCATGTTTAGCCTGGAGAAGAGAAGATGGAGGGGAGACATGAGAGCACTCTTCAAAGACTTGAAAGGTTGTCACACAGCGGAGGGCCAGGATCACTTCTCGATCTTCCCAGAGTGCAGGACACAGAATAACAGGCTCAAGATAAAGGAAGCCAGATTCCAGCTGGACATCAGGAAAAACTTCCTGACTGTTAGAGCAGACAATGGAATCAGTGACCTAGGGAGGTTGTGGGCTCTCCCACACTAGAGGCCTTCAAGAGGCAGCTGGACAACCATCTGTCAGGGATGCTTTAGGGTGGATTCCTGCACTGAGCAGGGGGCCTTGTAGGGCCCTTCCAACTCTGATATTCTATGATAGCCTTCGCCTCCAGGAATTTATCCACCCCCCTTTTAAAGCCATCCAAATTGGTGGCCATCACTACATCTAAGGTTAGTGAATTCCATAGTTTTAACTCTGCGCTATGTGGAGAAGTACTTCCTTTTACCTGTCCTGAATCTCTCACCAATCAGCTTCATGGGACAACACAATTGGGTTCCAGTATTATGGGGGAGGAAAATGTCTCCCCGTCCACTTTCTTCACAATATGCATGATTTTGTGGCCATCTTCCATGTCCCCCCACACCCGGACTGGCTTTTTTCCTAAGCTAAACAGTCTTGAGTGTTGTAACCTTTCCTCAGAGAGGAGTTGCTCTTAGCCTGAAGGGAGAGGGCCTTTTCAGTGGTGGCCCCCTCCATTATAGAAATCCCATTACATTTTAATATAGTGCTGTTTTTGTGATTTTCTGAATTGTAATGTTTGTCATTGTATTCTTACACTCATATTCTTCACCTGCTTGGGTGGACTTAGTTCAGGGGGTTGGACTCCATGGCCTTATAGGCCCCTAGCAACTCTACTATTCTATGATAACCAGCTTAAAGATTTTTCAGTCCGGCTACCTCCCATTGGAGAGGTTGTCCTGGAGCTCTTGTGGGCTCCCCACATTTGGGCACTGAGCCATCTGCTGGCCCTGGATGCTTGTTCAGGAAGGGGCTGGTCAGGAGGGGAGGGGAGGGGAGGGGAGGGGAGGGGAGGGGAGGTGGATCTTGCCTGCCAGCGGCTCCAGCTGTAGAGTGCTGAAGCTGTCCCTTTAAAGCCAGCTGGGTCTGTGCTAATGGCCCTAATCAGCTGCCCGCCTGCCCCAGCGCTCCTATAAAGCTCCCTGCCCGGCTCCCTTCGCTCCAGAGCCAGACACTTTTGGGCAACATGGCATCGGCACCCTCCCAACAGCTGCCCCCTGGCAATGGGGACTTGGAGGGCTTTTGGGACTCCTTGGGGGGCCAGCCTGCCTGCCTCCTGCCCCAGCTCCCCTGTCCTTACCCTGCTCTCCCTTGCTACAGCTGGCTGCCCCCACTACACCTCAGCCTTTTCACCCAGCCGGTAAGTGAGTACAGAGAGACAGCTCTACGGGTTGTGGGACGGGGGGGGGGGGGGATGGTTCCGCTTTTGACGGGCAGGTGGGAGGCAGGCAGCACAGACCGGGCAGAGGTGGCGCCAAAGACCTACGGAACGGGCTGAGCCAAGCAGCTTCTCCGGGCCTGGCGTGCTTGCCCTTCGCTTCGCCATTGGCATTGCAGCATCCTGTGGCAGTGAGTCCCACATGTGAATTGAGCTCTTGTTGTGGCTGTCAATCACTACAGTTAGGTCAACGTCATCTGGCGATGGCCATGTGTCCATTTCGAAGACTGATCAGCTCGGTTTGACGCTTCCCAAGTTTGATGCGGAGTTCCCATTAATTGCTGGTCTCTGCATTTAATTTCCATTCATTGCTGGTCTCACTCATTTAATGAATTTGGGCTTGGCAAGCATGTGCAGTGTTTGTTCCACCAGTTCTTTGCAGGGGGGCCTGTTTTACGGGGGAGGGTTGTTGTGCCGTGGTGGCAGAATGGGGCCACATCGGAGGTGAGGGAGGGGGGTCTGCTGGTGGGCGCCGACGTCTCCCGACGGTATCATCTGCAGGGGGCAGAAGGTGCCGGGGTCTGCAAGGAACTCTGTGCAGATGGAGGAGGAGGTCAGGATCCCCACAGGGCTGCAGAGCAACCAGGGGATGTTGCATGGAGAGTCGGGGGGATTCTTTTCAGGGTGTACAAAAGCAGGTTAACTTTCAAGACCTGCAGGCTGAGGGCGAGGGGAGCAGGTCGCAATGGGACCAGTTCCCGTACTTCCAGGTGTCTGAGAAAAAGCCAGGCAGGAAGCCTGTGCGTTTGCTGCGGTGAGGGTGGGGTTATACTGATTTCAGGGAGGGGGCTGGAGTAGATACCCTCATGAGTTCCCTTCCATGCCAAGGAGACGGGTGGGCCAATGGAAGGCTGAACTGTGGCAAAATCCTGCAAAGCCCGATCGGAGAAGCTGCAGCCCAGAGCCCACCTCCAGCTGCTCAGGACAGGCTAAGCCGTCCTGCGCAGCAGAACTCTCGCCTGATGCTTCAAATGCTTAGAATGATCCCTGAAGATGCTGCTGGTCAGGAACTGCTCCTGGGGCCACGACTTGCCTGCCTGCCTTGGCCCCTCGCCGCCTTCAATGGGAAGCTGCCTTGGGAGGAGCCAACCCGCCCAGGCCCATCTCTAGCCCAGGCTTGTCCGCTCTGCCTGGCAGGGGCTCTCTGGCAGGGTAGGGGCTTCCCCACCCACCCCTCCCACCTGGTTGGACGGGCACTGGACCTGCTGGGAGAACTGGAGGGGAGGAAGGCTCCTGCTGAGGACTCATTTCCTTCCTGCCCAGGGATTCCCCTGCACAGAGCTTTCAAGGGCACGGCAAGAGTGTGCTAGATGTGGCAACAAGGAACATCAGCCGGCTAACCTCAAAGCCCAGCTGGGATGCGCAGCTGAACTTAGGGCCTTGGGATGATGCTGTTCAAAGCTGCCCCTCTCAGCCCAGGCACTCAGAAACGGAGGCTCCGGTCTATGAACTGGGTATATTTTTAAAAAATCTGACAATGCAGGCTTTGTTGGGACTTCTAAAATGGTTGTAGAAGAGAATCGTTCAGCACGAGACTGAATAAATGTTTGCAGGAATAGGGCTTACGGTAGGGCTTTAAAAAAACCATGAAATTTAAAGAGGTAGAGCTAAAAAAATCAGGGCCCTTCAAAAGGTGGCAGCAGTACCAGCCGAGGGGCTGATGAACTCTACCCACACCCGGGTCGAGTTCAGGTATTGCTGCTACAGGCAGGCAGGCTGCGCCCCAGGATCCTGGTAGCAGCTCTTGCAAGGCCTTGCCGGAGAGGGGAAAATACAGAATCAGAAAAGCCTGTTCTGCTCTTTGAAAAAAATCCAAAATCAGTACTGGGACGATGCCTTTATTAGGCCAAGCCAAAGGTCACCAAATATTGTGGAGGCTTTCAAGCCCCCTCCCCCCCCCCCCCGCAACAAGCTAGATGGTAAAGCCTTGCGGCCCCGTATTGGGCAAAAGGCGGAATAGCACTGCTACTACTACTGATGCCACGCGCACAATGGGGCGAGAAGCCCGAAGGATGCTGAAAGCGCCAAGCCGGAGGGACTGCAGGGGAGGCTGCAGCCCTTCCGACGCGGCTCTGCTGGGGGTCGCGCTGGCTCCTGCGGCACGTGGGGGGGAACCGCAACCCCATAACGGTATTGCCATAACACAGATTTGGGGCAGTGTGGCAAGCTGGGCTGTTTGTGTTCTTTGAGTGCCTGAGTGTTCTTTGAGTGCTTTGAGGCCCATAAAACAATGAAATGAAAATATACATCATTACATATACCCATACGTATACGTCAACCACCCACTTCGACCTTCCCTCCGTAGCCCAACGGCATCACCCGTCTCCAACGGCCCTGCCTCTTTCGTGCTCCGGCCCCGCGCGGGCCGGCACTGGGCGGGGGAGGGGGCTGCAGCCCCCGCTGCGCCTGCAACCGGGCCCGGCTCGGGGTCCAGGCCGGGCGGGGGCGGCGGAGTCCTGCTGCCCGCAGAGCGAAGCCGGCCGGGCCGCCCTCCGCAGCCGCTCGGCGCCGGGCGCAGGGAGGCCTCCGGGCCGGGCCGCCGCCGCTGCTCACGGCCGCCCCGTCTTGTGTGTTGCAGGTGCCGGCGCCCTTCGAGCTGCTGCCCGCGGCGCCCCGGCTGTGGTGGCCCGGCGGCCCCGCGCTGCCCTCGCCGCTAGCGCGGCCCGGGCCCTGGGCGTCGCCGTCGGCGCCGCGCGCCAAGCCGGCCTCCGCCTCGGCCTCGGCCTCGGCCTCGGCCGCCTCCTCCTCCTCCTCGCGGGAGAGCACGGCGGCGCTCAAGGCGTGGCTGGCGCGCCACGCGAAGAACCCCTACCCCAGCAAGGGCGAGAAGGTGCTGCTGGCCCTGGTGAGCGGCATGAGCCTGGCGCAGGTCTCCACCTGGTTCGCCAACGCCCGGCGCCGCCTCAAGAAGGAGAACCGCGCCTGCTGGGGGGGCCGCCCGCCCAAGGCCGCCGCCGGAGGCCCGGAGCAGCAGGACGACGACGACGACGACGACGACCAGGAGGACAGCGAGGGCGGCGGAGCGGCGGCGGCGGCCGTGCCCGCCCCCAGCGCCCTCCAGCCCAGCCCCGAGCCGCCCCCGGGCCCACGAGCCGCCCCCGGGCTGGAGGCGGCGGCGGCGGCCGGGCGAGGGCGGCCCTCCTCGCCCGGCGCTGGCCCGGCGCGCGCCCCCGGGCCCAAGATCTGGCGCGTGGCTGAGCTGGCCACCAGCCCCCAGCGCAGGCCGGCAGCCTTCTGAGGAGCCGGCACCTCCCGTCCCCTCGGGGGCGCAGAGAAGAGGAGCGCCGCCTTTGGCCCTCGATGCCTGGGGAGACGCCGAGGGACAGGCCGGGCGCTGACGCAGGGGAGGCCGCAGAAGGGCTGCTGGCGCCACGCTGCCCGGTGGGTCGAACCAGACTCAAGCCGGTTACAATCCGCGCCCCCTGCAGAGTATTTGCACGTGGCAAGCTCAGCCGGCTTAACAACGATGAAGCACAAGGCGGGGGGGGGGGGAGGGGGAGGAAACCGGTCCCGATCCCGATCTTGCTGCATTAAACAGACTCCAAAGGATGGAGCGGAGGGTGGGGGTTGAGGGGATAAGGTGAGATGCCAACATGGAAATCTTCTTATCATTGATCTCTCCTCCTCTCGGCGCTCTGCCCGAGATCCCCGGGACCTCCCCACCACCGCCACCACCATGAAGTGCTGAAGGAGGATCCTGAGAGCTAAGGACCCGTGGACGGTGGTGTTCCACCTCCCCGAAGACCCACTAGGAAGACCCCACCCCAGAATAAGAGCTGGCGATGCCTCTGCCTCCCTTCCTCAAACTGGCAGTCTGTCCCCATTACCAGTGTTATTGCGTGAAACGACTCTAGCAGACCTGGACCTGCCTTACACTGGGCATTGTCCGCATCTCTTCTGGAAACCGCTTTGGGGGGGCTCATACCCCACCCCCTCCCCTCCCCTCCCCTCCCCTCCCCTCGCACAGACTGGCGGGTTTGGCAGCTGCCTTCTCTCATCCTCCTTGACCTCTCAGGCTGCCAATAAAAGGAACTCCCTGGCACCAACTTGCCGAGTTTTCCTCCCCTCCTGTTTGGATTGGGCCTAGGGTGGGGGTGGGGGTGGGCTGGGCTTATATGGGACCAGAGAAGGGGGCCTGGGGCCTGGTTTGTATCACCTGAGTGGGATGGGAGAGACCACCTGCGTTTTCTGCCTCAGGGCCAGCTCCGGACACCTGGAAACCCACACCCCTCCGAGGCCCACTGACGTAGCCTACAGGATCAGCTGGAAGCGGCTTTGCTTGTTGCTGGCAGCAGCCGCAGGGGCCCCCGAGTTACCGGGAGAAGCTCCCAGGTGCAATCCCTGAACATCTCCTGGTACGGCTGGGGAAGGGCCTTGCCTGAAAACCTGGGGAGCCACGGCTGCCAGTCAGTGCTGACATCCTGGGGGCAAGGCGGCTATCCCTGGGCAAGAAGGCCTCTTCCTCTGCCGGATCACGGAACTAAAGAGCTTGATCTCCAAACATTCCCTGGCAGGCACCACATTGCTGCTGGACGAGAGCGAAGATTACGAGCCGGCTGTGCGTGCACCAGAGCGTCCGTCCCTTTGTCCACGGGGGTGACCCGCTTCCATTTCTCTGCCCCCTCCCCACCCAGCTGCCTGCTTTGCCGTAAGGAGCTGGGGCACGTTGGGCACCAGGCACAAGACTCCGCAACGGCAATGCTGGGTGATCCCTGGCAGGCGAACAGGCCCTCCACGTGAGTCTGTCCTCAGCAGAGGAATGGAGGGAGGAGGCGGCAGCCGTGGCCATCACTGTGCCTGGTTTGCAAGTAATGACAACCGAGAGAATCAGTTGTTGTTGAATCGAGGGTTATTATGTGTGAACCCTGCACTATGGTTTAACAATGTGTCATTAACCCCAAACAATCCTGAGTTCAGAACCCAACAACACATCATGGCTTCTCTTTCTGAGGTGTTCCTGGTTAAGAATCCATAGTTAAACTATAGGGCAGGATTCACATGTAATGACAATCCATGATTCAACAACCACCCATACTCAACCCATATTCTGGGCTGTCATTACATGCAAACCAGGTCAAGAGAGCCTCTATAGTTGGAGGAAGGGAGCACTGTGGCTATATTCCTCCCAGTGAGGGAGGAAGCAGCAGCCAGGCACCTCTCCATCTTGCCTGGGTCCAGCTCCAGCTGAGAACCCCCTCCCTCCTGCTGTCAACTGTAACTGCTGAACTTTGCAACTAAGATGGTAGTGCCTGAATTTGCTTTCCTTTTCATAGAATCATAGAATAGCAGAGTTGGAAGGGGCCTACAAGGCCATCGAGTCCAACCCCCTGCTCAATGCAGGAATCCACCCTAAAGCATCCCTGACAGATGGTTGTCCAGCTGCCTCTTGAAGGCCTCTAGTGTGGGAGAGCCCACAACCTCCCTAGGTAACTGATTCCACCGTCGCACTGTTCTAACAGTCAGGATTTTTGTCCTGATGTCCAGCTGGAATCTGGCTTCCTTTAACTTGAGCCCGTTATTCCGTGTCCTGCACTCTGGGAGGATCGAGAAGAGATCCTGGCCCTCCTCTGTGGGACAACCTTTTAAGTCTTTGAAGAGTGCTCTCATGTCTCCCCTCCATCTTCTCTTCTCCAGGCTAAACATGCCCAGTTCTTTCAGTCTCTCTTCATAGGGGTTTGTTTCCAGACCCCTGATCATCCTGGTTGCCCTCCTCTGAACACGCTCCAGCTTGCTGTGTCCTTCTTGAATTGTGGAGCCCAGAACTGGACGCAATACTCTAGATGAGGCCTAACCAGGGCTGAAGAGAGAGGAACCAGGACCTCACGTGATTTGGAAGCTATACTTCTATTAATGCAGCCCAAAATAGCATTTGCCTTTCTTGCAGCCATATCGCACTGTTGGCTCATATTCAGCTTGTGATCTACAACAATTCCAAGATAATTCTCGTTTGTAGTACTGCTGAGCCAAGTATCCCCCATCTTGTAACTGTGCCTTTGGTTTCTATTTCCTAAATGTAGAACTTGGCATTTATCCCTATTAAATTTCATCCTGTCGTTTTTCAGCCCAGCACTCCAGCCTATCAAGATCACTTTGAAGTTTGTTTCTATCTTCCAGGGTATTAGCTATCCCACCCAATTTTGTGTCATCTGCAAATTTGATAAGCGTTCCCTGCACCGCCTCGTCCAAAGCATTAATAAAAATGTTGAAGAGCACTGGGCCCAGGACTGAGCCCTGCGGTACCCTACTCGTTGCCTTTTCCCTCCTCCTCCTCCTCCCTCCCAATCCCCTTTCCTTTTGTGTCATGTCTTTTAGATTGTAAGCCTGTGGGCAGGGAGTGTCAAGAAATACTTTTGTAAGCCGCTGTGAGAGCCTTTTTTGGCTGAATGGCGGCATAAAAATGCTTAAATAAATAAAAATAAATAAACCAGTTCAAGAGAGTCTCTACAGTTGGAGAATGGGAGCACTGTGGCTATATTGATTTGGCCACCATACTGCATATCCCAAGACCGGCTGAGCCCAGCCAATGGCTCAGCTCAGATGTAATGCTAAGGCATGGTTGATGTTCATTTGAACCTAGAACTATGGGTTAATTATGGATTGTTTTGCCAGGTTGTAAACTGCCCAGAGAGCTTTGGCTGTGGGGCGGTATATAAATGTAATAAATAAATAAATAAATTGTAGAGGTAGTGGGCAAGAGTGGTTAAAAACACACACAACCACTCTACATGCCGCTACTCCAGAGCCCCAAAGGTACATGAGATACAGGATGAAGGGGGGTGGGAATCAAACAACAGCCCCCCACAATATGCTCAATCGTCTGGCAGCCAAATCATGGGTTAATTAAACCATGGCTGTCATTATATGTGAACCACATCTATGACTCATACAAGTGCATCCTTTGGGGAAAGAACAAAACGTGGTGGGGGGCGCAGGGGGGAGGAAGAGTAAAAATGGCAGGGAGTGCTAAGAAGGGGGGTTGCGGTGCGATTGCTTTGCTTGGGCCCATCCTGTGTCACTCCAGAGCCTTGAGGGTCCTGGGCCGCTCCACACAGTTGGTTCTTCTGCGGTGCGCACGGTGGGAGCCTCAATCCTCAGCATTCCTTTCTTTGCTTTGTCACGGCCTCCTGAGCTGCCCAGAAGTGGGCACAGATGGAGTATCCCTGCACTACTTTAGCCATGCTTTGCCAGGACAGTTCAGTGATACATACATTTTTTAAAAAACAAAACACTGCTGGATTAAGAGGAGAGTTAAGGCGATGTCATCTTGACTGATGATGCCTTTGCTGATGTGCCCCATGTTGCTTACAACTTACCCTCCAACCCCCGCCCTCTCCCTTGGTCTTTCAGTCCCAGATCCACACGGGGAAGACGGCGTGCCTGGGACTGGCCAAGGTAGCCCATGCTGCCCTGCTCCTGCATTGCCTTTTGAACCGCCTGGCCCTCCTCCCTGCATTGCTAGAGGATCATAGAATCATAGAATAGCAGAGTTGGAAGAGGCCTACAAGGCCATCGAGTCCAACCCCCTGCTCAAGGCAGGAATCCACCCTAAAGCATCCCTGACAGATGGTTGTCCAGCTGCCTCTTGAAGGCCTCGAGTGTGGGAGAGCCCACAACCTCCCTAGGTAACTGGTTCCATTGTTGTACTGCTCTAACAGGAAGTTTTTCCTGATGTCCAGCTGGAATCTGGCTTCCTTTAACTTGAGCCCGTTATTCCGTGTCCTGCACTCTGGGAGGATCGAGAAGAGATCCTGGCCCTCCTCTGTGTGACAACCTTTTAAGTATTTGAAGAGTGCTATCATGTCTCCCCTCCATCTTCTCTTCTCCAGGCTAAACATGCCCAGTTCTTTCAGTCTCTCTTCATAGGGCTTTGTTTCCAGACCCCTGATCATCCTGGTTGCTTTCCTCTGAACACGCTCCAGCTTGTCGGCATCCTTCTTGAATTGTGGAGCCCACCACCTCCCTAGGTCACGGATTCCTCACAGACTCCTCCTGTGAGGTGACTCACGCCTGCTTGTTGCTTGTAAGCAAGCACAACCTAGGACATTGCCCAGCATCATGGGGCACCGTCATTTAAGGCAGCAGCCTGAGCTCCTGGCTTTGTGGAGCTTGAGGCAAACATGAAATAGCCTTAACGCTGGCCTTAAACTGGCAGGTCTTTCTGCCACTGCATTCCCCTGGTCTTGAAAAGGGAAATTTATTATTACAGCATTCTGAAGAAGAAAAACAAGCCACACACGCAAACTAAAAAAAGAAACACAAGCAAACCCTTAACTGAGTAGATGTGAACAAATGAACAGATAAGGCCCTGTATGTTCAAAACAGCTTACTTCTGAGCAAGCCAGGGCAGGATTCCAGCACAGCTTTTTCCTTTTCCTCCCTCTATCCATCAGTGACCTTTCCATCAATGGGAGTGATTCCCCTCCCTCCCCTCACCTTTGACAGTTTGCTGCTATTGGGATCCTTCCCAAAACACTGGAGTGCTGGCAGCGTTCTAGCTTCAGGGTGAAACTGAGCATGCCTGACCCCACTGTGCCAGCCGTTGCTGCCACAGGCTTTCATGGGACAGAAAAACCTTGGTAACTTTTAAACTGCTGCTCAGAACTTCACCAAACCATTGAAAGGCACACCACTGCAACGAGCCTGACTGTTAGAGCAGTACGACAATGGAATCAGTTCCCTAGGGAGGTTGTGGGCTCTCTCACCCTAGAGGCCTTCAAGAGGCCGCTGGACAACCCTCTGTCAGGGATGCTTTGGGGTGGATTCCTGCATTGAGCAGGGGTTGGACGCGATGGCCTTGAAGGCCCTTTCCAACTCTGCTATTCTATGATTCTATGAAAATAAATCAGTCCCGCACCGAAATTTGAAAGAAACACATGATATGCTAAAACACAGCTTAGAGTAAAAACAAAACACTGATTCATCAATTATCTGTGGCAATTTGTATCAGGTTGCTTTGAAATTTTGTATGAGTGCAGACCTCATCAGGTAGCTGTGGATGCCAAGTTTCAATTTAATAGCTCTACTCATGTCATCCTTATAAGCAGTAGAATTCTGAGGCTTATTATACTGGTGGGCCTTTCCCACCCACCCCCAGTAAAGGGAGACACCCAGCGCCCATTTAATAAGGCCCTGCCCAAGCAGCACCACGACAGCACACAGTGTCAATGGGACGCCCCCGCATCTGGGGGTGCTGCGGCACCGCTTTTAATGCCCCCTTCTTTTTACAGGCTTGCTCTTGCATCAGCCTTGCTGTGGGTGCTCTCTGCTGGATGTCGAAATGTTCCAGCCACCCCAGACTCACTCCCCCGCCCTACCCAGGCTTGTGCTTGTAGGAGGCTCAGCCTGGAAACTGCTATGTGGGCAAACGGGGCTGGGGGTGGACGTGGGGAGATGTCAAGGGGCAGGCAGGTGCCCCCACGGGGGCCGGCAGTGGCAAGCGAGGCCCCTGGGCTGTTCCTGTCCTGCAGTAGGGAGGAACCCAGCCCCACCCGGGTTGTGCCACTTGCTTTGCAGATCCCAGCTCTGCTAGCGGCACACGTCCACACCAGCACTCGTCTTTGGGCCCCAGCTTCTGCCTCCAGGACAGCCCACTCCTGGGTCTCCCGCACTCAGGAACACGTTCCCTCCTCTGTTTGGACAGAAAAGGCCTCCAAACGGACCCATTTAATAAGGGCAGAATTTATTTCTCAGGATGTGCACAGAGCATGAGAGGAGCAGCAGCCGCTGCAGCTGCCTTGCTTGGGCAGAACCAGGTGTCTCCTTCTCGGTCGGATGACGGATGACGGGCTTCTCCTCCTGCGAGAGCCTGGGCTGCTGAGGGACACGCTCCACGGGAGATGGGGGGGGTGTTCCATTGAGGGCTGTGGCCGGTGGCTATTGGCAGAGGCACCGTCTTCCACCGGGGGGGGGGGGGGCTTCGTCAGATTTAAAGGCTGCTGATGAGTGAGGAATTTGAACAAGCTGCCAACCAGACAGGACTTGGCTGCCTCAAAACAGACGAACTCCCAAATCCCCCCCCCCACGTTGCCACAGCGTGAACTGAATTTGGCAGTCGTCGCGCTTGCGGAGCGATGATCACAATCCGCGAGAAAGGAATGCATCTAGGCTGTGCAACGTCCGAATGTGAAACGATGCTCCAACCCCCTTGCAAGGGAATGCGCATTCTGGTGGGCGTCCACGCCTCTGGCCTCATGGGATCGGGGCAGCCTCACTGCCAGCCCAGCCGGGGGGGGGGGTCCTTGGCCACGAGTGAAACAGCAGGCCCAGCTCCAGCTGTGGTGGTTCAGTGCAGGGGTGGGGGAACTCATGCGAGGCCCAGGCTCCGACCAGTAGCCCCCAGGGCTTCCCCTGGGCAGGTCGGCACCTGAGCCCAGGACACCGCTGCAGAGGCCGGCTGCTGGGGGTGGGGTGGGGTGGGGTGGGGGCTCTGCGGGGCGCCGGCTGGGGCTGGGGAGCCCAGTGTGCAGGGGCCTCTGAGAGCAGGCAGTCTTGCGGGGGCCTGTGGAAAACCCCTGTCCTCCGGACTCCCCCTCCCCAACAGGCAGGCCGCTGGGCGGCTCAAGAGGGCAAGTCGAAGAGTCTGTGGCACATGCACTGGCAGAGGCTGTAGAAGACGCAGGCCACGAGGGTGGAGGGCACCAGGCTCACCAAGGCGATGCCCAGGTGGAGGCGCTCCACAAGGAGGAGGTAGATGCCCAGCGGCAGGGAGCTGAAGTACACCAGGCAGAGCACCCCCACGAGGAAGCGAGGGATGGCGCGCCAGGCGCCGCGGCATGACTGGCACTTGGCCAGCGAGGCGTGGCAGGGCAGTGAGGCCAGGCTGGGCGGGCGGTAGAGCCGCATCACATCCAGGACGCCCACCCCGTCGGGAGCGGCCAAGTCCTCGGGCATCTCCAGGAGGGTGATGACCAGGCAGTCCGAGGAGCTGTGCTTGCCGTCCGCAAAGGGCTCCAGGATGCTGGGGCACAGGAGCACCTCGGGGGAGCGGCTGGGCGCCCCCGGCTTCCGGGCCCGCTCTCGGCTGCCCAGCGCCGCCAGCACCTGCCCGTCCTCGGGGAGACGCGCCACGTCCTTCTCCGGCACCGGTGTCTCCTGGCGGCAGAAGGGGCAGCTGATGCACCCGGGGGACTCGCCGACGTCCGCCATCTGGCTCAGGCACCTGGCGCAGACCCGGTGGCTGCAGGCCAGCAGCTTGGGCTGGCGGGTGCGGCCGTCGAAGCGCTCGTAGCAGATCTTGCACTCCATCTCATGTGCCGTGAAGGCCGGCGGCTGGGACCCCCCCGCCTTGCCCTTGGGATGGGACATGGTGGCCCCGATAGAGGGAGGGGACAGAGAGTGGAAGGAAAGAGCGCTGCGGGATGGCGGCTCGGCCCACTCCCTGGCCCTCCCGGCCAGGCGGCAGGAGCCGGACGGAGGCTTGGGGGCCCTCTCAGCACCGCCGGCCTGCAGGGTTAACTCCGCACCATCAGCTAGGCCGTCTCTGTGTATTATTACCTTTGAATCTCAGGTCTAGGACTTTTGCAGCAGCAGCAGCAGCAGCAGCATGAGTTTAAAATACGACTTTTAAAAGCCGCTTATTCTGAAAAGAGAACAAGAATCATTTTTTAAAAAAACACACACAACACATCCCCCTCCCCCCAAATTCCCCACTCTTCCCTGGGAGGAACTGGCCCGCCCCCTCAGAAATCAACAGAAAGCCCCCCCCCCATCTCCCTCCCTGGCTGTTTCCATGCCAGCCTTGCAGCCTGGGCAGCACATGCCAGTCTCTGAAAAGCTGGCCATGCCAGGACATCCCAGGGCCGTGCCCCCCTCAGCCACACTGCGCTTTCCCCCCTTGGCTCTCGGGACATGGGGAGATGCAGCACCCGGACCTCCCGGCAACAGGCCCGGCCTTCCCACGGGCATCAGGCCTGGCACAGGCCAGGAGCCAGGGCAGCTCCCGTTGCATCATGTTTGGCCCTGGCCTTGACGGTCTTGGGGGGGGGAGGGAACAAGGCAGCCCCCCCCCGTGTAATCGTCTCTCACAGTCGCTGTTGCACAGACCAAGGGTGGGGGGCCTCCAATAACAAGCCCACGCTGGCTGGGGCTGATGGCAGTTGGGCGCCCACCCCGCCTGGAGGACCATGGGCTCTCCACTCCTGCCCCACCCCCACCCCGGTGCTGCCTGGCTAGCAAGGAATGCAGGCCGGGCCAAGGTCTGCCAGGGCACTGGGCCAAGCCTGGGGCTCCGGCTGCTCCCCTGCCAAGGCCGAAGGGGCCTCAGGCCCCCGCGGTACGCAGGCTGCTGCTCTCTTGGAGTGATGCCCCCAGATGTGAACGGCCACCGGGCAGTCCTGCTTGCAGCACCCAGAGAGGAAACACCACCGCCCCCCGTTGCTCTGGCCTGGAGGCCGGCGCTCCAGCTCCTGCGTCGGGAGGTCCTCCTCATCCCACCCTCCCTGGGCCCAGCAGCCCCTAATATAGGGAGCCTGGACCGGCGGTGGTGGTGGTGCAATTGTTATTGATGGCACAGTGGCGGATGGAGGCATCATGGGTCAGGGAAGAGCAGCCTCAAGCTACAGGCGACAAGGAAAGGGTGGGAGCCCCCCCCCCCCGCCGCCACCTTTTGCTCCCTGGGAGCTTGCCTGGGCCCCTCCAAGGCAGACAGGCAGCTCAGACCCCCAACCCAAGCAGCCGCCTCTGCTGTGGCAACCCCCTCCCTGCCTACCTTGTGGCTCGGTGGCAGCCTGCAGAACGCCCCGCGGCCCCTCTGCCTCTCAGGGAGGCACTCGGGCTGGTCCTGGTCGTGCCGCTGCAGCAGCGCCGGCCGGCCAGCCAGCCGCTCACAGGCCACAGGCATCCGCCTCACTGTTGCCACAGCAACGCAGGCTGAGCAAGGATGGAGGATGCGAGAAGCTTGGCCAAAAGCCTCCTCCTGCCTGCCTGCCTGCCTGCCTCTCTCCCGCCTCGCCTGTACTGCAAGCTCCTCCCAGGTGGGTGAGGAATGGGGGGAGGATGGCAAGTGCCCCCCCCCCCCCACATTCACTGGCACGCTCACAGAGCCCCACACAGTCACCACGGTAGAGCATGCTGCACGCCCGGCACACGCAGACGGGCTCTCTGGAGCACTGCCAGGCTGGCTTAAGACTGAGCCAAGACGAGAGTCCAACAGGGAGGATAACTTGGGCTTGCCGGAGTCTTGCTCCTTGGTCACACTGGCCACATAAGAGGGGGGAGGGGAGGGGGCGCGGACCGTCCCTTTTAGCTTTGTATTTGAGCCAATGTAGCAGACTGTGTGTACTCTGGGCTAAGTGAAACATCGTTTTCACTTAGCCCAGGCCTCATCTAGAGTATTGCGTCCAGTTCTGGGCTCCACAATTCAAGAAGGACGCAGACAAGCTGGGGCGTGTTCAGAGGAGGGCAACCAGGATGATCAGCGGTCTGGAAACAAAGCCCTATTTATTTATTTATTTATTACATTTTTATATCGCCCAATAGCCGAAGCTCTCTGGGCGGTTCACAAAAATTAAAACCACAAAAACACATCCAACAGGTTAAAATGCAGAGAGACTGAAGAGAAACTGAAAGAACTGGGCATGTTTAGCCTGGAGAAGAGAAGATTGAGGGGAGACATGATAGCACTCCTCAAATACTTAAAAGGTTGTCACACAGAGGAGGGCCAGGATCTCTTCTCGATCCTCCCAGAGTGCAGGACACGGAATAATGGGCTCAAGTTAAAGGAAGCCAGATTCCAGCTGGACATCAGGAAAAACTTCCTGACTGTTAAGAGCAGTGTGATAATGGAATCAGTGACCTAGGGAGGTTGTGGGCTATCCCACACTAGAGGCCTTCAAGAGGCAGCTGGACAACCATCTGTCTGGGATGCTTTAGGGTGGATTCCTGCATTAAGCAGGGAGTTGGACTCGATGGCCTTGTGGGCCCCTTCCAACTCTGCTATTCTATGATTCTATTAATACAGCCCAAAATAGCATTTGCTTTCTTTGCACCCATATCGCACTGTTGGCTCCTATTTAGCTTGTGATCCACAACAATTCCAAGAGCCTTCTCGTTTGTAGTATTGCTGAGCCAAGTATCCCCCATCTTGTAACTGTGCATTTGGTTTCTTTTTCCTAGATGTAGAACTTGGCATTTATCCCTCTTCACCAGGCTAAAAAATTATAAAATTTTGTGGAACTAATCCTGCAATATTTTGTTAATCATGGGAGAAAGGACACTGAAATGTCAGTTCTGGTCACTGCACCTTGAAAAGGACGTTGTAGAGCTGGAAATGGTGCAGAAAGGGGGCAACCAGAGTAACCTGGTGCAGGTGTAACTGCCCTGCCAGGAAAGTCTACGATGTCAAAGGGCTTTTAGCTTAGAGGAAGGAAGCTTTATAAAGAGCAGTATATAAGAGTTGTAAATAATAATTACATTTCAAGTATGATTTATATAAAAGCAGTATGGCATTGGCAGTTCTATTTTGTTTCTTTTCTAACAATGCCTCACATAGAATTTGCCTTTTTCAAGGCAGCTGCACAGTGGGTCAACGTTTTCATCAAGTTGTCCCCCACAACCCCAAGATCTTGGGGTTCTCATAGACAGTTTGATGAAAATGTCCACCCAATGTGTAGCCACTGTAAGGAAGGCAAACTCCATACTAGGCATTATTAGGAAAAGAACTGAGAATAAAATGGCCAGTATCGTACTGCCTTTATACAAATCTATGATGCAACCACGGTTAAAATACTGAGCTGGGAAAAGTGCAAAAGGGGTAATTAAAATTATTAAGGGCCTGGAGCAATCTCTCCTATGAGGGAAGGTTACAACAGCTGGGATTGTTTAGCTTGGAAAAAAGGAGGCGAAGGGGAGACCTGAGAGAGGTGTACAAAAGTCATACATGGTGTGGAAAACTGATTGGTGAGAGATTCAGGACAGTTAGAAGTACTTCTTCATATAGCACATAAACTACGGAATTCACTTCCACAAGCTATAGTGATGGCCACCAATTTGGATGGCTTTACAAGGGGGTTGGATAAATTCTTGAGAAGGCTATCAATGGCTACTAGCTCTGATGGTTATGTGCTACCACCAGTATCACAGGCAGTAAGCCTACATACACCAGTTGTTGGGGAACATAGACAAAAGGGCACTGTTGCACTCATATCCTGCTTGTGAGCTCCTGGTCGACAGCTGCTTGGCTACTGTGTGAACAGAGTGCTGGACTGGATGGACCCTTGGTCTGATCCAGCACGGCTCTTATGTTCTTATCCCTTGCTTGGTCAGTTACCGCTCAGATCCCATCACCACTTATGTGAAGTTGGGTTTTTTTTGTCCCAATATGCATCACTTTACACCGGCTTACATAGAACTGCATTTGCCATTTGGATGCTCATTCTCTGTTTGGAGACATCCTTTTGCAGCTTTTATTTATTTCACCATCCTTTTATAATAACATCCCTAAATGTTTTGGTGTCATCAGCCAACCTGACCACCTCACTGCTCACTCCTAAATTATAAATAACTTATGAGCAAGCTTCTACTCTGCTTTCTGTTCTTTAACCATTTGCTGATCCATAACCGGACCTCTCCACTTATTCCGTGACTACTAAGTTTGCGAAAGACTTTTTCAAAAGCTCTGAAAGTCCAAGTAAACAATATCTACTGTATCACCTGTCCACATTTTTGACATTCTCAAAGAACTGTAAATTTTAGTGAGACGAGACTTACCTTTGCGGGATCCGTTAATTCTTTTTCAGCAGGACTTCTCCTTCTGTATGCGTAATTTCTTTTTAACTAATGCTTTCCAATTTACCCACAACAGATATTAAGCAAACTGGTCTCTGATCCCCCCCCCCTTTAGACTCCTTATTAAAATTGGCACTGCATCGGCCGTTCTCCAGTCCTCTGGTACAGAGACGGACCTTAGGGACATGTTACATATTTTTGTTAGAAGATCAGCAATTTCACATTTGAGTTCTTTAAGAACCACAGGATAGATGCCATCTAGACCCAGCGATTTATTAACTTTCAATTTGTCAGTAAGGTTACAAACTTCATCCTTTGCCTAAATTCCTCAGACTCCCTCCCTGAAAACATCTGTTCAGGCAAAGGTACATCTGTAAAGGAAGATGAAAAGAACTCATTCAGCTTCACTGCAATCTCCTGACCCTCCTTTAGTATTTCTTTAACTCCATTGTCATTCAATGGTCCAATTGCCTCCCATGCTGGTTTTCGGCTTCTGCACTATTGAAAGAATTCTGTATTGTTTGGCCTTGGCTTTGACAGCGATCTGCTCCTCAATGTACTTTTTTGCACCTTATTGTCTGCTTGCACATCCTTTGTGCAAGTTTGCGCTCCCTGTTGTTTTCCTCACTTGGGCAAGACTTCCATTTTCTGAAGGAAGCCCTCTTTTCTCCATGCCAGTGATCTCTTGGACTTGCTACCTTTCCTAACCTGTGGTAGACATTCAGTTATGGTTTTGATTAACTTCCAAGCATTTTGAAGGGATGTACCCTTCTTCACTCCCCCCTTTCAATTTCCTTTTCACCAGTTTCTTCGTTTTAGAGAAGTTTCCTCTTTTGAAGTTAAATGTGACTGTTGGATCACCTGGGCAATTTTCCACTTGAACATATATGAAATCTAACAGCACTGCGGTCTCCGTTTCCAATTTGTTCAGCAACAATTATATCTCATACTAGATCCTGGGCAACACCATTTAGGATTAAATCCAGGATTGCCTCCCCTCTGGTCAGTTCAATGACCAACTGTTCTAGGGCATAGTCATTTAGGATAAAGATTTAACCTCTTTGTCATAACTGGAACATGCATTTATCCAATCAATTTGGGGGTAATTGAAGTCAGCCATCCCATGAACCCTACTGGCAGGGCATTCAGGACAGATAAAAGGAAGTACTTCTTCACACACTATGGAATTTGCGGCAAGATGTAGTGATGGACACCAATTTGGATGGCTTTAAAATTGGGTGAGACAAACTCCTGGAGGTCAATGGCTGGTATCAATGGCTACCAGTCCTGATGCATCTGTTCTA
The DNA here is from genome assembly GCF_023053635.1 of Elgaria multicarinata webbii. Classification (NCBI taxonomy): domain Eukaryota; kingdom Metazoa; phylum Chordata; class Lepidosauria; order Squamata; family Anguidae; genus Elgaria; species Elgaria multicarinata. The sequence continues at coordinate 218,961,657 of NC_086171.1, read as the reverse complement.
CTGCCAGTATCTGAGGCAAAGTAAGCCTATGTTCACCAGTTGCTGGGGAACATGGGTGGGAGGGTGCTGTTGCACTTGTGTCTTGCTTGTGGTTTCCCGTAAACAGCTGGCTGGCCACTGTGTGAACCGTGTGTTGGACTAGAAACGGACCCTTGATCTGACCCAGCATCAGGGCTCTTCTGATGTTCTGATGGGTCCAAATCCATCAGCCATGGTGCGCCAGGCACAGACATGGGCAGCTTTCTGCCAGGGTTCTTGTGAAGACGGAGTCATCGACCATCATGAGTTCTTCAGAGGAAGAGTGGAATATGACCAACCCAACGGACAGGGGTGGAACGAAACCACCCCCACCTCCTGCTTCCGCTGGCCTCACTACAGGAGCACAGCGCCACTTCTTTGGCCTTGCATGGTGTGCTGGTGCAGGACCCGCAAGCCGGGTGTCCATCCCAGCTGCTTCAGCGGTTCTTTGCTAGGTAAGCAAATGCGGCCTCCGGCTGAAGGTAGCAGCGGACGGACAAGCCAGAGCACGGTGGGAGCAAACACTTCAGTTGGAAGAACGCACATTTCGTCCTTCCCTGAGTCGTAGACGGAGCTCTGCAGGCCAGCTGGTTGGCAGGAGGGAAGAGAACAGGGACTCCCCGCTCACACTCTGCCAGGGGAGTCCCTTGTCCAGCCAGCCAGTCTGCCAGGGCACTTTTTAGCCATAGCAGTCCCAGCCCTTACACAGGAAATGCACCAAGGCCTAGGGGCACTTTAATGCTGGTTTTAATGTCCCTAAGAACTAGGAAACAAAATCAAAAATAGACTTTCCTTTGCTCTTTGATAAAAGTAATAAAATGGTTAGCGCTGTTAAATTAAATCCTTAAAAAAAAAAAACTCCAAGAAAGCCCGGAGCTTCAGATAGAAACCGTGACGACTACAAAACGGCAGCCAAGACCTCTGTACACACACAAAGGAAGTCCTTTGCTCTGCGGTTTACAGTAAACAGCATCAGTGAAAACACGCAACTGGGACACCTGGGGGGGGAACCGGGACGAGGCAACAGAACGGCCCGTCAGGGAGCGGAGTCTCCACACGGACACGTATTTACACTATAGACACGAGGCCGGAGGGGACACACGGCCCCAGCGCGCAGGGCAGCCCGTCCCCCTCCTCACTCCCACCCCCTCGCGAGGGAAAGAAGGCCCCGCTCCGGCTGCAAGGCTGGGCCACCGCTTTGCCTCCCATTCAGCAGGCCCGGCCGCCAGGACCCTGCACCTTGCTGTCCGTACCACCTGCCACACCTTGAGTGGGCTCCTCCTGGGAGCTGCAACACAGCAGGGGGGCGGCGAGCACCCTCCTCCTCGCTGCGCCAAGAGGCCGGCAACCTGCCTGGCCAGCCAGGGCACAGGAGGGCGATGTCCCACGGCGAGGGCTTGCAGAGCTGAGGAGGACGGCAAGTGCTGCAGAGCAAACCCCTCCCCCCAACAGTGCTTCGGGGGGCAGTGGTCCTCCCCGCTCCACCCCACGGAGCATTTCTGCCCCCACATCGCCTGCCAGCCCAGCCAGTCCATCCGCCGTTAATTAGGGGTCGTCTCCTGGCTCGCGCTTTGCTCCCGAACTGTCTCTCGATCCTTGTCTGAAGTGGAGGAGGAGGAGGAGGAGGAGGAGGTGGAGGAGGCCAGGGTCCGTCCTGAGTGCTTATAGGCGGTGACAAGCTCCTGCAGCCGTTCTTGCGTGGGCTCCCACTTGGCAAAGCCAGAGTTATTTTGCAGGAAAAGGACAGCTGTGTTGTGCACCGCTTTGTAGTACATCTCCTCTCTGGAATGGAGAACAGAAAGATCATAGAATCATAGAAGAGTAGAGTTGGAAGGGGGCTATAAGGCCATCGAGATGCTCTGGAGCAGCCCTGGAGGCTGGACAACAGCAGCCCACGGGCCACAACTCCGCAGCGGAGCGCCCCGGGTTAACAACAAGCCCCCCCTTTCACCTCCTGCAAAGGCGAGCAAAGGGAGATGGGACGGAGGGATACAAGACGAGCCCAAGGTGGAGAAAGCCAGAGGGAGACAGTCTCTCTCCCTCTCTCTCATACAACACAGGAAGCTGCCAGAGTCAGGCCATGGGTCCATCTAGCCCAGTAGTGTCAACACTGACTGGCAGCCATGGCTCTCCAGGCTTTCTGCTGGGACTCTTTCATAGCCCTACCTGGGACTGAACCTGAGGCCTTCTGTATGCAAAGTGCGTCATCTACCACTGAGATACTGACCCAGAGTCATCCAATGAATCCTAGAATAGCAGAGTTGGAAGGGGCCTACAAGGCCATCGAGTCCAACCCCCTGCTCAAGGCAGGAATCCACCCGAAAGCATCCCTGGCAGAGGGTTGTCCAGCTGCCTCTGGAAGGCCTCTAGTGTGGGAGAGCCCACAACCTCCCTAGGTCACTGATTCCATTGTCGTACTGCTCTAACAGTCAGGTAGTTTTTCCTGATATCTGGCCAGAATCTGGCTTCCTTTAACTTGAGCCCGTTATTCCGTGTCCTGCACTCTGGGAGGATCGAGAAGAGATCCTGGCCCTCCTCTGTGTGACAACCTTTTAAGTCTTTGAAGAGTGCTCTCATGTCTCCCCTCCATCTTCTCTTCTCCAGGCTAAACATGCCCAATTCTTTCAGTCTCTCTTCACCCATGAAGCTCAGTAATAGGTGGTTCCGGACAGATGAAAGGAAGGATGTCTTCACACAGCACGCAGTCAAACTATGGCATTCACTACCTTCAGATCTTGTCATGGGACACCAATTTCGACAGCTTTAAAGGGGAACGCTCACGGAGGATGAAGCGACCGCTGGCTACCAGCCATGCTATAAATCACCTCCTGGAAAAGGCGCAATATGCCTCCCAATGCCAGTTGCTGGGGGACACGAACAGGGCCGGCGCATGGGTTTCCCACTGGCGCATCTAGTTGGCCACTGTGGAACAGAATGCGAAGGCTAGAGGGGGCCTCCTCTCCGGGGTGCGTGGGGGGGGAGGTCTGATCCAGCTGCAGGGCTCTTCTTCAGCAAAGCAGGCCGGATGAGACCATGCTGGGCATGACAGACTAGCGTGAGGCGGCAGGGTCAGATGCCGGAATGCCTACAGCACACTGGGGCGGACCGTCTCTCAGCGGCCAGCCAAGGGCTTCTGGGATGCTTACGAAAGGAGGGCATGGAAGCGCCCTTTGCACCCGACAACAGCAGGAAGCCCTCGACTCCCCCTCATCTCGGGAGCCTTCACAGCAAGGGGTTTCATGGGTCGCTGATGCACTGCAGGAAGTAATTCCGCCTTCTCGTCTACCCTGGACCCAGCTGCCCACCACTTCCACCGGATGATCTCATCAGGTTGTTGCATTTCAAGTCTGATGAGAGAGACTTGGAGGTGAGTAGGAGAAAACACCACCCCTAAGGCTGTGGCCTCACATGGATCTGCCTCAACGGAAGAACCCCATCAAAAGAAGGGCGTGCCGCCGCCACCACCACTTCCTCTACCCTGATCAGACAGCACCAGCTAGTTGGGGCCACGCTGAAGGGCACAGGGGTGACCATCCCAAGAAGAGGGCGCCATAGGCAGGCAGGCAGGCAGGCGGGCAGGAGCATTTGGCCCTCTGGGCTTACTTTTTGCAGACGTGTTGGGAGCCACTGCGGTACTCGTGGTCAAAGGCAGGCAGGATGAGCTGGTGCCGCTTGAACCGGCTCTGCTCCATGCGCGTCAGGGCGGGCGTCGGGGGGTCCCGCCACTCAGGGATGAAGACGATGAAGGACAAGGGCTCCTTGGAGGTCTCCAGCAGTTTCTACGGGAGAGGGAGAGCAAGCAACTGACGCATCCCACGGCCAGCGGCGGAACTGCAGAGGCCACCAGTGAGGGAGGAAGCAGCAGCCAGGCACCTCTCCACCGTGCCTGAGTCCAGCTCCAGCTGAGAGCCCCCTCCCTCCTGCTACCAACTGTCTCTGCAGAGGCCACCAGTGAGGGAGGAAGCAGCAGCCAGGCACCTCTCCACCGTGCCTGAGTCCAGCTCCAGCTCAGAGCCCCCTCCCTCTTGCTACCAACTGTCTCTGCAGAGGCCACCAGTGAGGGAGGAAGCAGCAGCCAGGCACCTCTCCACCGTGCCTGAGTCCAGCTCCAGCTCAGAGCCCCCTCCCTCTTGCTACCAACTGTCTCTGCAGAGGCCACCAGTGAGGGAGGAAGCAGCAGCCAGGCATCTCTCCACCGTGCCGGAGTCCAGCTCCAGCTGAGAGCCCCCTCCCTCCTGCTACCAACTGTCTCTGGAGAGGCCACCAGTGAGGGAGGAAGCAGCAGCCAGGCACCTCTCCACCGTGCCTGAGTCCAGCTCCAGCTGAGAGCCTCCTCCCTCCTGCTACCAACTGTCTCTGCAGAGGCCACCAGTGAGGGAGGAAGCAGCAGCCAGGCACCTCTCCATCGTGCCTGGGTCCAGCTCCAGCTGAGAGCCCCCTCCCTCCTGCTACCAACTGTCTCTGCAGAGGCCACCAGTGAGGGAGGAAGCAGCAGCCAGGCACCTCTCCATCGTGCCTGGGTCCAGCTCCAGCTGAGAGCCCCCTCCCTCCTGCTACCAACTGTAACTGCTGAACTTTCCAACTAAGATTGTAGTGCCTGAATTTGCTTTCCTTTCCCCCCTTCTCCTCCCTCCCAATCCCCTTTCCTTTTGTGTCATGTCTTTTAGATTATAAGCCTGTGGGCAGGGACTGTCAAGAAATACTTTTGTAAGCCGCCGTGAGAGCCTTTTTTGGCTGAATGGCGGCATAAAAACCCTTAAATAAATAAATAAATAAATAAACTGCACACAGCCTCGCGAGAAGGGAGCGCCAGGAAGAAGACCACGCTGCCTCACAGGAAAGCGCCGCCACCGAGGAGGGTCAGCTCACCTCAAAGTGAGACGCCATGGCATCCATCAGCTCCTCGCAGAACGGAGGGTTTGCCTCAAACGAGCCACTGATGGGGAAGAAATCCAGGCAGGGACTGAAGGGAAGAAGGAGGAAGAGGGACCCAAGGCCTGTCAGGGAAAAGGCCCCTGGAGGAGGGCACCAGCCTGCCCCTCCCACGACCCCCACGACCCTGGGCAGCAGGAAAGCTCAGCAGACCAAGCGCCTCTTCTCTTTCCAAGCAGGCTGAACCACTGCCCCCCCCCTTTGTTACAGGACCCCGAGCTGCACAGACAGCCGCCCCGGCACCTGTTGGCACTCACCCCCTGGATCCGAAATACCCATCTGTGTCTAGGAAGGCCGAGCAGTACTGCTTGAAGTAGCAGTTCAGGGGGGAGGCAAAGCACTCAAAGCTCACGCCAAAGAGCTTGTGGAGAGCTTCGAAGACTTGCACCGGGAGCGCCCCCTGCAGGCCGGTCCCTTCGTAGAGCCCCACGCCAAACATCATCTGAGCGGAGCAAAGGGAGGCCTTTTGAGCCAAGGGACACCCCTGCACGCACAACCGCCAGGCGAAGGCAGAAGCCGCTCACCTGGCTGCTTCTCAAAGGGCCGTCCCGTCCCGTCCCGTCCCGTCCCCCTTTAAGTCCAGCCGCCCAGCCCTTACCTGGTATCTGCGGAGAAGGCACCAAACCCTCGGCAGAAACCGCTCAAAGGCAGAGTCATCGATGCAGCTATACCGATAAAGCAGCCACTGCGAGAGGAAGGAAGTCACTGCAGAGAGATCAGCGGACGCCCGGACTGGGAGAAGCGGAGCGAGCAGGAGAGGCTGCGTGGCCCGGCCCAGAGAGAACGCCCCCAGCCAGCGCCTCGTGACCGCCCCCCACCTCTGGCGCCTCAACGCCTGCCCCCCACCCCAGACACACACACACACACACACACACACACACACACACACACACACACGAGGGCGCAAGCCTAGGAGAGGACCCGGCTTGCCAGCCCTGCCATGTACCAGCTTGCTGAAGTAGTTGCGGCTGACTTTCACCATCTCGCCCTTGTAGCGCACGCACACCACGTTGTTTTCCATGTGCATCTCCACGTTGGGCAGCGGGGGAGAAGGGGCAGCCAGCCTCACCGGGTAGCAGTAGATGAGCCGTTCCTGGGCCTCTGCAGCCTCGACCTCCGCTAGAGAGCGGGAAGAGGAACGAGGCCCCACTCAGAGGACCACCTCCCCCCACCCCGCCCCACCAAGCCAGGAGAACTGGGCCAAGCAGCAGCCTCCCGCCCCTCCAGTGAAGCCGCGCCCGCCGGCCGCCCAGTGATCCAGCCCTGGCCACCTCCTCCACGTGCCAAACGCCACGAAACAGAACTGAGCCCAGGTTGCCCGTCCCCCCCCACCACCATCACCACCTACCAGACATGTTGTGCTCCTTGAGGATTTCCAGGTGCTTTTCTCGAATGCGCTTGACGTACTCCAGGGAGATGTGGTAGATTTTGCTGCAAATGCCTTCCACGGAGTCCTTGGCTGCAGCAGACACGTGGGGCCCGCACTGCTTGCGCAGGTGCTCCAGGCGGTCCTGAAGAGCCAGATGAAGGGGCTCAGGCACTCTCCCAGGGCCGGCCGGGCGCATGCACACCCACTCACCCACCGCGGCCAGCACGCCTGTGGAACCAACACGGCAGGGACTCCCCCGGGGCCGCCCACCCCACCCCACCCCACCCCGGGCCATGCCCTTGTCCAGCCCTGGAGGAAGCCCACTGACCATGTAGTCCTCTTTTGAGGCGGAGTGGTCTCGCCGCAGCCAGCTGAAGGTGTCCTCCACGTTCCACTTCACCACCTTCCTGCTGTCCGGAGAGGCGCTCCTGCAGAGAGGGCAGCACAGATGTATCCCAGCACCCACCAAGCCCCCGGCCCTGGGTTTCAGCAAGCCGGAAAATGCATTCGTTAAGGCCACAGCAGGGAACACACGGGACGCTTGGTCTGAGGGCGCCCGCTCGGTCCTTTGCCCCACCTGGATTCAATGAGTCTCTTCGCAGCCTCGGCGTATTTGAACAGCAGCCGCTTGGCTTCTTCACGGAACTTGATTCGGGACAACCTGCAGCACAGGCCGAGAGTAGGGAGGGGATGAAGAGAGGCGTCCGGGCCTGCCGGCAGCCGCCCTCCCCGAGGGCCTCCCTGCACAGCTCCTACCTGATGGGAATGTCATTCATGATTTCTCTGAACATGGAAGGGGACACGACCGGCTCGCAGCTGCTCGGCAACAGGGGATCCGTCCCTTTGTCCACCACCTTCCGCTCCAGCATCCAGCGATTGAAGGATTCTCGCGGAGGATCGATCCCTGGGGGAGAAACACCTTGTGAACCCAGCCCTGAGCCACTAGGCAAAGGAGACGCGCCCGACGCCGGATGCAAGGCTTTGCAGAGGGAGGGGGAGGGAGGGGAGAGGCCAGGGGCGGGCAGGGAAGACTGACCCTCCCGCTGCTGGCAGAGCTCCCGGTAATGCTGGCGCAGCTTCAGCATCAGCTGGGACCGGAGAAGCTCCACCTCCGGGTGGGGGGCCAGCACCTCGGAGGGCGCTCGCTGCTTAATCACGGCGTTCGTCTGGATGTCCAAGTCCCAGTACACTCTGCAGAAGGGGGAGAGGGAGGGAGGGAGGGAGGGAGGAGGAGGAGAGAGAGAGAGAGAGAGAGAGATCCCAGGGCTGGTCGTGGGCTGGAAGAGGCGCCACGCTTCTGCCCTCGGGCCCAGAACCCCACCTCCCCAGCTGCCACCTCCTCCGGGGACAGAGCAGAGGCTGTCCCCCCACGCCCCGCCCGTGACTCACTCGGTTGGTCGCAAGAGGGCCGCCTGCTTGTCTTCAGGAGACACGCCCCACAACTTCAGCAGGGGAGTCCCAGGGGTACTGGGAGTGTTAGGGGCTGGCTGAGCTGGGGGGTTTCCTGGGATCTCGACCTGAAAGTGAGGAAGGCCAGATTATCTTCGGAGAGGCAGCCAGGCCAGGGGCAGGCGGGCCGGGTGGGGTGGGGGAGGCAGGCACCAGCTCATCCCCCAACTGAGAACAGGAGGTTCTGGGGCCGAGGCGAAACCACGTGCCGTTACCAACGTGCTCTTGACTCCTGCAACCACGAACGAAGGAGACGAGCAGCAGAGCAAGGAGAAGCGCTGCTCATGGCGCCAGGCTAGGGAGGTCGCTGGGCAAGAGTTGCCAGGGAGCGGCCTAGGAGCCCTTCAACTGACAGCCAGCCTGACTCCTCTGCAGACCAACGCTCACTGCCAGGACGTCGCCCAGCTGCTCCTCTGCCCGTCCTCACGCGCCTGGGCGGATGCCACACCAGCCTGCCTTCTGCCCCTCCCTCCCTCCCTCCCTCCGGGCTTCCAGTTCTCCACTCTTCCGGTCTCTCTCCTGTCACAAGTCCCTCCCTTGGCCAGGCACCCGGTCAGTTCTCCTGCCTCCAGGAGAAGCGCGGTGCGCAAACTCAGCCTGACCCGGGAGCGCCAGGAGACCAGGGCCTACCTTGGGCTTCTTCACGCTGTTACCACTGAGCTGGACCTCCTCGGAAGGCCTCCGTTTCCGCACCTTGTCTTCAGCGGCGGTGGCGTCGCCAACTCCCCCTTCTGCAGGCATCGGAGCTGCATTCAGACCAAGAGGGTCCGACTAGAAAGCCCAGAAAGAGAACAGTCAAGCCTGGAGGCCGGGATCCCTCCGCGTCACCCAGACACAGCAAGCAGGTCTTGAGTCGTGAAACACTTGGGCTGCTCAGACCACCTGCCGCCTGTCAGGGAGGCACAACAGGAGGCAACAGCCCAGGGCCACGGAGCTCAGCCGGCGGAGGGCGCCCCTCCCGGCTCGTGCCACTCACAATGACGTCGTGTTGCCCCAGAAGCGGCATCTCCCAGAGCGACTGGTTGGTGAAGCGGTTGAAATAGTACGGGCGGTTCTCACGCTTGCTCCAGCACTTCTCCCAGCCAGCCTGCACCAGCTCATCTGAGGGAGGGCACAAGAGTCAGGGATCAGGAAGCTGTGGCTGGGGGAGACTGGGAGCCCGGGGGGGAGAGAAGGGCACACACACACACACACACACACACACACACACACGGGCAGCCCGCCCCCGCCCCACCTGGGGCTCGCCTCAATAGCCAAGAAGTACCTGGCAAATCCTGCACCAGCCGGATGGGTTTTGGGGAGCTTGGCTGGCTCTGGTGGGAAGTGCCAGGAGAACGGCTCATCAGGGCAGCTTCCTCCGCAGAGGTGCCGTGGTTTTCATTGGCCATTTCGCAGCATTTGCCCTGAAGGAAAAGCACAAGGGAAATGGCGTCAGCACAAGCCCCGTCTGCAGCAAAGCCCTCAAACCCTCGAACCTCCTGGGCCTGCACGGGGATAGCGCACGGGGATCCCACACGTGCCCCACGACAGGGCCCCTGGGGTCACCGCAGCACACCACAAATACCGAGCACGCCATCTGCACCGTCCACAACCCTATGAAGCAGAGCCCCAGGTATGAATGGGAAACAGATGCTGGACTGCTCCAGAGCCATGCTCCAGGGCCTTCAGCCCGTATTCCACATCCCTGCGCATTAGTTCCCAGGGCTAATGCAAAAGGGTGGGTGTGCAGCACTCGGCAATTAAGTGACGGCAGCCAGAAGAGGCACCAGCCGCCTCCTGATCCTCCTCCTCCGCGTTCAGCCTCGTCTCCTCTCCCGTAGGCACTTGTCTGCTGCTCAGTATCTCACTTGCAGCTTTGCTCTGAGCAGTTGTGGAGTCCACCAGGTGGTGCTCCCCACCTAAATCTCAGTCCTCTGTTCTTGAAGCATCTCTAAGGTGCCACCTTCTTTATTTGTTTACTTATTACATTTCTATACCGCCCAATAGCCGAAGCTCTCTAGGCGATTCACAAAAATTTAAACCATAATAAAACAACCAACAGTCTAAAAACACAACTACAAAATACAGTATAAAAAGCACAACCAGGATAAAAACCACGCAGCAAAATTGATATAAAATTAAAATACATTGTTAAAACAGTAAAATTTAAATTTAAGTTAAAATTAAGTGTTAAAATACTGAGTGAATAAAAAGGTCTTCAGCTGGCGATGAAAGGAGTACAGTGTAGGCGCCAGGTGGACCTCTCTGGGGAGCTCATTCCACAACCGGGGTGCCACAGCGGAGAAAGCCCTCCTCCTAGTAGCCACCTGCCTCACTTCCTTTGGCAGGGGCTCACGGAGAAGGGCCCCTGTAGATGATCTTAAGGTCTGGGTAGGTACATATGGGAGGAGTCATTCCTTCAAATAACCTGGCCCCAAACTGTTTAGGGCTTTAAATCTCAATACCAGCACTTTGAATCGGGCCCGGACCTGGACTGGCAGCCAATGAAGCTGGAAAAGGACTGGCGTGATGTGATCTCGCCAGCCAGTCCCTGTTAGTAAACGGGCTGCCCTGTTTTGAACCAGCTGAAGCTTCCGGACCGTTTTCAAAGGCAGCCCCACGTATAACGCATTGCAGTAATCCAAGCGAGAGGTTATCAGAGCATGGATTCTCCATGAATTCCTCTCTCCTAAGAACTGGACTGGGGGCAACAGACTCTAGTGGCGTACAAAGCGCTCTCTGGGAATTATTAAAGAGCTGCTGCTGCTGCCCATTTTAAAAACAGGTTCTCTGTCCTCAGCCCAGGTCCAGCTGAACTCCACCTGTTGCTTTGCAAGAGAAGGGGAACTAGTTGGCTGCCACCTGTATTTGCCCAGCCTGGCTGCGCCTACTGGGCCTGAATGGGCACAGATACCCTGCCACTGTGCCCAGGATGCCCCTCAGCACCCCCGTTTCCTGTCCAACAGCATCTATGAGAAGTGGCTACAGCCTGGCCTTCCCTTCGGGCATGAAGGACGGTGCTTGGGAGTCAGCGCCCCCCTCGGAGCCCCCAAAGGGAGCGCCAGGACCTCCGGCCCTACGCTCAGAGGAGCAACACACGTGCCAGCCCCACTCGAGAGGACATGGGCAACGGAACGGCAGAGCCGTCAGGCCACCTGCCCCACTGACCACCTGGCGCTCTCTTCACTGGCATCCCATCCACTCATCACCTCGTGCCAGGAGCTGAAGAGTGACAGTGCAGCAGAGCATGGCACAAGGGGCAAAATGAACACGCTGGCGTGGTTTTAAAAACGTGCATGTGAACCCTTGCGTGCTTTTAAAAACATGCACATGATAGCAGTCGTATTGGATCAGCACTCTTTTGTACGCCTGTCATATCCATGACTCCTGAACATCGCTAGGAAGGCACCAGGCAACTGCCCTTTCAACCCCAAGGATTTGCACCAGGGCCAGGACTATATAGTATCACCCATGGTATGGAGTTAAAAACCTATGGAAAATCCAGGTCCTGCCCTCATGGGGCTTACGGCCTTTAAGCGACTAGTCTAGAGCAGCAAGATGGCTCCTCCACATTCTTTGGAGAAGTGAAAATGGGGCATCGGAAGCAGCAGCGAGTGGTCACTTGAGACCAGTGCCCCCCTGCCTCCTGCAGACCAGACCACCGTTACCAGACACACAGGCCCTTCAGGATGGAGCAGGATCTCCCTGATATCAGAGATTTCAACTGCTTCATGCCACAGCTACCCCCTCCCAGCAACCCAGAGAATTCTCAGCCTCCTTGTAAAACTGCAATTCGCAGGTAGAAGCAAGATCTACTTAAAACCACTTGAACTCTGCACACTGTGATTCAGCCAACCCATCATTCTGGGCGGAAATTGTAACGAATTTCAGATAGCTGCTCAGGGCATAAATAATTCTCTGTCAGCACAAGGAAAAACGCAAGAGAACACTGGGGAAACTTCTAGAGTGTGGGATAAACAGAGGCCACTTTAATGGGAGAGGAGAACGTCAGCCTCAGCTGTAGGCGGACAAGGGGAGGGAGCCAACCCCAAAGTTTAAACGCCGTGCCGTGTGGACCACCCAAAGCCCCCGGAGAGCAAGAGCTGCCCCTCAGCCCAGTCAGGTGTGCAGAGCGAGGCGCAAGCGTGGCAAAGTGTGTGCTTCAGAAAGGAGGAACATGAGGACGTCAGAAGCGCCATGCTGGATCACACCAAGGTACCCACAGGGGGCTGGCTCCGTGGCACAGGCGGCAGGAGGGCGCGGGGGCTCCCTTGGCGGCCCTTCGCAGGTGTGGTGGAGGTGTCCTCTGCCCCAAGCAGCAGGGAAGCATCCAGCAGCAGCAGCAGCCACCGTCCGCCTTGTAGCAGAGCCGAGGAGACGGTGGGGTCCAGGCAGCCCGGCTACTCACAGCTGGTGGCGGCCTTGCAGGTTCCTTCTGGCGGGTGGGCGGGCGGCTGCTAGGGGCCGGTGCGCCGCCTCATGCTGCCGGCGTGGGGCTCTGCTGGCCCAGCTGCAGGGCTGGAAGGGAGGTAAGAAAGAGGGGGGAGAGAGAGGTGTGTGCCGGGCGGGGGGGGGGGCGGCGAGGGGGCTGCGCCAGAGCCGCCTTCGCCCACCCCGCGCCTGGGCGGAGTGGACGGGGACGGGGTGGGGGCGCGCTCGGCACGGGCAGGCAGGAGGCAGGCGGAGGCTCCGGCAGGCAGGCGCGGGAGGGCGGGCAGGCGAGAAGCCATTGGCTCCGGCGGCCCACGGAGGGGGTGGATCTTCGGGCTCTGCTGCTTGCAGTGTGCAAAGCGGAGACGGAGCCCAGGGAGGGACGCAGGGAAGGCGGCCGGGCAGGCAGGCGCTGCAGGCAGGCAGGCGGCGAGGCAGCAGCCGCCCCCCAAGGCCTCGGCAAGGTCGGCGGGGAACGAGCGCTGGGGGGGGGGGAGCGGCGGAGGTGGGGGGGGGGGTCTGGCTGCCTGGCCGGGCCCCCTCCTTTCTGTAGGGGGCGGCGGGCCTGGGCAGGGGCCATGGCCGGGCGCGCCCCCCGCTTCTGCGTGGCTCCGTGGGCCGCCTGGCAGCGCTGCGGGGCGGCCGACGGAGCCCCCGCCGAGGCGACGCGAAGGCCGGCCCGGGAGCGCAGCCGGGACGGGGACGGGCAACGGGGCGGGGGCGGGGGGGGCCCGGCTGCGGCTGCGCGCGCCTCCGCGTCGACGGGAGCGCGCGCGCGCCAAGATGGCGGCGGCGGCGCCTCCCCGTCGTCGTCAGCGCGGGCGCCCCCGTGCGCGTCCCTGCGCGCCGCCGCGTCCCCTGCCCGCGCAGAAAGCGGCCGCCGGGCGCAGCCGCGCGCCCCCTCACCTGCGGCCGGGGCCTGGGGGTGGTCGGGGCCGCTCAGCTTCCCGCCGCCATCGCGCGGCTGCCTCACCCTGGCAGCCGCCGCCGCCATCTTGTATTCGGGACCCACGGCGACCAGTGCGCAGGCGCCGGGCACGCCCCGCCCCGCTCTCTGCGCATGCGTCGTGCGTGCCGCTAGTCCGGGCGCGCAGGCGCACTTCGTCCCTTCCAGCGCCGGGCTGTGGGCCCTCCGCAGTTGTGGCGCATGTGCAGCGGGGATAATGCTGCTGCGTGCACGCTTTTTGCGTACGTTGCGCAAGCGCCCGCTTGTCCTTCAACCGCTCCGTGTTTGGCGTGGCGAGGGAGAGCGGCCTGTCGCCGTGATCGCGAGTTCGAGTCCCGGCTGGAGCAGAACTCACTGAGGCGCTTCGGTCCTTTGCCACCCCTTGTTTTGTTTTTTTGCGAGGGAGGTTTTGTTTATTTAATTCTGGATACTATTTATGCAGGCATCTTTTCCCTCGCAAAGAGAGTAGGTTGCTCTTGTTTTGTAAAGGCTTCCTGCAGCAGCAGCAGCATGATGATGCAGAGAGAGGAGGAGCATTACAGAGGTGCAGGGGCCGTGGTGTTGCCTCCGCACCCCAACATCTGGACTCCCCACTTGGCACTGAGGATGACTAAGCGAAGGCTCTTCCCACAGGACAGGGTGGCGGACCGTCCGCAGGCGCCTGCATTCTTGCCCTCCATGCGAGCCGAGCTGAGCCGCCTTTGCAGCCTTGGGACTTCTGGGGGTGGGGGTGGGGATCCCCCCTCCCCCCAGCGATATCACAGGATCCTTGCCCTCTTCCCAGCCCCAAGGCTGGGCTGGTTGACGTGACGGGGTTGGACTCGATGGCCTTGTAGGCCCCTTCCGACTCTGCTATTCTATGATTCTAAGAACGTAAGAGGAGCCCTGATGCTGGATCAGAACGAGGGTCCACCTAGTCCAGCACTCTGTTCACACAGGGGCCAACCAGCCATTGGCCAGGGACCAATAAAGCAGGACATGAGTGCAACAGCACCCTCCCGCCCATGTTCCCCAGCATCTGGTGCACGCAGGCTCACTTCCTCGGATACTGGAGATAGCACACAACCATCGGGGCTAGTAGCCATGGATAGCCTTCGCCTCCAGGAATTCATCCAAACCCTTTTAAAGCCATCCAAATGGGTGGCCGTCACTACATCCTGTGGTAGTGCGTGAAGAAGGACTTCCTTTTATTTTATTTGTCCTGATCTCCCACCAATCAACTTCACGGGATGACCCCACTGGGTTCTGGTATTTTTGAGAGAGGGAGAAAAATGTCTCCCTATCCACGTTCTCCACACCAGGCATCATTTTGTCCACCTCTATCGTGTCCCCCTCAGCCTCCTTTTTCCCAAGCTAAACAATCCCAGTTGTTGTAACCTTCCCTCCTAGGGAAGATGCTCCGGCCCCTGGATCATTTTATTTGGCCTTTTTCCAACCCTGTAATATCCTTTTTTAGGTGTGGTGACGTGGAGCGCAGGGGATGGCCTGTTGCTGAATGCACCATTGTCTCATTGGAATGGCATTGCTGGGTGGACCCAAGCACCATCAAGCCAGAGGAAAGGACTCGTTCATGCAGCACATCATAAACTTACCGAATAAGCTCCTTAGGGTGGGCTGATGATGGCCACTGATTTTGAAGGAGGAGTAGACACGTCTGAGGAGGAGGGGAGGTCTATTTATTTATTTATTTATTTATTTATTACATTTTTATACCGCCCAATAGCCGAAGCTCTCTGGGCAGTTCACAGAAGTTAAAACCATAATAAAACAACCAACAGGTTAAAAGCACAAATACAAAGTACAGTATAAAAAGCACAACAAGGATAAAAACCATGCAGCAAAATTGATATAAAATTAAAATACAGAGTTAAAACAGTAAAATTAAAATTAAGTGTTAAAATACTGAGAGAATAAAAAGGTCTTCAGCTGGCGACGAAAGGAGTACAGTGTAGGCGCCAGGCGGACCTCTCTGGGGAGCTCATTCCACAGCTGGGGTGCCACAGCGGAGAAGGCCCTCCTCCTAGTAGCCACCTGCCTCACTTCCTTTGGCAGGGGCTCATGGAGAAAGGCCCCTGTGGATGATCTTAAGGTCCGGACAGGTACATATGGGAGGAGGCGTTCCTTCAAATAACCTGGCCCCAAACCGTTTAGGGCTTTAAATGTCAATACCAGCACTTTGAATCGGGCCGGACCTGGACTGGCAGCCAATGAAGTTGTAAAAGGACTGGCGTAATGTGATCTCGCCGGCCAGTCCCTGTTAGTAAACGGGCTGCCCTGTTTACTAACAACAGCTAATGGCCCTGATGGAGCAACGGAATCTCTAAGGTCAGAGGCAGGCAGGTGCCACCGAAACACCATTTGCCTGAGAGCTCCTGGACCCCCTTCATGTCATAGAATCATAGAATCCTAGAATAGCAGAGTTGGAAGGGGCCTACAAGGCCATCGAGTCCAACCCCGGCTTGATGCAGGAATCCACCCTAAAGCATCCCTGACGGATGGTTGTCCTGCTGCCTCTTGAAGGCCTCTAGTGTGGGAGAGCCCACAACCTCCCTAGGTCCTGCTTCCGGACTTCCCATTGAGGACGTCTTGTTGGCCACTGAGGGGATGCCGTGTGCTCTGGTGCAGCGTCAGGGCCGTGCTTGTACTTTTAACCCAGCGTTCTCTTTCTAGCATTTTGGGAGGTCAGAAGCTGGGCAGGATGCTGGGAGATTGTGCCCCCAATCTATGTCCATGTTGTTTTTGCTGATGATGCCTAGTTGTGCCTTCTGTTATGCCGGGACTTTGCATTTGTAGTCATGCTGATGGAGCAAGGAGGAAACAGGGACTCCTGGTATTACCTGACATCTTCATTTTAGGAATCCAGTTGTACTCTACCACACGATGGATGCATGGGTGTGTTGTCCCTGCTGCCCCCAGAGGCTGTGCCGAGGAGGTCCTGAGGGCCAGGCATTAGCGTCCCAATTTTTAATATATATTTTAATACAGCGTTGGGGTGGATTGGATTGGAATGGGTGTGAGTTAGAGGAGGGGCTTTGCAGCTGCCTCCTTGTAGGACGGGGTGGACCCGTGTGCTGCAGCCCCTCCCTGCTTGTGTGGCCCCCACTTGAACCCCACCCCTCTGTATTGCTGCCCCCACCCTGCCCTAGAGCATCAGGCTCCTGCCAAACAGTGGTTTGGTGGGCTAGCAGAGTCTGATGCTGTAAGGAAAGAGCGTGCGCGCGAGAGGATCCATCCCATGCACCTCTTTCCCTGGAGAATCGCTGTCATGGGCACAAGGTTAAAGCCTTAACCCCCCTGAGCAATCTGCAGTAGGATTGGGGGAGAGGGAGTTTGTGTGTGTGTGTGTGTGATACGCACGTGTGTGTGTGTGTTACCCGCTCAAACTTTGACCCAAGGGAAGTTTTAAAGTGAATAATTTTAATTTGCAGTTTTAATAGTTTTTATCTCTTTGCTGTTTTATTCTTATGTTAACCACTCTAGAACCTAATATATGGAGGGGTATATAAATATTGTAAACTAATAAATCAGTTGTCCACCCCTGCCCTAGGCCACGTGTCTACTAAGACACGTAGGATCCATCTCTCCTTCCCTACCGGGTAGAAAGCAGCTGAGGAGACTTTCGTTGGGAAGGAGTTAATTCCCTGCCCTGACCCGCACTGCTGCTGCTGCTTTCCGCCCCGATGGCTGACTTCCAGGGTGGGTGTTTGTAAAGCCCATCAGGAGACACTTCACGTGTCTCCTGCCTCTGATCTCGCTCCACCTCACGGCTGAGGGCGAGGCTTTGGCCTAGGCCGAGAGAAAGCCCCCCTCGTCCTCTTGGCCCCTTGCGGGTGAATGAGTCATTTTGCCCCGGCTATTTTGGTTTGCAAAGACTGTCATTTTGCTAGCCAGCGCCTGTCCCTGCCTTGCTGCGGTCCCAGCAGCCTGCTTTGGGCTAGGTTCTCCTGTGCCTTGGCCAGCCTTGGGCACTGTCTTCCTGCCAAACCCTTTCTCTTTTGCAGAAAAACAGCTCTCGGCAATTTGGACTGGGCCACCCAAAAGCTGCCGGGCTTTCCAGGGCGGTGTCCTGGTGTGCCAAGCCTGGCCAAGAGCATGTGAGCCTGTCATCACCTGCCAAGAGTTGAGTGAAAGCCAGGCAGTGGAGTGGCCAGTGTGCTGAGTTCGAAGGAGGGTCTTCTGCTTATGGGTCCCAGTCGATAGCTGGTCAGCCCCTGTGTGAACAGAATGCAGGACTAGATGGACCCCTTGGTCTGATCCGCCATCAGGGCTCTTCATATGTAGGCTGACCTGGGTTTGCAGGCATTGGCTCTGGGAGGTGCCTGCTTGCCCAGTATTTATTTATTTATTTTATATCACTCCATATCTAAAATAGATTCTGGAGCAGTGCACATAGGTATGAACAGTAAAAAGAAACAAGATTTAAAAAGCAAATTAAAATTGTTCAATTTAAAACAAAGGACCTGTGAACAGAGCGCGGGACTAGATGGACCCTTGGTCTGATCCAGCATCAGGGACCTTCCGAGGTTCTTATGGTCAGTAAAAACCGCCCAGAGAGCTTCGGCTGTGGGGCGGTATATAAATGTAATAAATAAATAAAATAAAAACAATGACTAGTCAGTTGAGTTGAGGAAGGCTTCTCGAAATGGAGCGTTGGCTGTGGTTCTGTACCTACGGTTCTTGTTGGGTTGATTTCAGATGGTGATATTGGGTGATTTTTGCTCGTAGGATACTGCTAGTAGTAAGCCTAGTGCAGCAATGTGGAAGCAACACCAAGCAAAACAGAGATGGTGGCATTGCTGAGAAGGTGTGACGTTTGGATCCCGTAAAATGCATGAACAACATTTGCGCATTTGGTGCGCTGTAAGTTAACTAGGGTCAAGGCCATGTCGCCAGAGGTGCTAGTAGGGCTGCTCCTTTCCTGCCTTTTTGCCCCCCACAGCCCCCACCACCACCACAGAGGGGCTCATGAAGAATGCGGATGTGGCTCGTGCAAAAGAACATCAGAAGAGCCCTGAGGCTGGATCCGACCAAAGGCCCATCTAGTCCAGCACTCTGTTCACACAGTGGCCGACCAGCCATCGGCCAGGGACCCACAAGCAGGACATGGTGCAACAGCAGCCCCCTGTCCTGGGGCAGAGGCTGGGTGAGATGCCCCTGCAGGTCCCTCCCTACACGCAATGGTGATCGTGGCTTCCTCAGATCCAGCTGGTCCCAAAGGACAGCAGGGCTCTGGGTGGTCGATGCTAGCCAGGGAATCCCATCAGCCCAACATCCCAGAGGGGTTCCCCAGAAGGAGCAGTGGAGGCTGTTCTGCCCCTATTTGGAGGTCCTGGTGCATGGAATGTTAAAATGTTTTCACTACCGGAATATGTTGTGTGGGTTCCTTGGAGGCGGGGTAGGCAACCTGGGGGGCCCTCCAGATGTTTTCAGCTACAACTCCCATAAACCCCAGCCAGCATGGATAATGGTCAAGGATTGTGGGAGTTGTAGTCAAAAACATCTGGAAGGCACCAGATTTAGAAAGTACGGCATGGCTTTGGGACTTCTCATTTCCCCACTTTGAAGGCTCACTGGCATTGTAACCAGAGGAAGGTTGGCTGGGGGGAGGGTAATCCTGTCGTTGGGTTTGTCTGCATTGCTCTGAACACATCCGGCTACTTCAGCTAATGAGCAATAGGGTTGGTGCCTGCTGCTCATCTGGTCCCGCTTGGCTCCTCCCGTCAGTGGGAGTGGCCAAACAAACCAGGAAATCTTCATCCATGGTTTATTTAGTGTCTTGTCAGAATGGGGATCCCTGGTTTGTTGCTCTCTTAACATACTGGAATCATAAGCCAAGAACAAACACTGGCTTATGATTCTGGCTTGGTAGGAGAGCAACAAGCCAGGAATCCCAGTTTGGACAGAACATTAAACAAACCACAGATGTAGGCTTCCTGGGTGGGAGCGATCAAACAACATGCAGCAGCACGCTTGTTCATTCACGATAAGCCCAAATTCTGGGTTATCATTACGTGCGAACCGGGTCATTGACTGCCTCGTATAAATTGTGTGGGAAGCCACTTCTCTGTGATGAAGTGGCCATCAAATGTTTGGGTTTGTCTGTTACATATTAATAAAAACTGAATGGAGGAGCGCCTCCCTTTTTACTTGGCTTTTATCGATCACATGGACGACATCCATCACATATCATGAATATTGAAACCTGGCATGATTTGGTCCTCTTTTGCAGATTGTAAAACAATCAAGATAAGAAAATGGAGGATGTTGAGCTGTTAAACAAAGGACTAAGTAACAACAGTTACAGCCTCTGCAGTTGTCCTCTTTGGCAAAGATGTTAAGTTTCATCAAAGGTAGGTCCAAAGGTGAAGACTTGGAATACACATTTGGCAAAAAGACTTGAAAACTTTTCATCTGCAAATCTATTTGTTGGCAAAGCTTTCATGCTATTCCAATCTTGCTTTGAATAATGAGGGAACAATAGGGGGGGGGGGAACAAAGTATAACCTCCAAAAAGGCAGGACCATAGAATCATAGAATAGTAGAGTTGGAAGGGGCCTACAAGGCCATCGAGTCCAACCCCCTGCTCAAGGCAGGAATCCACCCTAAAGCATCCCTGACAGAGGGCTGTCCAGCTGCCTCTTGAATGACTCTTTGGTGAAGAAACATGGAAGAAGACCATCCTCCACTGAAGGACCGTGTACCTTCACAACAGTCCCAGCTGAAAGGTGTCCCCACTCTTTGCTTGCATCTTGCTACAAAGATTTAGGCACATATTGTGAAGGAACCAAACTTTGTCCGTGATGTTCAAACATTTAATATGGCTGGTGGTGGATAAAAGTAGCTGTTGACCCAACAAACAGTAGAATCCTTCAAGTCGGGTTGGGGAGTTTGTTGGTGATCAGCCTGGTGATGCCGTAGGATATGCCGAGGAACATCCTCTCCTGTTGGGTCAAGGTACAAAGAGAAGCTGAGAAGACTGCCAAAGGCCCTTGGAGACATGAAGCAGATACAGAATTGATGAGCTTTCTTCAAACTTCCATGCTGGATATTTATGTATTCATTCATTCATTTATTTATTTATAATTCTTCTGTACCACTTAATACAGCAAAGTAAGCTTTTCATATTCAGTATATAAATATTATAAATCCATATATAATACAATATTCTGCATCACCAATACTGAACATGAGTAATATATAAACGTGTACCACAGACTTCCAGAACATCAAGGAATTGCCGGTCGGGCGTTGGGAAATTTCGAATGTTATCTCAAGAACATCATTGTTGAAAGAGTCTCAGATGCTGAGTTTGTGAAATACAAACACAAAATGAGCCAGAAAAAAAAAAGTTCTGCCAAAGTCAAGGGCGAACGCGCCAAAGTTTCAGGAAGAATCTTTCCTGGCTCTACTTGGAGACGCTGAGCATTGAACCTGGGATCCTCTGAGAAAGCAGTGTGGTATAATAATACTTACTAGTTAACAAACAAACAAAACCCCTAGGGAAATGTCAGCTTTATGAAATTATTTTAAAACTCTTTATCTGCAAACTTGGAGGATGAGAAATGTTTCCTGGACAAACGGAATATAACGGAGAGGGGCAGCAGTCCAGTGGCAGAGCATGTGTGTTGCACGACATTGCGTGTTTCATCCTTTTATAATTTTGTATGCAACAAAATTGTGTGTTTCAGTTAAAAGCATATTTTGGCTATTGGGCAGTATAGAAATGTAATAAAATAAATACTGAAACGTCTGTACATCACTGTCTTTATACAAAAAAGTGTATTTTGCAGATATAGCAGTTCTATATAAAATAAGATTCTCATTCTCAGTATGCAGCGTTTAGGCTTTTGGAGAAGTTTTTGTAGGGCGTTTCCTGTGAAATTTACGGCAGTGTTTTGGGACCTTAGAACTACCTTGCGTAAGAAACGTAAAACTTGATTTTGTTCTGACTTTATACTGTTAGTTTTACCCTACCCAGTGCCTGTTTACCCTACCCTGTGCCTGTTTGCTTTCTCTTCCCCTCCTTATTGTTTTATTATGGTTTTATTAGAATGTAAGCCTATGCGGCAGGGTCTCGCTATTTACTGTTTTACTCTGTACAGCACCATGTACATTGATGGTGCTATATAAATAAAATAATAATAATAATAATAATAATAATAATAATAATAATAATAGTACTGGTTACAGAATGATGACGCCACTCTCCCCTGCTTCCAATTGTAGATTTGTCGCTAAACTAAATTAGCTCTTCTTTGTGACACTGGAGTTCTACATACCAAACTGGGGTCAAATCTGCCAGTTTTTTCTTGAGCTCATGTGGCCGTACCACACACGGGTGGTTTTCCTTAAAAAGTGCATGAAAGCAGCAAGGCAGGGAGAGAGCAGATGCTCAATCGCCAAGCTGCAGCCCTCGCCTTTGAACAAGAACCCGGTCCGGGGTGGTGGGGTTTACCTTTCCATGCATAACAGGCCCTACTAGAACAAATTCCGGCGCTGGTGTACAGCAGCTTACACAACGCAGGGCGCTGAAGCCCTGCAGATTAACAGACTAGTTGCAGATGGAGCTTCTGCAGGTGAGATGCATGAGGTGGCAATAAGAAAGCTGCCCCCAGCAAGAGCCCCTGCTGCTGCTACTGCTGCTCCTGCCGCCCCTGAACCACAGACTCAAAAGCCACAGACCCCTGGCCGCCTCTGAGCACCGGAGTGCTCACCTCTCTGTTCTTTGGCATCTTCATCACAGGGAGAAGAAAGAGAGGGCGTCCCACAGATGGCACTATGGGTATAATGGGCACCCCATAGCTCTTGAGAGGCGTGAGCCTGCGGCTAGAGACTGGGTCTGGGAGATCTGGGTTTTAAACCCCTCTGCCATCATTTCAAACTCGGTTCCCCAGGTGTAAACTGGGAATAACAGTGACCTAAAGAGGAAGAACCCAGCTGCAGAGAGCCTTTCTCTGTGATTCTGCCTCTGGTTGCAAAGAGGGCAGAAGAAGCCAGCCGGGGGATTCTGCTGCCGCCTTTCGTCTGTGCCTGCGCGCGCGCGCGGCTCTGGCAAGCTAGGCTGGGCCTGGGAGCATTTCTGAAGCTGGATATTATTCCGCACTAAAAACTGGAATGGTCTCTGGAATGCAGTGACCCATTTTGCCCCATCCGTTTCAGAAGGGATGAATGCAGGAAGCATGTTTCAAGGTTATAAGGAGAGTCAGGATTTGTGAAGCTTAGAAGAAGAACCAAGCAGTAGCAGCTACAGCAGAGTAAGAAACAGGGTGGGTTGGGATGAACCCGGCTGCAGGGAAGTGGGCCATGTCTGTCTTGAACGTTCTGCTCTCGGTGTCACAAATGTCCTGTGTGATTGAGATGGTGCCGGGTGGAAAGATAACTTGCAGCCTAGGCCTGTTCTATTTCCTGATGAGTTTCTCCCCCACGCTTCACGTACAAGTCTCTGCATGGGTGAGAGAGAAAGCAAGAGCGCCCAGAGCCCTCTAATTAGCAAAGTCCCTGCCAAAATGTTCCTCCACCCTTTGGTGCAGTGAACTTCACTGGGATAATTAATACAGCCCAAACGTATAATAGGTACCAACGTTGAAGGTAAAAGTCTTTTCGGAATTGAAAATACACACATTTTGCTTTGAAGAAGAGTTCTGTGCAATTCAAACCACTGCACTTGTGAGTTGAGGCTGAGCCAACTGCGGAAGCCTGACTTTGCTTGCTCCTGTTTCTAGACCCAGCCAGGTTTAAAACCGCCGTGCCCAGCCCCTAATGGTTCGGGGACACTTGCCTACAAGGTCGCCATGCACGGAGCGCCCCAGCGGCAGCAGCACATGCACAGAGGGCTTCCTTCTGGGAGATGTGCCGCCCCTGCAGGTCAAAAGCAGAGGAGGTCGGTGCTTGCAGGGTCGTTGCATGGAGGAGACGTGCTGGAAATCACATCAGATGCTCGGGAGGCAACAGGAAGGAACGACTCCCTGAGGAAGCTGCTTTGATAAGCGGTTTCAACTGAGCTGCCTCCTGGAAAGAAGAAAGCAACCTGCTCTGTAAACACTGGGCCATGTGGCATCCATCAAAGCTCGGCCTGACACAGCTGGAGGCGGCCTCTTTCCTTCCCTGCCTCCCTTCCTTCCTCCTGCCGCCCAACCTGCTGGCCTCTGGTTTACAAGCAGGAGGAAGGGGGGGGGGGTTTGCCTGGCAGCGGACCGGGAGGCGGAGGGGGGCCCATCACAGAGACCCAGCTGAGCGGGGCCTTCACTGGCCTGTCTCAGCCCCAGTAGCTCCCTTGTTTACAAAGTGGTGTGGCTACTCATAGAATCATAGAATAGCAGAGTTGGAAGGGTCCTACAAGGCCATCGAGTCCAACCCCCTGCTCAAGGCAGGAATCCACCCTAAAGCATCCCTGACAGGTGGTTGTCCAGCTGCCTCTTGAAAGCCTCTAGTGTGGGAGAGCCCACAACCCCCTAGGTAACTGATTCCATTGTTGTACTGCTCTAACAGGAAGTTTTTCCTGATGTCCAGCTGGAATCTGGCTTCCTGTAACTTGAGCCTGTTATTCCGTGTCCTGCACTCTGGGAGGATCGAGAAGAGATCCTGGCCCTCCTCTGGGTGACAATCTTTTAAGTATTTGAAGAGTGCTATCATGTCTCCCCTCCATCTTCTCTTCTCCAGGCTAAACATGCCCGGTTCTTTCAGTCTCTCTTCATAGGGCTTTGTTTCCAGAGCCCTGATCATCCTGGTTGCCCTCCTCTGAACACGCTCCAGCTTGTCTGCGTCCTTCTTGAAGTGTGGAGCCCAGAACTGGACGCAATACTCTAGATGAGGCCTAACCAGGGAGGCCACCTCTGCAGGCTCCACACGGCTGCAGTGAGTGTGAAAAGCCCTCCGAGGTGGGCCTCCTGCCTGGTCACACAGGAAGCTGGTTCCACCAGGACACACAGCTGTGCCCACAGCCTCTCTGAATCCCCCACGGAAGAGTTTAGGCATTGTGCTAGCCAGTGGCCACCTTGGCCCCAGGGCTTATTCTGGAACCCTGAACAGTCTTACCACGACCCAAGGTTCCAGAAATCACTCACGGCTGGCCCAGGCCATGCAGCAGGCAGGGCTAGATGCCTGGTAAATGACACGTTCCTGTTGTCAAGACAGTCCCTGTAGCAGCAGCAGCAGCAGCAGCACCCACCCTCCAAAGGAGAGTCCAAAAATTCAGACCAGGGTGTTGATTCGTATCAACAGAGCCATGTTATGTTAGCAGTTTGTATCTTCACCAGGGCCGGGATTTCCATGGTTCTCGTTTACTTCTTCTGACCAGGCTGCCCCTAGAAGACTTTGCACGACCACAGGGAATGAACAGCTGCTGCTGCTGCTGCTGCTGCTGCTGCTGGGGAAATCCATTTCCACTCCTCAGCTCCCAGGAGGTTTGCAGCTCAGCTCCGAGGGAGCAGAGAATGAGCTCCGCATCTCTGCGAAGGGCCACCAGCACGTCCCTGCAAGGCCTGTCTCGGCATGGCCATGGCGGCAGGTCAAGCGGCTTCAGGTGGCAATGGGAGGGGCGGCAGATGAAGGCAGGAATCGGTCTCTGGCTGGTGCAAGGCTTCTTAAAGCATCTTGGGCTCGACTTCAGGCAGCAGAATGCCCTGGGCTGGCATCCCAGGTCCTAAAGCGCCTTTTCTCTTGTCATCCCTGTCTGTGTCTCGGCTTCACAGGGAGAGGATCTTGCTACGGGCCAGCCGGCCAGCCAAGGTAGCGGATTCGCTGCCCCCTTGGAGCTGCTCTGTCCAGAGCTGTCCAGCTGACCACAGCTCAACGCCCACTTGAGCCACACGGCCCCTCTGAGTGCAACCAAGCCACCGGTTTACTGCGTGATTTTACTGTTTTTGCAGCCCAGCTTGAGAATTTATTTAATTGAAAGGGAGGATAGATAAATCTTAATGATACATTTGCAGTCAAAAAAGCAAAGCCTCCATTACTTGACTCTTCTGGGATGGCAGGAGATGACAGAGAAGCTAGATTGCTAGATGGGAAACAGCCCCCCCCCCCTGTGAGATGCTGCTGCCTCCTCATCCTTCAGTGCAAAGTTCTCAGCTGCTGACCAGGGGGTGGGTGGGTGGAGGTGTCTTGGAGCCCCTCTCTTGGGTAGTAGACTCAGTCCCCACTGAAGGCATCTGCACGTGAGAAGAGTCCTAGAGCTGGAGCAGAGCAAAGGACCATTGAATCCAGCCTTCTCACTGCCAGTAAGATGCCCCAGTGAGAAGCCCACAAGCAGAGCCAGAATCCAAGCGTCCTCCCCTGCCAGTGTTTCATTGCAATGTCTGGTAATCCAGAGGTCCCAAGTAGCCACCAGGACAAGACAAACAACTTCTCTAACTCCCTTTTAAAGCCATCCAAATTGGTGGCCGACACCACATCTTGTGGTAGTGAGTTCCATAGTTTAACTCTGCGCTATGTAAATAAGTTCTTCCTTTTGTTTGTCCTGAATCTCCCACCAATCAGCTTCATGGGATCATGACCCCGTTGGGTTCTAGGATTATGGGAGAGGGACAGAAATGCCTCCCTGTCCACATCCTCCACAACATGCATAATTTTACAGTGGAAATGCTGTATACAGTCCTTGTCAATCACACCTCGAGGAGGATATTGCAGAGCTGGAAACGGTGCAGAAAAGATCATCTCACATGATCCAGGAGCGGAAGCAACTCTCCTCTGAGGGAACGGCATTTGGCGCTGTTTAGCTTAGAAGAAAGGCAAGCAAGGTGTGTCTGTGTGCGGGGGGGTGGGTTGGGGGTGGGACACGGGACAGCGAGATAGAGGTTATGAAGTTATGCACAGAGTAAAGAAAGTGGGTAGAGAGAAAAACCTCTTCTGTAATACTAGAAACCAAAAGGGTCATCCCATGAAATTGACTGGTGGGAAATTCAGGACAGATAAAATAAAAGTACTTCTTCACATAAGTTATGGAACTCACTACCACAAGATGTAGTGATGGCCACCAATTTGGTTGGCTTTAAAAGGGGCTTAGACAAATACATGGTGGAGAAGGCAGTCAATGGCTACTAGTCATAGAATCATAGAATAGCAGAGTTGGAAGGGGCCTACAAGGGCATCGAGTCCAACCCCCTGCTCAATGCAGGAATCCACCCTAGTCCTGAGAGCTACGTTCTACCTCCAGTATCAGAGGAAGTATACATGCTATGTACACCAAAAATGGACAGTCTTTGCAACAGAGGAATGAAATTTTTGGGGTTCTCCATGGATCTGTATTGGGAGGGACTGGTGCTATTTAAAAGAACCCCCCCCCACTTCCAATGATGCAGTAAGAACAATTGGTAGACTCTGATCTGAAGTCCCAAATTTAGACCTAATCAGAAGGGGGGCAGTCTCACTAAACATTTATTTATTTATTTATTTATTACATTTTTATACTGCCCTATAGCCGAAGCTCTCTGGGCGGTTCACAAAAATTTAAACCATGAAAAGCATAAAAACAACCAACAAATTTAAAACACAAATACAAAATACAATATAAAAAGCACAACCAGAATAAAACCACACAGCAAAATTTAATATAGGTTAAAATATGAGATTAAAACAGCAAAGTTTAAATTAAAGTTAAATTAGGTGTTAAAATACTGAGAAAATAAAAAGGTCTTCAGCTGGCAATGGAAAGAAAACAATCATAGAATCATAGAAGAGCAAAGTTGGAAGGGGCCTACAAGGTCATCGAGTCCAACCCCCTGCTTAATGCAGGAATCCACCCTAAAGCATCCCTGACAGATGGTTTTCCAATGTAGGTGCCAAGCGAACCTCTCTGGGTTCCACAGCCGGGGTGCCACAGCGGAGAAAGCCCTCCTCCTGGTAGCCACCTGCCTCACTTCCTTTGGCAGGGGCTCATGGAGAAGGACCCCTGTGGATGATCTTAAGGTCTGGGCAGACACGGCACATATGGGAGGAGGCGTTCCTTCAAATAACCTGGCCCCAAGCCATATAGCACTTTGAATGTTAATTCTTTGAGAATGTCAACAAACATGTAGACGGGTGATCCGGTGAGCATTGTTTACCTGGACTTCCAAAAGGCTTTTGAGAAAGCCCCCCACCAAAGACTTCTGAACAAACTTAGCAGTCATGGAGTAAGAGGAGAGGTCTTCTTATGGATCAGTAACCAGTTAATGAGAGTAGGAATAAACAGCCAATTCTCCCGATGGAGGGAAGTAAATAGTGGGGTCCCATAGGGATCGGTATTGGGACCAATTCTTTTCAGCTTGTTCATAAATGATCTGGAATTAGGAGTGCACAGTGAAGTGGCCAAGTTTGCCAACGACACCAAAATATTTAAAGTGGTTAAAACAAACAGGGATTGTGAGAAGCTCCAAAAGGATCTCTCCAAGCTGGGAGCGTGGGCGTCCAAATGGCAGATGCGGTTCTATGTAAACAAGTGTAAAGTGATGCACACTGGGTGGGTGGGGAACCCAACTTCAAGTATAACCTGATGGGATCTGAGCTGGCAGTGACTGAACAAGAAAGAGATCTTGGGGTTGTGGTGGACAGCTTGGTGAAAACATCAATCCAGCATGCAGCTGCTGTAAAGAAGGCAAAGAGACTGAGAATATCAGTATCATACTGCTTTTATACCAATCTATGGTGCAACCACAATTATAGTACCATGTATGGTTCTGGTCACCACACCTGAAAAAAACATATTAGAGCTGGGAAACGTGCAGAAATGAGCAACTAAAACGATGAAGGGGCTGGAGCATCTCCTCTATGAGGGAAGGTTACAACAGCTGAGCCTGGAAAAAAAGGAGACTAAGGGGAGACATGACAGAGGTGTATAAAACTCTGCATGGTGTGGAGAATGTGGACAGGGAGACATTTTTCTCCCTCTCCCATAATCCTAGAACCCAACGGGGTCATGATCCCAATGAAGCTGATTGGTGGGAGAGTCAGGACAGATAAAGGGAAGGACTTCTTCACACAGCGCAGAGTTAAACTATGGAACTCACTACCACAAGATGTAGTTAAATTATGGAACTCACTACCACCAACTTCGATGGCTTTAGAAGGGGGTTTGACAAATTCCTGGAGGCAAGCAATGGCTACTAGCCCTGATGTAGCATGTAGCCCATAAGCCTGTAGTTGCTGGGGCGCATGGGTGGGAGGGTGCTGTTGCACCGGGTCCTGCTTGGTTGTTCCCTGGCCGACGGCTGCCTGGCTCCTGTGCGAACAGAGCGCCGGACTAGACGGACCCTCGGTCCGCTCCAGCATCAGGGCTCTTCTGCTGTTCCAATCAGGCCAGCGGCGACCGGGACGCGCTCCCACTGGCCCGCGGCGGAGCAGCGCGACTTCCGGAGGAGCAGCTGGCGGTGGCGATGTCCAGGCGCCCCCCCCCCCCCGCTCCTGCTCCGCAGCACTCCCCTCCCTCGAACTTCGCTCGCCTTTACTAGGATGAAAAGCGCCCCCCGGCTGTTCCGCCTCTTTTCCACGCCCCCCCCCCCCCGCAGAACGAGGCGCCCAGACAGGACCGGGGTGCTGCTGCTGGCGGCGAGCCCCCCCCCCCCCGACCCCCAGAGGCGCTGCGGAGGACGCGCCGGCAGCCCCCGCCGCGCCTGCCGGGTTGTCCCCTCCTCTGCTGGGGCGGGCGGAGAAGAGCCGCCCGGGCGGGACTATAAAGGCGGCGGCTGGCTGGCCGGCCGGCCACGAGAAGCCGGAGCAGGCGCCGCGGCATTCCGGCAAGTGCGGGGAGGGGGCCTCTCTCCGGGGGAGATGCGCCCAGGCCGGGGGTGGCACAGGGGCTGCAGGGGGGGGGCGGCGGCGGCGGGGGGGGGGTCGCAGCGCCCCGCTCCCCTGGCATGCCTCCCGAACGCGCGCCGGCGCGCGAGGGCTGCCGCGGCTCGGGCGCGTCGCGCCAGTTCCCCGCAAACGGGCAGGGAGGGTGAGCGCGGAGAGCCCTGGCCCGGGTCGGCGGTTCACACGGCCCCGGCAAACACGCGTTTGGAGCCCCGCGGGGAAAGGAGAAGCGGCGCCCGGAGGAGGAGGAGGAGGAGGAGGGCTGCGCCCGCCCGCCCCACAGAGCGGCTTTTCCGAATAAGGAAGGCCACGGGGGGGGGGGGGGTGCGTTAAGCCGGGGCTCGTGGCGCGCGTCCCGTGGGGCCCCGCGGAGCCGCGTGCCCGGGAGGCCTCCGGGGATCTCGAAGGACGCCGAGCCCAGCGGCCTCTCCCCTCCGTCCCCGGGCGGAACTGGCTTCGCTCTGGGGGGAGGGACAGAGCTCTCCCTCCCCCCACCGCCCGACGGCTCTTCCAGGGGAGCCAGCCGGCCGGCCGCCCTCGGAAGGCGCCCCGGGGCGCAAGTGCCGCCCGCGCGTCGCCTTCGAGCGCCTTCTTGGAATCTCCCCAGGAAAGAGCCGTCGGAGGGGGCAGCAGCAGTCTGCGCTCGCGGCCGCCTCTGCCGGGCTTCCCGGGGGCGGGGCGGGACCGAGGGCGCGCGGGGGGGGAGCAGTCGTTCTGCCCACCCCCAGCCCGGCACCCCGCCGCCGCCAAGTTTCAGGGAGGGCAAAGGTCCCGCAGCAGCCCCAGCGTGCGGCCTCAACTGTCCTGCCGGCGACGGATCTCGGGCTCCAGAACCATCCGAGAGCGGGTGGGGGTGGGGGGGACACGAGACGCGCCCCCCCCCCCAGCGATGCTGGCCCCGCAGCCCTGCTCCGTCCTTGGCTAGTGGGGGTGGGGGGAGCCTGCCCTGCCCGCTTCTAGTCCTCCTCCAATGCCAGTGTGGGATATGGGGCCGGGGGGGGGGGGGCTACTGGCGTGCAGGCTGGCTCCCAGGCCGGCTCCTGCCCAAGGCCACGAAGGGCCCGTCGGGTGATCTCTGGAGCAGAAAGGAGGCCGGAGGCCAACCAGCCCTCCCCCGTGGTGAGCGGGAGGCTGGGCTAGGAGGCCTGGCTCCCCCGCCGGAGGGAAAGACCCCGCAGGGCCGGAGGCGCAGGCCTGGGAACAATGGGGCAGGAGGGAGGCGAGAAGCAGCCCGGCCAGAGGCAGGAAACGACTGTGATCCCACCCGGGTTGCGAGACTGGGGGGCGCCTCCTCCTCCTCCTCCTCCTCCTCTCCTGTTATCTTCTCTTGAGCACCAGACCAGCTTGCTGGAGGGAGGGAGCTGCGCTTTGCCTACTAGCCCAGTTCCCTGCTTCCAAGGCAGCTGGCCAGATGCCTCTCCTGAGCATCAGAGCAGCGGCAGAACTGGGCCAGACCAAAGCAGGCCTGACCCACCCCCCAGCATCCTGCTCCCCAGACGCCCTTGGAGAGCCCCCTCCGCCTCAGAGGGGCCGATGAGGTGTGTCTCCCCCATGGTGTGTGCTCATGCTGAGGGTCCCTGCTCCTGTCCATGGAGGCTCCACTGAGCTGTAGATATATCTGTCCTCCTCTTTTATCTGAACGTGGGAAAGAGGGAAAGAACGGACGGAGCAAGACGCTGCAAAGCCAGCGGAGAGCAACGGGTGGTTCTTGCTCCCGTTGGTTCTTGCTCCGTGCCCAGCGGCGGCCGCTCCAATCGGTCCTCCGTGAGCTGCTGCCTGGCCTCCGTTTGCAGCCGTCTCTTAGCAGTGAATTCCATGAGTTAATTTTGCGGTGGCCTGAAGAGCAAATTCCTTGCCAGGACGTGCACAGGCGTGTGGTTTGTGAGGGAGGCCGAGGGGGACACGGGCGTGTGCAGGCTTTGGTGCCGTGCCGTGGGGCTGGGCAGGGGCCCTCCTGCTGCATCTTCTTGCACAGCACCTGCCTGGTGCGCATCCCTGGCCCCGGAGGGCAGGGCAGGGCAGGGCAGGGCAGGGCAGGGCAGGGCAGGCAGAGGAGGGGAACTGCAGCAGCAGCAGCTGCCGCCCGGCCCAGCCCCAACGAACTGCCCTGTTGTCCCCCTGCTGCAGGGCACGCTCCACCATGCTTCTGTTCAGCCTCCTCCTGCTGCTGCTGCCCTGGCTGGGCACCGCAGCCACCGCCGGAGCCCCGCCAGGCTGCAAGATCCGAATCACTTCCAAGGGCTTGTCGCTGGGTAAGGCGCTGGGGAGGCCTGGAGAGACCTGCTCTCTCTGGGCACCACGTCCTGCTTACCCCTCCGCCCCCTTGTCCAGAAAGACCCACACGTGGGGGGAGGCAGAGCTGGCCTTGGGGTCTGGCTCCTCCGCCTGGCTGTGGTGGGACCCATCATCCCCTGGCCCCGGGCATTGCCTGGCTGTCGCCCAGAGCTCCCCTGGTGTGGCCTCGAGGGGCCGGTCGGGGGGCTGACGCCGGCCGGCTGGGGCCTTTTGCAGTGAAGCAGGAGGGGCTGCGCTTCGTGGAGCAGGAGCTGCAGAACATCACCCTGGGCAACCTGCACGGCAAAAAGGGCCACTTCCATTACAACATCAGCAAGTGAGTGCAGGCGCGCCGTCCTTCCCGCGGTGGGGATAGCCCAGGGGTGGGGGTGTCTGCTGGCTGCTGCTTCCTGGTTCAGGGCAGGGGCCGCTCAGCCCCCGCGGCCAGGGCTGCTTCTGAGCCCTTTCCCCCAGGCAATGGGAGGAGGGCCGGCAGCTCAGCAGGTGCTCCCAGCCCAAGGGCCAAGTGGTGCGCTTGTGAAGGGGCGGCTCCGGCAGCTCCTGGCACATGTGGCCCGCAAGGAGGGCGCTGGGCAGAGGAAGCAGCGCCCGGTGCAGCCTGCGGCCTTCTTTGTGGCGCCCGGCGAAGAGGCAGAAGCCCCCATCCCTGCAGAAGGAGCAGGACACTGGGCGGTGGGGGGGGCAACCAGAGTGATGGGAGCTGACTGCCGTTTCCCAGTAGCCAGAGGGGGCTTCCTGGGGAAGGGAAGGGCCCAGAGCTGGGGAGGGGCTGTGGCTCAGTGTGGCAGCAGAGCCCCCGCTGTGCAGGCAGAAGGTCCCGGGTTCAGTCCCAGACAGCATCTCCAGGAAGAGCAAAGGAAGACCCCTGCCTGAATGCTGGGTGGGTGGGAGGGAGGCAGGGCTGCGGCTGCGGCTGCCAACCAGGGTGGACAGGCCTGGGCTAGATGGACCAGGGCCCTGCTGACTCGGTCGAAGGCCGGATCTACACTACTGCTTCAAAGCGCTTTATAACAGTTTTGACAACTGTATCGGGAGCTCTGTGTCCTGGGCCCCAACAGTTGTCAAAACTGTTTTAAAGTGCTTTAAAGCAGTAGTGTAGCTCCTGCCCAAGGCCACTCCTGACGTCCCTCCTCAGCACCCGCAGGCCCGGGCCGGCTGCTGGGCTGCTCTGAGCTCCAGAGAGGGTGGGGTGCAAGAGCAGGCAGGTGGCCGCCTTTCCCCAGAGCAGAGGGACGGCCCAGCCCCAAAGGCAGACCCAGGCTTTCCCAAGGCAGCATCTGGCAAGCCCCGTGGCCCCAGAGGTGTGTGTGTGGGGGGGCAAGGCCTTGGGAAGCCAAGCAGGGGCCTGAGATGCTCTCTGAGGAGGGGGCCCAGGTGAGCAGGGTGCGTGGGGCTGGAGCACGGAGGCCTGGCTGCAGCAGGGCAGGGAGGGGGAGGAGGAGTTGGGGGCATAGAGCGGAGCAGCAGCGTCTTGTGAGGCCGAGCCGGGTGCTGGGCGGGGGCTGAGAAGGGGCAGGCGGGTGGGACGCTCCTTCTGCGACGTGGGTCTCTCTCTCTCTTCCTCCCTCTCTGGACAGCGTGAGGGTGACCGACCTGCAGCTGCCCTTCTCTGACCTGTACTTTGAGCCCAAGCAGCACCTGGCCTTCGACATCAGGAACGCCTCCATCAGCCTGCGTTTCCGGCGCCAGCTCCTCTACTGGTTCTTGTGAGTCCCCGGCCCCCTCCCCCTCCCGCCCCCACCTCCAGTCAGAAGCACTCTGGGCTCTCCCTTTCACGGCTCGTTATGACGTGCTCGTCCCACCTCTCCCACCTAAGTGCCTGAGGCTGCGCCCTGCGCCCTCCCCATGGCCCCACTCCGGCTCTGTGGTGGTTGGGGCCCCGAGTCCTGTGAGGGTCGGTCTGCTGATCAGGAGTGGGAGGTGGCCTCCCTCCCTCCCTCCCTCCTTTCCTCCACGATGCCTGGATCTGGACGATCCCCCTCTGCTGCTTACTTTAACCCTTTGCTCCCCCAGCTACGACGTTGGCTCCATCAACGCCTCCGCGGAGGGCGTGCGCATCCACACCGCGCTGGAACTCTCCAGAGGCCATGGCGGGAGTCTGAAGATCTCCAACATGAGCTGCAATGCCTCTGTCGCCCGCATGCACGCGGGGTTCAGTGGCACGCTCAGGTACCCTCCGGCCGGCCGTGTGAGTGGGGCTGCTCCTGGGCCCCGGCCTCCTCCCACCCCTGCTCAGCATCTCTCCCTCCCCGGCCCCGCCAGGCGCCCCCTGTCCCCAGATGACTTGAGTAGAACAACCTCTGACGTTGCTTTCGTGCTCACGGCGAGAATCAGAGGAAGGGCGCGGAAAGGAAGGCGACAGCTCCGAGGAGCTCTTGATTCACTTCTCTCAGGGGGTGGGGAGGGACAGTCACGTGAATGGTGTGTGTGTGGGGGGGTAGTCCACAGTTCCTAGCGGGAAACCGTGGCCTGTGCATGGCCACGATTAATGGCCAGTGCTTCCCGTGGAAGGGTGCTGATCCCAGCAGAAGGTCCCGTGCAACTTTTCTGTCTTTTCTTCCTTAATGGATTTTCCACGATAGGAGAAGTGGTGGGGGGGAAAAACACAGTTTACAAGTGCAGGACGACAACCTCTGGAAACACAGCCGCCCCCCCAAATAAAACCCTGAACGAGGCAGGGCGATGGTTGGGAGGCAGGGACCCCCTGGCTGCAGGAAGAGTAGCCGTGGTGGCTGAGGGAGGGCTGCTTTGTAGCTAGTTCCTGGTTGAAAGCGGCAACAGAGAGAGGACGGCTGATTCCAGCAGGACTCGTGCGTGTGTGTGCGTGTGTGTGTGTGTGAGAGAGGGAGATTCTTGGACCCCCTCCCCTTGGAAAGGGGTCAGTGGGCTTGACGTGGGCCCTCTTTGCGCTCCCTCCAGGAAGGTGTATGATTTCCTGGCCACCTTTATCACCACAGGGATGCGGTATCTCCTCAACCAGAAGGTAGGGATGGAGCCGGAAGCGGGCAGGGAGGGTTGAGGGGGAGCAACCCCTCCACCCCTCTCCAGTGTACCCGACTCTCTGGGGCAGAAGTGGACGGGCCACCTGGTCCTCCACCCCCCTGTGGCTGCAAGGTGGGATGGCCGCCCCACAGCATCTCCCTTGGCCCCATATGAAGTGCCTGTCATATGCCACTGAGCTGAGGAGACGGGAGCGCCCCAGTTCCCTTGCCGAGGCCTCCATTGGCCTCACGTGTTTCTGTTCTGCCCAATGGCTGCCAGGGACCCCCGTGGCTCACAGAGTTCTTCCAGCCCCCCACCACTGCTCTCCATAATGGCATGAGAGGAAGGGGTTCTTCCTCCCGGGGTGGGGGTGGATCTTGCCCGGAGAGCCTTGGGTCCTAGGGCCAAGGGGCAGTTGGTCAGGCCGGGGCAGGCGGCTGGTGGGAAGTGGCTGTTCCCATCCTTGGACCAGAAGGGCCTTCGGTGCCCCGGACTCCCCTGGCGTTACAGGTCAAGGGGCGTTTGCAGGGCCGTGACAGAGGCAGGCGCTGAGCCCCAGCCGGAACTTGGCCCCGGGGCCCGTCAACGGCGCATTAGGAAGAGCCCGCTGCCCTTACGCCTGGGCAGAGGGCTTCCCCAGGCTGCTGTCATCAGAGGTGGTGGTGATGGGGTGGGTGGGTGTGCTCCAGCTCTCTCTGCCCCCCCCCCCGCCCGCTTCCCAGCAGCTCTTGTTTTAGGAATGAAGTGCGGCTGGGCCTTTGTGGGACGGGGCCCTTTGCCCTGCCCCACCCCTCCCATGACCCCTCTTGGCTTCCAGATCTGCCCTGTGCTGAACCACGCGGGGCTGGTGCTGCTCAACTCCCTGTTGGACACGATTCCAGGTGAGGGCAGGGGCTGTTGGGGGAGGGGGTGATGCTGCATGCCAGGTAAACGAGGAAGGGCAAGATGGGCAGGGAAGCGGGGAGGGGGGTGGCCCCATCCAGTTCTTCCATTGGGCTGCTTGTTTCTGGCTGAAGGTGTGAGCAGGATTGGAGAGGGAGAGCCGGGGGCGTGGAGGGCAGCCCTGGTGGCAGGCCTGGGGCCTCAGCTGCTCTCTGTCCCCGCCTGCCTGCCTTGTAGTGCATAACCCAGTGGATGATCACATTGGCATTGACTACTCCCTGCTGAATGACCCCGTTGTCACGTCTGACACCATGGACCTCGATTTCAAGGTACCTGCGGTGGGGGGTGGGGCAGGGAAGCTGCAGAGATGTGGCATAAAAGAAGAGGTGGGGAGACGAAGAGGCTGTGCCCAATGTCTGCTGGGGTGGGGTGGGGTGGGGGGAAACCAGAAGGGTTCGTATTATGGGATGCGCGGCAGGCAAAGTCTGATGAGCTGCGTGGCATCCAGCCGCTTTGCCACTGGAACTGTTTGCAAATATTGAAATACACCCACTGACGCTTTTGCATGATTTTGCTGCACACAACCTTGCACTCCAAAAATATCCAGGCGTTCAAAGGGCCCGCTAGCAGCGGCGTTGTGTCCTGGACCCAAAGCACTGGGCTTGGTCTTCCCTTCCCTTGCTCGCTCCCAGGCAAAAGTGGCCCAGATATGCTCCGTACCGCCTGACAAGGCGGCATTGGCTCCCTTCGGGGCCCTCCCAGGGGAACAGCCTGAATTGCCTCAGGAGGAGCTGCGGCTTCCAGGGGGAGCCAGGACATGGGGGGCCAGGCCACCCCCTACCTCTGGTGACCTGCTTGTCAGCCCTTTTTCCACGCATGCGTTTGGAGTGCCATCAGTGGGCTTGTGGTGTACAGTTGGGTCTGACCGGGTCCCCCCCTCCCTCCCTCCCACAGGGCATGTTCTTCCCCTTGAGGGGTGAGAACGAGACGCTGGCCAACCTGGCCATGGAGCCCGTCATCAATGAGACGGAGCGCATGGTGTACCTGGCCGTCTCGGAATACTTCTTTGACTCCGCCCTCTTTGCGTACTACCGGGCCGGCGTGCTGAACATGCAGTTTGCCGGGGAACAGGTGTGTTAAGGGAAAGGCCTCTTTCATGAGGTCTCAGCCATCCCTGGGAGGGGTCTGGGACATGTGCAAACAGGGGGATCGTGGCCCAAGCAGTGTCAAGGGGGCAGAAAAACTCTGTGCTGCTCCAACGTGGACGTTCTGCTCTTGTTCCAGGTGCCAAAAGACTTGGAGGTGTTGCTGAGAGCCACGTTCTTTGGGAGCATTGTCATGATGGTAAGACGGGAGATGGGGCAGCAGGGGAAGCATCTCTGCCTGGGCGGATTCCTTCCTGACTGTTAGAGCAGTACGACAATGGAACCAGTGACCTGGGGAGGTGGTGGGCTCTCCCACACTAGAGGCTTTGAAGAGGCAGCTGGACAACCATCTGTCAGGGATGCTTTAGGGTGGATTCCTGCATTGAGCAGGGGGTTGGACTTGAGGGCCTTGTAGGCCCCTTCCAACCCTGCTATTCTATGATTCTATGATCCAGAGCTGCAATGCAGGCCTGGGGATGGTCTGGTGGCAGCTCCATGGGGAAGGTGGGTGGGGTGGGCTGAGGCAGAGCTCCACCTTCTCCATCTGATGCTGTGCGGTCAAGCGCCCCCCTGCCCCAATTCTGCCCCAGGATCACGTTCTGCAGTGTGCAAAATATGCCATTCATGACTCAAGAGGGAAGTGTCAGGGTCTTTGCAGGCACAGCAACCAGGATGTAGCCAGGGCTCTAGAGTGTCCTCGTTAAAGTCTCCAACAGAAGAGGAGACTTGAAACACTTGCACAAGGCTTGGAGTTTGTCAAGGGTGGTGGCGGCACGGAAGCGTCATCTTCAGCAACATAAACATCCCTTCAAAGCCTCTCTTTTGGTTCCTGTCTGCCAAGACAGCCGGGAGTGGGAGCAGCAGCAGCAGCAGACGCACGTGACGTAACTGAGCGGCGGCGAGGTCAAGAGCTGCATTGCCAGAGCTTGAAGGAGCTCAGGGGTTGTAGCCCGCAGGGCAGCCAGGGTCCCCTCCAGGGTGACACTTGCCTTTTGGGCACCAGTGGGGCTGACTAGTCGGCTACAACATCTGTGCCCCCCCCCCCGAGTCATCTGTTAAAAAGCTCCCTTGCGTGGAAGATTACGAGTGAGGCACAAAAGGGAAGTGGTCAGGCCAAGGTCGTGAAAGTCCCGCTTTTTTGCTTTTTTTACTGAGCGAGACGTTTCTGTTCCCTCTTACTGTTGGTTTCACATCAGCCTTTGGGTAAGAGCTTTGCATTTTATTTAATGTAGATCCGCCCCCCCCCCTTTATAAATCCAGGGACAACCTAGGTGCAGGCGGATTTAGCTTTTCGGCTGGCAAAGCAGATAACACCAGACCATTCTTTTTATTTTATTTCATTTTTAATAGTAAATCATAAACAATTACAGTAATTATCAAAATCATTCTAGAAAACCAGTCAAATCATTCTACAAATCCACTCCACATTCAAAATATAAGTGGATAAAAATCAATATTGTTGTTGTTGTTGTTATTATTATCTGCCTTTTCCCCAGTACTATAAATGCACCTATAATAGTAATACTATACAAATAAATCAAATTTAAGCCTTAGAAATATATTTGCACAT
This sequence comes from Elgaria multicarinata webbii, assembly GCF_023053635.1. NCBI lineage: Eukaryota > Metazoa > Chordata > Lepidosauria > Squamata > Anguidae > Elgaria > Elgaria multicarinata. Next base: position 218,923,891 of record NC_086171.1, on the reverse strand, counting down.
TAAATTGTACCCAGCAACAGATATGGATTAGTATTATCCTGGATCTTGTTATTCCAAAAGGAAATAAGCAAAGTCCATTTTTCTATGAAATTTTCCTCTTATCTCACTTCCCTTATTCTAAGAAAAGCAAAAACAAAACACCAGAATCCCCCCCCCCAAATTCGGTCAATTTCAAAAAATAATTATTCTTCCACCTTTCATTTTCTTTTTCTAGTCCAGGGTGGTATATTAATTTTTCCTATTTTATTCATTTGCAAATCTTCTTTTCATGAGTCTCACAACTTTCTAGAAGTTTCTACCAAAGTTATTCTGTTCGATACTTTTTTCATGCATTCTATGCATTTTTGCCAGCCCTTCTTAAAAGTATCTCTTTTCTTTATCCCTCTGTGTACTCTTAACTTCTGTCTCAACTTATCCTTTATTGCTATATCCCAAATGTTCTTTTTCCATGTAGATGCTGTCGCCATCCAAGCTGTCTTCCAATTACTTGCTATTAATTGCCTCGTGGCGGCTGTCAAGAAAAATCCAATTAATTTTTTTCCCCTCTTCTCTATTTTCTTCAACAAACATATTCAACAAAGCTAACGCTGGTGTTTTGCAAATCTCTTAATTGGTCATTTTTCCTATTTCTTGAAAAATCTCATCCCAAATCTTCTTGTGGAGATGGCTTGAAAGGGGGTGGGGTGAGCCTTTGGCCCCACGGCTGACCCAGCTTTGCCCCCTTCCCCGTCCCCCTCTGGGTCTCTTCCGGCCCCCAGAACCCCTCCGTGGTGGACGCGCCCTTGATGCTGAAGCTCCAGGTGTCCTCCCCGCCGCACTCCACCATCAGGGCCTCCGGCGTGGCTGTGGCTGTCACGGCCCTCCTCGACGTCTTCTTGGCCCCCGTGGACAAGCCGCTGATTCAGCTCTCCAGCACCACCATGGTGAGCTGAGACCCCCGGTCCAGGTGCCCCGGCGGAATGACAGATGCCTCGGGGTGGGGGGTGGGCCCGGGCCAATTCTCCTCTGGTGACCGTGGCAACGGAGGGAGGGCAATACGTGGCCCCCCGCCTGCCTGTGGGAGAGGCAGAGTGGAGGAGGAGCAAAGACAGGACCCCGTGTCTCCTCACAGGAAGCTCGGCTGAGCGCAAAGGTGATACTGCGGCAGAAAGCGCTTCAGGTGCAGCTGGACCTGAGAAGGTATGTCAGGGCGTGGCAGCATCACGGGGTGGGGGGGGAGGAAACGCTGCCCGGGAGAGGCTCCTCACCTCTCTCTCTCTCCCTGCCTCCTCACCTCTCTCTCTCTCTCTCCCTGCGCCTTGTTCAGGTTCCGGATCTACTCCAACCAGTCAGCACTTGAGTCCCTTGCAGTAAGTGGTGGGGCCCAGCCATGGGCACGTCTAGAGGTAGCCCAAGACAGCAAAGGGGAGTGGGGCAGAGCATGGAGTGCGTGGGGGGGGGCTACCCCTTAGCAGGCCCTGGGGCTCTGTCTCCTGCATCTCCCTCTGAGACAACCTGGGATGGAACCCGGGACGGCCCTGGTCCGCCTGAGACCCGGAAACGCTGGCTGCCAGCCCGAGTCAGAAATCCCTGGGCTGGTAGAAGGCTGCGTGCTCGGACTGAGCGGAGGCAGCTGCTTCACGGGCTCAGCACCCCCTTTCAACCCCTCCCTCCCTCCCTCCTCCAGCTGATCCCCCTGCAAGGGCCCCTGAAGACGCTGCTGCAGCTGACCATCATGCCCCTCCTCAACGGTGAGCGCTGCTGCGCCTGGGTCCACCCGGCCTGGTGCTGGGGTGGGTGGGTGAGTGGGGGCCCCGGCCTCGGTCGCTCGGCCTGCAAGCTCTGCGTCCCTCTCGTGTCTGTGGGGCAGCGGGGCTGGAGAGGGGAGGGGAGGGGAGGGGAGGGGGAGGCCACGCGGGTCAGGCCTGGCACGGAGGCCTCCTTGGGCTCAGATCCAGCGCTTTCCCTTTGCTGCAGAGAGAACCAAGAAGGGGGTCCAGATCCCACTCCCGGAAGGCATGGACTTCATGAAGGAAGTGGTCACCAACCACATGGTAGGGGGCCCCTTCTGCGGCCTGGAGGGGAAGCGCTGCTCTTTGGGCGGGACGGGCAGGTGCTGCCCCCTCCCCCAACCCGCCTGCAGAACAGGTGTGAAGCCCCCGTTCCGCCCCCCCAACCCGGCCTCTCTCTTCCCTCTGCCCAGGGCTACCTGACCATCGGCGCCGACCTTCATTTCTCCAAAGGGCTGAGAGAGGTGATTGAGAAGTACCGGCCGGTGCCTGGCCCTTGAGAGGCCCGCGCAGCTGCCCAGCGGCACCGCTGTTGACCCACCCCCTCGCTGGAGCGCAGCGACCCGCTCGCCCAGCACCTGCCCTGGCTGCCCTTTTGCCCGAGGAGGGGCAGCAGCTGCTCTGGCACCCTGGACTAATAAACCGGTTTAGGCCACAGCCTGCTGGGGGTCCTAGAGTCACTTTGCTTTGCTTGCCCTGTTCCCCCGGGATGGGCTCCTCCGGAACTCCCCCCCCCACTGGAGGCCCAGTTGAAGTCCCGTAGCCCACGCCAGCTCTGCGGTCCGGCTGGCGCGGGACGAGGAGCGGCTCCCAGGCGAGGGTCTTTCCGAACTTGTGACCTGGCAGCCCTTCGCTGAAGATGCCAGGCCTTGAATTGGGGGTGGTGGGTGAATTACGCCCTCCCCCATGGAAAAAAGCTCACCACCCAAAACTGCTGTGGAGCTGCAGTCTTGATCAGAAGACTCCCTACGCCCCCCCTCCCCATGGATCCTTCCCTCTGGGGGTGGGGGTGGGGGTGAGCAGCGTGTGTCCCTCCTGAGTGTTCAAAGTGCGCCACATGTACACAATCAAGCCACTACCCTTACGACAACCCTGTAAAGTAGGTCAGTGTTATTATCGTTGCATTGCAGACTGGGGTGGGAGAGGCTGAGAGAAACACAGCTTTCCAGAGCGCCCCCCCCAAGTAGCAAATGAGTGCCCCCACCCCCCGCACTTCGTAGCTCAGCCTCTTTGCCCCTGGGCTGCACATCGACCCCCGCTCCAACCTGCAGCCTTTGCAGCGGCTTCTGGTGAAACAGCCTCCACGTGGGGCGGAGCAACAGGGCACGAGGGCCCCACACAGCTGGACCAGAAGTCCATCTCAGCAGTGGGGAAGATGCAGCCCTTCAGAGGGACGGAAACTCCCAGCAGCTGTGACCAGCACTGCTCGTGGAACGGGGTGGGGGGAGCACGCGGAAGGCCCCCCATGGCCCCACCTCTGCCCCTCGCGGCTTGTTCATCGGCCCCTTGGAGGATGCGGCTCTCCTGGGCACTTTGGGCACAAGCCCATTCCAGAGGTGGCCCCTGTGTTGAAGGTGCGGCTCCCCACGGCGAGGCGGAGGCCAGCAGCTGCTGCTTCTGCTGCAGCCTGGGACCGGCCACATCCCTTTCACCACCAAGGGGCAGGGAAGAGCCAGGCCTCATAGAATCATAGAATAGCAGAGTTGGAAGGGGCGTTCAAGGCCCCCTGCTCAATGCAGGAATCCACCCTAAAGCATCCCCGACAGATGGTTGTCCAGCTGCCTCTTGAAGGCCTCTGGTGTGGGAGAGCCCACAGCCTCCCTAGGTAACTGATTCCACTGTCGTACTGCTCTAACAGTCAGGAAGTTTTTCCTGATGTCCAGCCGGAATCTGGCTTCCTTTAACTTGAGCCCGTTATTCCGTGTCCTGCACTCTGGCAGGATCGAGAAGAGATCCCGGCCCTCCTCTGTGTGACAACCTTTTAAGTATCTGAAGAGTGCTCTCATGTCTCCCCTGTGCAAGGCCTCAGAACGGATAGGGCACGTGGAAAGCGGGCACCTGGCAATGGGGATGCTGCCACACCTCCACGAGGGTGCGTGAAAATAATTTGGTGCCTCCCGCTCAGAGGAAGAGGCAAGCTGAGCAGGGGGACGTCCAGGGGATTCTAAAATCATGCGGCGCAGAGGCCGTGGAGAGAGCGCTGCTTCATCTGCAAGTGGGAAACAGCTGTCAAGGAGAAAGAGGAAGCACACGCATGTACAAGGGAGGAAATTAAAAGGGAGGAAATGAAGGGCAGAAAGCAAATTTGCTTCTGTGGGTCCTCATCTGTCGCCCCCACCAAGACGTTTCAAGGAGCACAGAAGGTGGGGGGGAGCAGGCAGATGAGTGTAAGACCAGCAACCCACCCAGGGCAGCGCCCACAGCTCACAGAGAGGCTGAAGGAACCTGCGCACACAGAGAGAAACGGCTCAGCCCGAAAGACGACACGGAGGAGGCCCAGTTCCATTAGAAAAATAGTTTTAATAGCTTGCCCGGGCCACTGATTTGAGGATGCAGCCCACGGCAGGAGCGGCTTCAGTCGGGTTCCTTCCTCGAGACTGGCTGAGAACGAAGGCTGAGGAATGGTTCCTTGAGGGGTCGGGGGAAGAGGAGAGGCGCGCTCTCCCCCCAAAGACAGTGCAAACGTGCAGACAGGGCCTGGGGGAGGCCGGCCGGCTTGCCTGAAGAACGGAGCCCCTGTGCAGGCACCTGCCCCCCACCCAGTCATCGGAGCAGCGTGGACACCAGGACGGCCGCAGGGTGGAGAGGGGCGCTGCCCCCCCGGCAGCAGCGGGGGAAGTGGTGCCACAGCAGGAGTCCCTACCGGCAGCCACGGCCCAGCGGGAGGCGGCACCCGCTGCCCAGGGAGAAAGCAGGCCTCCTCGGGCAGAAGGCAGGCAGGCAGGCAGGCAGGCCGTGTGACAGGCCCAGGGCTAGAAGGGCTGCTTGGTGATGAAGCGCTCAAACATGTTGTAGGCCGCGCGGGGCCGGTCGGCGGGCACCATGTGACCTGCGCCCTGTGGAAGGGGACACACGCACGCACGCAAAGGGTTAGGGCGCTCTGGAAGGCCTTCAGCAGGAGAAGCCCCCCGCCCCCGAGAGCCCCCCCTCAGTACCTTGATCGTGAGGAAGGCAATGTTGGTGAACTCCTTCACAAAGCCCCCGATCTGGTCCTGCCCGCTCTCGTCCGTGAAGATCCAGGGCCGCCGAGCCACCGCTACCTGCCGTTGAGACCAAGGGGGCCGTTTGAGACGGCACACTGGGGGGGGCGGGGGGGGCTCTGGGCGACTTTGGGGGCTCCTGAAGGCGCCTGTGCGGCAGGCCTCGCCAAACGGAACCAGAAGGTGCAGGGGGCCGCGTGTGCCAGCACTGCCCGTTGCCCTGTTCAAGCGGAGCGTCTGGCAGACGCAGCCCAACCCACCTGGGCTATGGTGAAGCTTCAAGGGGCCGGAAACAGCAGCTTTGGAGGAGCAGCAAAGGGACCCCCCCACACACACACACTTCCTGCCTTCCCCTTTCGCAAGGGGCCCGAGCATTCCCCAAGGAACCCCGAGAGACACAGCTAGACATGTGGAGCCTCCCCAGCCCCCTAGCGCAAGGAGGGCTGAGAGCCAACCGGGTCACGGCATCCCAAGAGCTGGTCCTGGGGCCAACGAACGGGACTTTCCAGAGGATTGGGCAGGGCCCAAACTCCCTGAGGGGCGGCAGGGCCCCCGACTGGGGTAGCCCTGTTGGACCACTGGAAGACACCCTACGGGGCGCCCTCAGCAGCACTGGAGGCAAGCTGCCTTCCTGACCCACACCAAAAGGACTGCAGAGGCTGAACAGCACTTTGCACTGGGGGGTGGGGGTGCACGCAGAACAGCCCCACGTGACTTCTAGCTGAGCCCACCTTCTGTTGCAGGGAGTCCACAAACCACTCGTCCCCCAGGAAGTTGCAGGCCATGTCCACGTCACCGTTGTACACCAAGATGCGGTATTTCTGCAGCAGAGCCAGAGTTAGTGAGGTGGCGGGGAAGCAAAGGCAGGCAGGCAGGCAGGCAGCCCCCCACTGGGGGAAGGAGGCGGCCAGCAGAGCAGCGCACCCTCCGAGCCCAGTCCGCAAAGGGCCCTCGCGCCGCCCGGGCTCACCATGGTGCTGAGCAGCTTCATGTACTGGTCGTTCATCTTGGTGTACAGCCGCTTGTAGCCCCGGCTGACAGCAAAGCTGCAGGGAGGAGAGGCAGGCTGGGGGTCACTCTTCCAGGCCAGACCACGGCCTTCAGCGGCCACCGCCAGCCCCCCTGCACACACACACACACACACACCCGGTCCCCTCCCCAGCCCTGGCCTCTCACCTGCACATCTGCCACTCCGGGGCACTCCCCGCAATGTGCAGCGCCTTGCGCACCTGTGCATCATTCATGTAGGCAGAGGGGGCCGTGGTGTTGATGCAGGGGGGGTCCAGGCGCACATTTTTCTTGGCAGCTTGCCACCTAAAGAGATTCTGGGGGATGCAAACAGTTGCCGGCTGCTTTTAATGCCCTTGAGACACATGAGGACGCCTGGTGTTTATCCTTCCGAAGCCACTGGAGGAAGCGAATTCTGGAGAAGCCAGAGGGGGTGGGGGGGGCAGCAGAGCCAAGGGTGGCCCCGGCCGGCCCCCGGAGTGCCTCTAAGAGGCCGTCCCCAGGCCAGGCACCGCGCTGCGGGGGCTCCCAGGGATGGGGCTGCTCCCAAACCCGCAGAGGCACAACACTCTTCCTTCCCACCCGGCTGGACAGCCCCGGGTCAGCCACCGCCACGGCCTGCATCTCCGAGGCAGGCCTTTGGGGCTGGGACCCCCGCCGGGGAGAGCGCTCACCTGCTGCCACAAGGAACGCAGCGGCTGCCTCATGAAGTTGTTGCCCAAGTCGTGCGTGACGAGGACGTCGCCGTCGTACCTGGAAGCCAGAGGAAAGCCCCCGCGTGAGCGCCTGCCTGACCCGCCGGCCTCTGCCGCCCCCCGCCCCCAAACAGGGAGCTGTGGCGCCAGGCACAGGCCGGCCACGCAGGCCAGCCTCGAGCCGGGAGGTCAGCCTGCCAAGAGCCGGGCCCACCTGAAACTTCCAGGCACTCCGCCGGCGCACGGGGCGTATAGGTTGTAAATGTTGAGGCCCGACTCATCCACGATGCGGATCATCTCGGCCATCTGCAACAAGCCGCAAGAGAACAGCGAGGCTGAGAGCAGCTCCAGCCAGGCCGCCATGGGGGGAGCGGGGTTCTGCCTGGAGGAAATCCGCTGCCCCCCCTCCCCCGAGGCCAGCAGCAGATCAGCCGTGGCCGTGGCAGCGCTCCCCACCCAAGGGGGCCGAGATGTGGAGCCCCCGCCACTCTGGCCACGCCCAGCGCAGCCCCCGTCCACTCACGGCCAGGGTGCAGTTCAGGTTGGTGTTGTTGTGGAAGTTGCATTTGCCCTGAGAGCAGCAGTAGGCCTGCAAGTCCTTCCAGAGCCTGCGGCAAGGAGAGCAAGAGAGCCGCTGGGCCGGGAGCCTCTTCCCCTGCCGCTGCCGCCCCCTCCCCTCTTCCAGGGGGCTGAGCCAGTGAGGACCCAGCCCCGCACCACAGCCCGGCCAGCCGTTAGAAGCCGTGGAAGCGGCCGCCTGAGGAGCGCCTCACCTGCTGCCGAGGAGGCCGTGGTAGTAGGCAAAGTAGACCAGGGAGTTATCGTTGGTCTCGTAGCAGGACAGGCCGTTGCCCACCGCAATGCCCTGCAACACACAGCACCGCACGGCCACGTCAGCAAGGGAGAGGGCCCTCGTCGAAGCGGGGCCCCAGCACTCGCTCCGGAGGTGGCAGACCCCGCAGGGAGAGCTACGCCTGCGGGCCAGAAGGGCTCACCCGCCGGGGCGTTGCCGGGGCGAACAGCATGAGTCGGGCTGCGTCCTCTCTGCCCCTCCCTCAGTTTCCCAATGCTGCTGAGGCTCAGCAGGGAGGAGCCCCCGGGGGAGAGCCAAGACCTGCTCAGGTAGGTTCCTGCAGAGCTTCTAGGGCGCCTCCACCACGCATTGCCAGAGGCACCTTTGCCCAGAGCTGCCGCCGCCGCCGCCCTGCCCGGGCTCAGTGCCAGGAGGAGATGATCCATGGCCTCCTTTCCCCCGCCCCGGCCCAGCCGCTCCCTCCTCCCTCCCCCCAGTGCCCCCATGCACCCACCTTCAGGTTGAGATCAGGGTCCTGCATGACCCACTGGGCCAGCGTGGGGATGTAGACCCCCCCATAGCTCTCCCCAGTGAGGTAGAGGTCCTTGCTGCTGAACTCTGGGTAGAGGTGGAGGAACTCCTTCAAGGCCAGGTAGTTCACACGAGCCACCTGTCAGGGAGGGAGAGGGGACACATGGCTGGCTCTGGTGGGGGAGGGGCCAGGGGCAGCCCCTCCGGACCAACCACCCCGCCCCCGCCCCAGTCCCACACCCACCTCCGTGTCGTTCGTCCGGTAGTCCTTGCTCTCCGAATAGGAGTAGCCGACCCCAACGGGAGACTCCAGGTAAAGGATGTGGCCGAGCTGCGGAGAAAGCACTAAGTCACGCCCAGGCCCTGCCTCTGCCCGCTCCACGGAGCACGGCCAGGCAGGGGCCCAGGGGCAGGCGGCCTCCTGGGGTCAGCCTTCTGGCACCTTCTTGGCCCCAACGGCCTTTCAGAACTGAACCCCAGGAGCAGGACCCTTCTTCTTCGGGGGAGGGTTAAGGCCTCACCTTGTTCCAGGCATACTCATTGAACTCCAGGGAGGCCCCATCAGGCTGGATCTGCCGGAGGAGGAGGAGGAGGAGGAGAAAGCGGAGTTACCGTCAGGCCCCTTCAGGTGTCCACAATCCGCCAGCCTCAGCCCCGTTTCCCATCCGCCTCCAGCTTAGACTACTTAGTTACGCAAGGCAGCTTACAGGTAATACCTGTGGCAGCTCCCTCTGGAAGGCTCAGGCCTCCCAGGCAGCTATCGAGAGATTCTGACCGACTGTCACAAGGCAAGGGCCGGCTGGCCGGCGGGCGAGAGAGAGAGAGAGGCAGAGAACAGCTCGCTCCCAAGACAACCCAAAAGCCACGGCCGGCATCTACCGTCCACAGCTTGTAAGATGTGTCGTTACCTCCGGGGGGGGGGGGGAGTGGGGAAGGAGGACTTGCTCTCTGTCCTCCCCCTCCGCCTGCTGCACAGAGCAGGGACCCCATCGCAGGGCCAGCCGGCTCCCGCTCTCAGAGAGGGTAGAGGGCAGGAGGCCAGATCAGCTGGGGGTGGGGGTGGGGAGGTGCTACTGACCCTGAATGGGCCGTGCTCGGTCAGCAGGCCTGCGATGGAGCTGCAGCCGGGACCCCCGTTCAGCCAGAGCACTAGGGGCTTGTCCGCAGCATTGCCCTGGGCCTCCACAAACCTACAGGGAGATGAGGAATAAGGCCTGGAAGAGCAGCCCCCCCCCCACTGGGGCCCTTCCCTTCCCTTCCCACCCCCCCACCCCCCCAGGAAAGCCCCCTTCTGCCCAGATCCGCTTCCTCCTTGGACCGCCAAGGGCCTGGCGGGCGGGCGGGCGGGGGGCACCCAGCAAGGAGAAGCAGCCGCAGGCGGAGGAAGCCCCCGCCCCGCCCAGCCCAGCCCCGTACCAGTAGTGGAGGTGCTTCTCTTTCTCGACATCCAGGTAGCCCGAGTAGTGCTTGAAAGCCGGCTGCTTGGCCAGCCCCGGCAAATAGGTGATCTCGTGCCCAGCCGGTGCCGCTCCAACCCCGGCAGCCACGGCCAGCAGCAGCGGCAGCAGCAGCAGTAGCAGCGAAGGACCCATCTGTGAGGGGGCGAGACGGAAGTGGGCAACGGCGGCCACCCTGGAACCAGCCCCATCAGAAGGGGCCCCAGGCGGTGGCAGCCCCAAGGGGGCCCATCCCTGCCCAGCGCCCGCCAGGCGGAGAAGGGTCGGGAGGGCAAGAGCAGCCCCCACCCGGGTCCCCCAGCAACTGGTGCCCGCAGGAGGAGCCCGGAGCCGTCCACACGGGCAGCGTCCGGCGCTCCCAGGGGGCGGCTGTCGCGCATCCTGCCACGGGGAGTTCCGCAGGTGATCTCGCCCAGGTGAGGAGCAACTTCCTCGGCCTTAGATGACCCCAGGCGGCGGGGTGGAGGGAGGGGGCAGACCCCACCCCCACCCCCACCCCCACCCCCGGCCTCTGGCACCCTAGCCAGCCAGCACCTTCCCTCCCTCCTTCCCACCCACCCACCTGCGCAGTCCTCCCTGGGGCGCAAGGGCGCACTGCGCGGGCGGGGCGGCCCGGGTCCCTCCGCCTTCGCCAGCCAGAAGGAGCCCCGGGAGCCCCGGCTGGGCGCGCAGGGAGAGCTGCTCCCCTCCACACACGGACGCTCAGGCACGGACTCTGGCGACCCCTCCCTCCCCTCCCCGGGCTCACCGGCTGGCTCGGCGGCGGCGGCGCTGGTGCGGCTGGAGGCGAGTGCGGGAGCGCGCACGTGACTGCCGCTCCTCGGACCGGCCTCGGTCACCTGACGGCTGGGGCGGGGCCCAGGGGGCGGGGCCGGCGCCGCCGCGGCCAATCCCAGCGCCGGGCCGTATTGACTCCTCGCGCCGCGCCGCCCGTACCGTAATTCCCCACCTCCGCGCAGCGCCGCTCCGCGGGTCCCTTCCCGGCCGCTTCAGAGGCGCGCGGAGCAGGGAGGGCCTCGTCGCCCACTTCTGGAACGCGCTGCCGCAGGATGTGGCGATGGCCCGGCTGGCGGATGAGGCCGAGGCAGCGGGAGCGCCGAATGCAGGGGAGGGAGAGAGGGCGGCTTGCGCCCTTCCAGGTGTTTGGGCCCACCCCTCCCATCAGCTGGTGTTGGGGATGATGGGAGTTGTAGGCGGCCCAAACATCTGGAGGGCCCCAAGATGCCCAGCCCTGAGCTCGAGGGAACAGCCCTGTGTAAAAAGGCCCCCTACCTCGGGATGCTTCCCAGGGGTCCCGCAGAACCAGAGGGGCCCTACCTGGGTCTGACCCCACAGGGCTCCTATGTCACACCCACACCCCGAAATACAACATTTTTTCTTCTTTCTTCTCTGAAATAAAACCAAGCTCAGTTCCTCAGCCTGGTGTTGGAGGCAACATTTAAGCAGGAACCAAAGAGGAGGCAGCAATAATCCACAGACAAAGAACCCGAAAAGAGGCAGGTCCCCAAATGATACTCACATGTATAGAGATTTTAATCGGAACTCTCAAATGCCCGGCGTGTTCCAGGCAAGCTTCCCTCGGGGCCAAGGCCGGACTGCTTTGTGTCCTCCTCCAGGATATAAAACCAGCCGCCTCGGTTGACCTTAGCTGAGGCCCCGTTTCTCCCCGCTCTTCCGCGGCCTGGCTTGCTCCTGGGCTCAGATTTATCTTCTGCCTGGCAGGTAATCTTAGTGGATCCACAAGGTGGATGCTGTCATTTCAGAGAGTCTGTCCTCTCCCACCCACATCATATTTTGGATGTGAGTCATTTCATTGTTTGGGCCCAGGATAATAGGAACAATTCCGCCAGCGTGGTGTAGCGGCTAAAGTGCCGGACTGGGAGTTGGGAGATCCGGGTTCTAGTCCCCACTCGGCCATGAAAACCCACTGGGGGACTTTGGGCCAGTCACAGGCTCTCAGCCCAACCCATCTCACAGGGTTGTTGTTGTGAAGATAAAATAGAGAGGAGGAGGATTATGTACGCTGCCTTGGGTTCCTTGGAGGAAAAAAGGCAGGATATAAATGCAATAATAAATAAATAACAAAGGTCACTCGGGGTATCAGTGGCAGAACGGGGCAGGGGTGGGCTGGAGGGGCTCTTGAGAGGAACCCCGAAGACTATCTACATCACCACTGGCATCTGATGAAGTGCGGTGCCCTAGCACCATTTTTAGTCTTCAGGGTGCCACAAGACGCTTTGTTCTCCATGTCAGCTGTCAGCAGCTGGAAAATTCAAGATTGGCTGGTCAGCTTTGTTGTGGCCAACAACTTCGTAGGCAGCCAGCCTGTTCCATCCGATGCACGAGAACGCTGCATTGAGGCACAGCCCCATGATCAGGAGAAGGCCTTCTGTCAGCTGCTTGGGTTCCACAACACTCTTCTCCATCTCCCGGCTAAACCTCCTCCTCCCCTGCAAGGCTCTCATAATCACAGGACGGCCAGTGGCCATGAGCGAAACCTCAGCGAGGTCATGTCTTCCTGCTGGCAGCACCAGGCCATGCACACAGAAACCTCACCCAGGCGCCCTCCATGATGCCTCACGAGTTCAAGCCTTTATTTTGTGAGCTTCATCCCAAGTCCCTGTTTCCCTCGGATTATCCCCGTAGTGCTAAGCTTTCACGGTTGTTGTTGTTTTTGCTACCGGGCAACAGCAATCCTTTGCATACCAGGAAGTGAGTTGAAGGGGGGAAATGTAAAAAAATCATAAAAAATCAATGCATGACCCAATTCAATTCAAATTTGGTATGCTTAAAGCTCTCCCTAATATCCATTACTGTGCCAATTTTGGTATCTTTCTCTTTAAAGCTTACACAGATGTAAGCATTTCTTTAGAATCCTGCTCCTGCCCCCCAGCGGTGGCTCGGAAGATACGCTCAAAAGGTAGGTGCTAAACACGGCGAATCTTTTGTCTTTATTGCACAATTAAGGCAGGATGCATGGGAGTACTTCACAATCAAAGCAGATTATAACGTGGAAAACTTCAGAGTCCTTTGCATGCAATTCGCAGTGACTGCACAGTATAACACTGGTGTGATAAAGCTCTATCACTGATTGAAGGACGGCCTTGGGCCTCTCCCTCAGCCTCCTGTTCATAAAATGGGATAATTAATTGCCTTCCTCACAGGGCAGGAATGAGGATGAATGAGGTGTGTGTGATAGGAATTGTTAATACTTATGAGGATTTTATTGTGTTTGGTCAGCCCTGGACTCATTTTGCCTTGGGGGAAGATGACTGATGGATTGCTTAGGAAGTGCTTGACACACCTGGGGCTCCAGAGCAATTGGCTAATTGTGGAGTTCCTCATCCAGCAGGAGTAACTGGCATATTTTCACAGAGCCAATCTGATCACCGCGCTCAGCTAACCTGCAGTTAGGACCCTAAGAAGAGCCCTGATGCTGGATCGGACCTGAAGCCCCTCCTGTCCAGTACTCTGTTTGCACAGGGGCCAGATCAGATGCCTTCATGTGGTGCCCACAGACGCCTGGAAACATTTTCCCCAATTTAAATAGACGCCAACAGCTGGTTGGCCACGGTGGTGCTGGACTAAAACATAAAAAACAGTTAACATTTAAAACCCTCTGTCAGGGATGCTTTAGGGTGGATTCCTGCCTTGAGCAGGGGGTTGGACTCGATGGCCTTGTAGGCCCCTTCCAACTCTGCTATTCTGTGATTCTATGATCTCATGTACAGCGCTTTGTAACAAAGCACTATATAAATATAATAATTGTATAACTGTGCTGTGTGAATAAATATTTCCTTTTGTCTGTCTTGAATCTCCCACCATTTAGCGTCATTGGATGACCCCAATGTGTTTTATGATTGCTGTTGTTCCCCGCCTCGATCCAATCGGAGAGGAGGGTAAGAAATATATTATTATTATTATTATTATTATTATTATTATTATTATTATTCTAGTATTATGAGAAAAGAAGCAAACCTTCCCTGTTCACTTTCTCTGGAGCCTGTATAGTTTTATACACCTCTGTTATGTCCCACCTTACTCACCTTTTCTTCTAAGTTAAAAAGCCCCAAGCCTAATCTTCCTTTATATCATAGAATCATAGAATCACAGAGTTGGAAGGGGCCTACAAGGCCATCGAGTCCAACCCCCTGCTCAATGCAGGAATCCACCCTAAAGCATCCCTGACAGAGGGTTGTCCAGCTGCCTCTTGAAGGCCTCTAGTGTGGGAGAGCCCACAACCTCCCTAGGTAACTGATTCCACCGTCGCACTGTTCTAACAGCCAGGAAGTTTTTCCTGATGTCCACCTGGAATCTGGCTTCCTGTCACTTGAGCCCGTTATGGATGTTCTTCCAGCCCCTTGACTGTTTTAATTGCTCACAATATTGTAGACAATATTCAACGTGTGGTCGCATCATAGATTTGACTAAAGGCATTACGATATTGGCTGTTGCATTTTTGATTTCTTTCCTAATGATCTCTAACATGGAATTTGCCTTTTTCACAGCAGACGCACACTGGGCAAATGTTTCGTTGAGCTATCCAGACCACCCCGAGATACCTTTCCTGGGATTCAGTCGCCACCAGCTAAGCCCACATTAGCCTACGTGTGAAGTTAGGCCTTTCTGTTCACTGGCTTACTGTGGACTGCATTTGCTCTTCTGATGTCCTTTCACGCAGTTTGGAGAAATTCTTTTGTTGGGGGCGGGGGAGTGTCCTTGCAATCCCCTTTTTTGGTTCTTTACCTCTCTGAATAGTTTGGTATCATCAGCAAACTTGGCTCACCATTGACCCACTTTGGAGCTGCTTATCAACTGCTGGGATGGAACTGACCCTGAAGGCTCCACCGAGATAGCAACCAGCACTAACACTCCTTTCGCTGACCTTGCCGGCACAGCTACTCAGGTCACAGACAAACACTGGCCAGGGCCCAGGAGGCTGGGAAGAGACAAGTGGGAGGCAGGACGGGCTCCTGCTGCCCCTCGCCAGGTGGAAGCCAGCCTCTTTGCTGGGCATTTGCACTGAGAGCATCCCACTGGTGCCTGAAGTGCCACTGGGCCACTGTGGACTTCATGCCTGGTAAGCTAAAGCTCCCCATTCAACTGTTGGAAGATAAAAGAAACAACAAAAAGTTTCAAGAGACCCAGGGGATACATCAGGAAGGAAGAAAAACTCTGTGGGCACCCTTCTCTCCGCTTGGGCAATGAGTGCTGAGCAGTAGGCTGGCCTGTCCAAGGCAAGGGCTCAGCCACTGTGTGAAATGTTTCACCGCTGGAGCTAATAAGGGAGTTGAGCGTTGCACCACGGTTTACAAAGCGTCTCTCGTTTATGTAACCTCACAGATGAAGTGTGTGCTGGCTGGGTAAAGGGACAACCGTAGAACTTAAGAGCTGCCCAGCTGAGTTGGAAAGAAAGCCCAGCTGGTTTTCCACAGGGGTGGCCAGATGGCTGCCAGAAGCCCACAAAGAGGGTGTGAAAGCAAGAATCCTCCCAGCGTTGCTTTAGCAGTGCTGTCCAGGGGCATCACACGCCTCTGGACAGGGAGGTTCCATTTGGCTGACAGGGCGAATAGCCACTGGGAGTCCCCTTCCATGGATTTGTCTGGAAACAAAGCCCTATGAAGAGAGACTGAAAGAACTGGGCATGTTTAGCCTGGAGAAGAGAAGATGGAGGGGAGACATGATAGCACTCTTCAAATACTTAAAAGCTTGTCACACACAGGAGGGCCAGGATCTCTTCTCGATCCTCCCAGAGTGCAGGACACGGAATAACGGGCTCAAGTTAAAGGAAGCCCGATTCCAGCTGGACATCAGGAAAAACTTCCGGACTGTTAGAGCAGTACGACAATGGAACCAGTGACCTAGGGAGGTTGTGGGCTCTCCCACACTGGAGACATTCAAGAGGCAGCTGGACAACCCTCTGTCAGGGATGCTTTAGGGTGGATTCCTGCATTGAGCAGGGGGTTGGACTCGATGGCCTTGTAGGCCCCTTCCAACTCTGCTATGCTATGATTCTATGATCCTCATGTAAAGTCAATTGAGTTGGTGTCCACCCCCTCCCCATTCCTTCTGGCACTGGGTCCTATCAGTCCTGTTGGGTGAAGCAAGGACTTGACCTGCAAAGGTAATACATGGTCTGGCATACCACGCTGGAGCCCGGGATTGCACATGGCGGTAGACAGCTCAATCCTTTTCTGCGTTGTCCAAGCCAGTCCTGCAGTCAGTGGGAGCCTCAGGGCACTAGGACCTGGCCAGCTCCCTGCAGCCTCTTGGGAGACCTCAAGCGTCCCGGTGACACACAGCAGCTGCCTTCACTCGGAGCCCACTTAAAAATAGCCTCCCTCAGCCTGGCCCGGGAGAGGCCCAGCGATGGCTGCCGTGTGCCTCCCCCCCACCCAGTTCCACCCTGTCCATGGGGCCAACGTCTGCGTTGACCCTTCCCGCACCCAGGCGACCCGAGTGGAGAGCTTTGCCAACGGCCTGTGCTTCAGCCACGAGCCCCTGGCCCCCGGACAGGTCTTCCTGGTGGAGATCGAGGAAAAGGAGCTGGGCTGGTGTGGCCACCTGCGTGTGGGACTGACAGCCCATGATCCTTGCAGCCTGGACGTGGTGCCCGAGTACTCGCTGCCCGACCTGGTCAACCTCGGGGACAGTTGGGTGTTTGCCATCACCCGCAACCACAACCGGGTCACTCCGAACGGTGCTGAGGACCTGGCATCGGCTAGGGTGCGGGGCTTCCTCTCCAGCCCCTACCTGCTCATAGAGCAAGTCAGGATCCCCCGGGACAAGCTGGTGGGCCGCAGCAGGCCTGGCCGATACAGCCACATCCTGGACGACTTGTACAAGGCCAACGTGCTCCCTGCGACAGCCCGGAAGAGTCGGATCGGGGTGCTCTACACGCTGCAGCCGGGTGGGACGGCCGACATGCACATCATCATCAACGGGGAGGACATGGGGCCCAGCGCCAGGGGCCTGCCTGCCTCTCGCCCCCTCTACGCTGTGGTCGACATCTTTGCCTCCACCAAGAGCGTCCGAGTCATCCAGCTGGAATATGGCTGTAGGTATCGTGGCTTCCATTGCGGGGCACCCCCAGCCCACCCCGCATGGCCCCCAAACTAGATGAGAAAGCGGCCCCTTCGGGTTCACGCTGTCACCCACGGCCAGAGCTCTGTGAGCCAGGGGAGTGTGTATGTGTGTAGAGAGTGCCCACCCCGGAGCAGGCCCACATGGGCCCAGAACTGGCATCTGATAAGGGAATCTTAGAATAGTAGAATTGGAAGGGGCCTCTAAGGCCATCAAGTCCAACAACCCTGGTCAGTGCAGGAATCCACCTTAAGGCATCCCTGACAGATGGTTGTCCAACTGTCAGGTATGCTTTATGGGAATGGGTAGACAAAGAAAAGGGGGCGCAGGGGGGGCGTGCCTACATGTGGCCTACATGCAAAGAACATAACCGGAGGAGGGGCTAGCAGGAGCAGGCTGGTGGTGCAGCGCAGGGACTGAGAGACGGAGCTGTGGACCTGGACATTACTGCTCGGATCCTGGCAGTAGGGCGGCCGTAGGCCACCCCACCCTGCGCTCGCTTCCAGGAAAATACTGGCCTACCTGACGGGGCCTCTGGAGCCTTTCTTGAACACCTTAAAAGTACTGCACGAACGCTTATTATCAATGCCAGATACCCTCAGGAACAGATCACTAAACCGTGCAAGTGTTTGAGATCTCCAAGTACCTTCATCAGGTCAGGGGAAGTGGAAGGGGGAAGAGGGGTCTGCAGACATTCAAATTAAGCACTGGAGGACATGGGATAGTTGCAGGTTGGGCCTGGAGCTGCCCCTGGGACTCCTGGGAGAAATGTTGGATCCCTTCTTTTCTGAAAATCTAAAACTAGAGTAGCAGCTTTTGGTTACTTCTCTTACAGCTTTCTGCAACCCTCATTTGACCTGAAGAACCTAATTTGAATGTCAGCAAACATTTTTGTTGCTGTTATCTTTTGATTGGCAACCACGCTTAGATGTTGCGTACAGCTCTGGTCACCATTAAAAAAAAAAGAAAGAACTGGGGAAAGTGCAGAAAAGGGCAACTGAAATGATCCAGGGGCTGGAGCATCTCTCCTGTGAGGGAAGGTTACAACAACTGGGATCGTTTACCTTGGGAAAAGAGGCGGCTGCGGGGAGACCTGGTAGAGGTGGACAAAATGATGCCTGGTGTGGAGAATGGGGATGAGGAGACATTTTTCTCCCTGGAACCCAGTGGGGTCATCACCCCATAGAGCTGATTGGTGGGAGATTCAGGACAGATAAAAGAAAGTACTTCTTCACACAGCACAGAGTTAAACTATGGAACTCACTACCACAGGATGTAGTGATGGCTACCCATTTGGATGGCTTTAAAAAGGGGTTGGATCAATTCCTGGAGGAGGGGAAGGCTATCCATGGCTACTAGCCCTGATGGTTGTGTGTGGTCTCCAGTATTTGAGGCAGTCAGCCTGTGTGCACCAGTTGCTGGGGAACATGGGTGGGAGGGTGTTGTTGCACCATGTCCTGCTTGTTCATCCCTGGACGATGGCTCGTTGGCCACTGTGTGAACAGAGTGCTGGACTAGATGGACCCTTGGTCTGATCCAGCATCAGGGCTCTTCTTACGTTCTTATACATGGTCCAGAGAAAGTAAACAGGGAAGGTTTGCTTCTTTTCTCATAATACTAGAACACATTGGGGTCATCCAGTGACGTGGGAGATTCAAGGCAGACGAAAGGAAATATTTATTCACAGAGCACAGTTAAACTGGAATGCACTACAGTTATTATTATGTTTATACAGTGCTTTCTTTCAAAGCGCTGTACATGAGATCATAGGATCATAGAACAGTAGAGTTGGAAGGGGCCTCTAAGGCCATCGAGTCCAACCCCCTCCTCGTCCTGATGGTTGTGTGCTACCTCCAGTATCTGAGGCAGCATGTCTATGTACACCAGTTGCTGGGGAACATGGGTGGGAGGGTGCGGTTGCACTCGTGTTCTGCCTGTGTGCTCCTGGCCACTGTGTGAACACAATGCTGGGCTAGACGGACCCTCGGTCTCACCCAGCACGGCACCTCTTAGGTTCACCATGAAGACTAACATACTTCTGAAGTCACTAACGTCTGTTGACGTGAGCCATAAGACACGGATTAGTCTGTCAGGTGCCACAAACCCTTGCTGCTGCTGCTGCTGCTGCTGTTTTACTAAGGAAGTCATTTTTTTTTTGCTGAGCAAGTTAATTTGACACTCTCCCTGGAGCAGGAAGGCTGCAGGCACATTGTAACGCGATCCGTTTGTATTCTACCTGGCTGGCTATCAGGGTGGTTTGTTTAGCAGTGCTTTTCTAGCAAGGCCTAACCCTCCCCGCTCTCTCCCCCTCACCCCCGGCCACTCTCTCTTGCGGTATTGGTAGTTTTTCTGGAAAACCCGAGGTGATGGCACAGGCAACCCCTTTCTAAAAGGGCCAGGAGGGACGCTGCCTCTCTGCTCCAAGCTGGGCAAAAGCAAACCATACAGCGGAACCCGGATGAACTTTGGAAGAGAATGGCTGCGAAGCTTCCAGCTGCCTTTTCCCCACAACGGCTCTCCCCCTCCTCTGACCCCTTGATCACTCCTGGCAGAGTCAACGGTCCTGGACTAGATAGGCCTGCCTCCCCCAACTTGGTGCCCTCCAGATGTTTGGGGTTTCGCCGCACCAGCTAGTGTGGCCAGTGGTCAGGAATGCTGGGAGCCAAAGTCAAAACATCTGGAAGTCATCAGGTTGGGGAAGGCCGGCCAGCCAGCCGAGTCCACGGTGATCTCCTCTTGCATCAAACCCACAAGCAGCAGCAGTGGCTCCAGGTACCCGTTCTTCATGAACACTTCCTGACTGTTAGAGCAGTACGACAATGGAACCAGTGACCTGGGGAGGTTGTGGGCTCTCCCACCCTAGAGGCCTTCAAGAGGCAGCCGGACAACCCTCTGTCAGGGATGCTTTAGGGTGGATTCCTGCATTGAGCAGGGGGTTGGACTCGATGGCCTTGTGGGCCCCTTCCAACTCTGCTATTCTAGGATTCGTGAGACTGAGGGAGCCAGAGGAGAGTAAAAGCTAACAACAGCAGCAGAAAACTACATGGATGGTTCTGGTTCACGGCTGATGCTAACCCAAATGGGCCACGTTTGCTCTTTAGAATAAAGAGCCCAGACGAGCAGCTGTGCAGCACTCAGGATTACAGGAATGATTGGGCGACACCACAGCAAACAGCCTCAGCAAGGCAAAGGCATCGTCCTCTTCCACCTTTAGAAACATTTAGGACAGAGTGGGGCACCTGTGGCCCTCCAGATGTTGTCAGAGCACAACTCCTATCACCTCATCGTTGGCTATGCTAGCTGGGGCTGACGGGACTTGGAGTCCAACACTACTGGATAGCGTCCATCACACTTTCAGGATACTGAGAGAACTGAGTGGGCAAAAAATCAGAATAGCAGAGTTGGAAGGGCTCACAAGGCCATTGAGCCCAACCCCCTGCTCAATGCAGGAATCCACCCTAAAGCATCCCTGACAGATGGCTGTCCAGCTGCCTCTTGAAGGCCTCTAGGGTGGGAGAGCCCACGACCTCCCTAGGGAACTCATCCCATTGTCATACTGCTCTAACAGTCAGGAAGTTTTTCCTGATGTCCAGCTGGAGTCTGGCTTCCTTTAACTTAGTTCCTTTAAGTTAACTATGTTCCTTTAAGAAGCCAAGGAACATAGAAGATTGGGGGAGCATCCTGGGGGTAAAGGCAGATGCTGCCCTCCAAAGGGGGGCACAAAATGTTCCTCAGGCCAGGTGTGACTGCAGCTGCACAGGTTGTGTGAGTCACAGCTGTGAGCCAACTAAACCACAGACAAGTCATTTCCCACGACAAGGTGCCCATGGCCTGAGACACGCAGGCTGCCCACACTTTTCAAAGAAGAACGTAACTGCTTCTACATAGTCGTACTTTATCTTAACGCAGAACAGAATTCATGAACATTTAGCAAACAGTTGCAAAAGTGTTCCCAGGACTGATTGGATGGAGGTGGCGTGGTCGTCCCACGAGTGCTGGTAGGGAGGCAGAGGGAGCTGTACCCCAACCAGCTTTCTAAGAGGTGACTTTGGACCTAGCAGGTCTCCTTTCTGAACACCCCCCCTCCTTCTTAGCAAGCAACCTGAGTGGGACGTGACTGTTTGTGTGTCCCCAAACCTCCAAGACCTTCATTCACTGAAGGGCCGAGGCCAGACTGAGAGTGACCGTGGCTGGAGGTAAGCACTGATTTCGAGAGCAGAAGGTGAAATGAAAGAGGCGGCACTGCCCATGATGTGTGCAGTGGGAGAAAATAAATGAGGGCGTGTATCCCGGTCAGGCAATGCCTTTGCATGCCAATCTGAAAAACTATCCTGTCTCTAGTCCTGGGGGTTGGGGAAGGGCAGGGCAGGAGCAGAGGCAGGAGCAGCAAACATGATAAATGCATCCAGAGGAGAAGAGAGGGTGGCATTTGTGCTCAAGCCCGGCGGCGGTGTTGCTGGGAAAATCCACTTCCCCCCCACCCCCAGCTACTTGCAGCTGAACTCAGAATAACTCGGAGGGGGTGGCAGATGACATCACCCTCTCTGCTAATCAAAAAGTCCCAGGGTTTCCACCCTGCAAGCCCTGGTCCCATTGCAATGCTGCAGTCCAGGCAAGAACCCAGCCTCCCAAGGAGACGGAGAGGGCTGTGGCTGGTCAAAGGCTAACTGCGGCACAGGCCGACACAGGCTTCCCTTGCTGTTCATGGCACTCTACTTTGGGTGGCCTCCTGAGGGCCCGTGGCTACGAGAGCTTGGTCTGATCCAGCACGGCTCTCACAAACCTTTGCCTTTGTGTTGGAACAGCCAAGCAGAGCTCCACTCTCCCGCAACAAATTCCAGCTCTGGCTCAAGACGAGCGAGGGCGAGAACGGCATTCCCAAGTAGGGAGCGCCAGCGAAGGCGCCCCTCCCTCAACCCGTCACAGGGATGCAAATGCTAGGACATGACCCAAAGCAGGGCAGGAGGGAGGACCCTGGCCTGGAACAACGCGAAGGCCTTCTCCAAAATCTCACCAAGGTCAGATCCTGCCATTCCAAAGTCCTATTTCTGCCAAGTCGGTTCCATTTTCCAAGAACAAGTTTGCAGAGCAACCAACAAAAAGAAAAAGAAAAAAGTGTGGGGGTGGGTGGGGGAGGGGAAGCTGCCTTTTAAGAGGAAATTCTGGTCTGGGAGGTGACGGGATCGGAGGGGCTGTCTTTGGCCTTTTCCTTGCAAGTCCTGGTCAGGTGTCTGGAGGATCCCACACCTCCAGGTTTCAGATTAGCAACCCCCAAATAGTCTCAAGGCTCACGGTTTCTTTCAGGATGGCCCTGATCTCAGCACTCCTCCCTTTCAGATAAGAGAAAAGGAACAAGAAGTCCAAATCCACATTCATAGAATCGCAGAGTTGGAAGGGGCCTGCAAGGCCATCGAGTCCAACCCCCTGCTCAATGCAGGAATCCACCCTAAAGCATCCCTGACAGAGGGTTGTCCAGCTGCCTCTTGAAGGCCTCTAGGGTGGGAGAGCCCACAACCTCCCTAGGTCACTGATTCCATTGTCGTACTGCTCTAACAGTCAGGAAGTTTATCCTGATGTCCAGCTGGAATCTGGCTTCCTTTAACTTGAGTCCATTATTCCGTGTCCTGCACTCTGGGAGGATCGAGAAGAGATCCTGGCCCTCCTCTGTGTGACAACCTTTCAAGTATTTGAAGAGTGCTATCATGTCTCCCCTCAGCCTTCTCTTCTCCAGGCTAAACATGCCCAGTTCTTTCAGTCTCTCTTCATAGGGCTTTGTTTCCAGACCCCTGATCATCCTGGTTGCCCTCCTCTGAACGCGCTCAAGCTTGTCTGCGTCCTTCTTGAATTGGGGAGCCCAGAACTGGACGCAATACTCTAGATGAGGCCTAACCAGGGCCGAATAGAGAGGAACCAGTACCTCCCGTGATTTGGAAGCTATACTTCTATTAATGCAGCCCAAAATAGCATTGGCCTTTCTTGCTGCCCTATCACACTGTTGGCTCATATTCAGCTTGCAATTCAGGGAGGCTCTTCCTCTGGTAAATGGCTTCCCAAGGATCACCGCAGGCCGCAGGCCTGGAAAGGAGGGCCTCACCTCGAACCCCGAGAGGTTCTGCTGCACAGAGTTCGCATCTGAGCGTCACGACCTGGAGTCTACTGGCAGGTTCATGCAATGTTGTTGCATGGGCCAACAAACATCCCAGTTCCTGAACTGGCACTGTTAGGCTTGGGAAACTCTAACACAGCCTTCCTCAACCTGGGGCGCTCCAGATGTGTTGGACTGCATCTCCCAGAGTGCCCCAGCCTGGGAGATGCAGTCCAATACATCTGGAGCGCCCCAGGTTGAGGAAGGCTGCTCTAACATAAAGTGCTGCGTAACACAGCTCTGCCTTACAGGGGTGCGTGGCCTGTTTGTGACACTGAATGTTCTGCTGAGATGAGCCAGTTTGGCAAAGGGCCAGACAACCGCCTGGCCTAAGAGGCGGAGAAAAAATTGCCCACGACAGACAGACAGGGATTGTCTGCTCACGGCCAGGGGGGCCGGGCCTTCCATCTCCTTTTCCAGTCACGTGCAGATGGAGAATTGCAGCAGGAAGAGGTTTTGCCAGGAACAGAAAACTGGGGCACGCTCACTACGATGTGCTGCCAGGCTGAACTAACCCTCTCCAGGCAACTGTGCAAGTGCAGCTGCCCAGGCCCTGCTCTTCTGTCCTGACGCAGCTGGCACGAGCCTGGCGCTGCTCATCCTGTGGGCAAGGAATGTGCCCGCCTAATGGCGCCTCAGCAACAGGACTGCCCCCTCCTGGCCGAAGTCCCAGCTCAATCCGGCTTCCTGGACCTCTGCTTTGCCACTTTGGCAGGCGGCTGTTGGGCTGGTGCAGCTGGACTCTCAGCAGGGAAGAGGCATTCCGGCAGTTCTGAAGTGTCCTTTTGGCCAGGCTCAGATATCAGGCGTTCTCCACCGGAGAGGCACACACAGACGCAAAGCCTGGTGCTGAGCCGTCACTGCATACTGAAACCGTTTCTCTTCTTTCGCCTTGCAGTCCCCTCCCTGCAAACCCTCTGCCGGCTGGTCATCCAGAAACACATTGTCCACCGGTTGGCAATTGACGGGCTCAACCTTCCTCCGGTGCTGAAGAACTTCTGCAAATATGAGTGACGTGACCAGTGCTTTTGTGGGTGCACTGCACTAGCGCCTTGCTAAGTAGCATTTCTGGGACTTGATTGATTCAGGGAATTCATGACCACCAGCAAACGACGGTGAACCCACGCTACAACCCTCCTCCATCGAAAAATGCAACGTGGGCTTCACATCCAGCATAAAAATTGGAGCAGCTATCTGCGTTGTGAGGCTCTTGCAGAGGCCGTAACACCCTCCCCTCGTGCGCGCACACACAGCACGACAGGACCCTGAGTCTGCAGAAGGATTCTTCGCTAAGAGAGGGTTTTCAGACTGCAGGTCCTCCAAGAATGTTTCGTAGCCAGAAGCCTCAAACTGGAAGCTCAGGACAAACGGAACGTTTGCAGATTTCAGTGACATAAACCAAGTGGCCCAAAAGTTGCCAGAATGGAAGAACCCCGTGGTGGAGAAAGGGGGTGGGGTGGGATCAGGCATAAGGGCGCACTGGCCTGCACTGTAGTCAGGGTGCGTCAATAAAAACGGCCTTAGAAAACAACGTGGGTGAAGTCCTAGTAACTCTGCTGCAGCTTCAGGGCCCTTCCCTTAATGGCTAACGGAACACAGGCTTCTGAAGTGAGAGATAAGATCCTGGCTGGAGGGACAGGGTTAGCAACGTGCCGAGGTCACCATCAGGGAACAGTGCAGGTGGTTGAGGTCAACCCACATCCCAGAGCTGGGAGAGTCTGAGCCCCCCCCCAATGGCTCCATCCCGCTCCAAGCTCCCCCAGCGAAACTGCGCCAACTCTTGAGAGCAGAGCCAGCGCGAAGCCGGGGCCCGAGGGGCAAGCCAGTGGCCGCGCAGTGGCTCTGTGTGACGTAAGGGCCCAAGTCCTGTGACACTGGTTCTAGAATGGGGGGAGTTCAGGGCAGGCGCAGCGCGGAAGCAGCAGCAACAGTGCTGGCCAGGCTCCGGCGGACACTATGTCCTACTATGGGATGGCGAAAGGCTCCCCAGGGCTCTTCCCATCTCCCCGTCAAGGTAATGCTTTCCTGTCCCTCTCCAAGATGCTTTGGACAGACAATGCCCGGTGGTTGCTCTCAGGTTCATCAATATACAGCCAACTGCTGCTGAGCCAAAATAGGATCACAGCCCCAAGCGGCTCAAGAAGCCAAAGGGGGGGGGCGGGCGGGCGGGGGCGACACCCTTGATGAACGAGAAGGGCTGTGCTGGGCCCCACTTCCATCCTGCAAGCTCAAGGTGCCCGTTAGCTGCCCCAGGGATATGAGAGACCCCACCTCACTTCTAACCCCTTTCGGTAGAAGAATCTCCACCCGCCCAGCTACTGGCCGCCCTGCATGTCCCAAGCAAGCCATGTTTCACCTGGACAGGAGCACGCCTGGAAGGGCTCCTCCTGTGGTTCCGAGGACCATTCTCTTTTATTCCCCCGAGGGGGCTCCTGACTGGACTCCATAGGCCGATGGCTCACCTCTCTGGCCAGGCCCCGGGGCACAAGGAACGAGGCCGCCAGGGAGAAGCAGGCCTGGGAGCTCTTGCTCCACATTCAGCCTCTCCCACGCGGTTTACGAGGTCCTGGGGCGGGGTGGGAATCATGGAGGCAATGGAATGGAAATTGCAGCGTGCCTCTCCCTCCGGCTCCAGCGCAGCTTCCTGTTGGGAAAGAGGCTTACTCAGCACGAAGAGGCGGGAGGATGCGTGGGCAGTGGGAGGGGATCGCCGCCTCTGTCCTCCGCCTCACCGGAGAATCTGGGCCCCCGGGTCCATTGCCTCACACGTCCTCTTGGCCAATCTGCCTCAGAAGATGGGCGCTGCTCATCAGCCATTCCGCCATGGCTCCCCCACACGTCCCGCTAGGGAAGACCGCCGAAGACCAGGCTCCAGCTGACATGTTTCTCCTCCCTTTGCACAGGAGAATTCGAGGGCAGAGAGGTCAACGCGGCGCCAAGCAGCCTGACCCGGCTTTACCCGGGGAGGCCTCCGGAGGCCCCTGCTTCAGCCAGCACCCCCTCTGCGCTAGGGCTCCTACACCGGAAACTGCAAGCCAAGCAGGGCCCCCCTCCTCCTCCTCCACTCAGTGCCACGCAGCTGCTCCAGGAGCCCTGTGGGGGAGGGTGCCGGCCGCCCAGCACACCTGGACAGGGGATCACAGCACGGTGGGAGCCAAGCCGAGGTCTGTGCTGCAGGTCCTCCCCCCAGGGTCTGGCACAGGAACACCCCCTTGAGCGGGCAGGGGACAGGGGGCTGTGCCTCTCCTCTGTGCCACTGCCTCTCCCCCAGCAGCCCAAGGACTTTGCCAGCTCCAGCGGGGAGTTTGCCCTCGCCAGATGGGGCTTCTTGCCCAGTGGAGTCCTCCTGATGTCAGCGAAGCTTAGCCAAGACAGGGCCCCCCAGCCGGGACAGCACCTGCCCCCCAACATCTGCATTTTGACCCTGGCAATGATGATTGCGGGCATCCCAACAGTCCCAGTGCCAGGGGTTCGTGAGGAAGACATGGTCCATGCTGCCCAGTGCTTCATGGCCGGGAATCTGGAGCTGGAAGGAATGCAAGGGGAGGCGGCCCAAAGGAGGAGGTGGGCTGCAACGCAGCGCCTGGGGCCCTCCGGCAAGAGAGACAGGCAGCGGAAGAGGCCAACCGGCAGGAGCCTCCTGCCTCTGTTTCTAGCACAGCTGGAGAAGTAAAAGCAGGAGGCGGGGGGGGGGCGGCGGCTGCAAGAGGCGCTTCGTTCTGCACTGAGAAGATGACATAAAGGGTTTGCTAAAATGAGCTTCTCCTGTCCTTCCACTTCTGCGGCCAAGTTACTGGCCTGATTCATCCCAGAAAACGCCCCCACCCCCCCGCCCACAGGAAGAGGGGTGACCACAGTGGGGCTCTGCCGGGCCCGGTGGAAGGCACGGTGCCGCTCTCCTTCCATCATCCTGAGTTTCAGCCCTCCTGGCGGGAGCCACAGCCAACCTCTCCAGGTGTGTCGGCCGACTGGTTCTGCTTTGTTATTTGCCTTTCCGTCACCACAGCCCTGGTACGACACGCCACCGACAGACCTGCTTCCGCACACACACGGGCGCAAGTCCGCTGCCCAGCCGAGCGCAGGTCGAAACTTGCCAAGCGACTCCAGTGCTCATTTACATAAGCGCCCCGCCCTGTTTCCAAATTAGAGTTTGCATGATGATGAACGGCTGACACACTGGCAAACTATGCACAGGAAAGATCCCTTTATTAGCAACCAAAGGAAGTCCCGCTCTCGCTGGGTTCCAGAGGGCCCCACGTCACTAACTGGGGTGGGTGGGGGTGCGGAGCAGGGGGGAGAGATGCAAAAAGGTGCAGGGGAACGGGCGGCGCAACGCTGGAGGGAGACATTATGCGAACGCTCTTGGGGTAACAGCAGTGTGGAGAGGTGAGGGGGCGTGAGCGTGTGCCTGCGTCAGATTTGGGCCCCCTGCCCATGATTCATGCCAGGCATCCCTGGAGCTCTTCTGGGTGGTCTCCAGGTGTGTCAAGTCCCACCTAGGAGCACAGATTTGTGCACGTCCAATTTTGGCTCCGGCTCACTCTCACAAAAGAGAAAGGCCACAGCTCACAGCTCTAACGTTGCGTTCCCAGCACTTCGGTGGAAAGCCAGAGCAAGGAGACCGTAACAAGACAGCAGGTTCTGTCCCCGCTGAGTACCAGAAGCCCTGGGTCTGGCTCATAGCTTCACCTGCACATAAGGCCCAATCCAGCTGTCAGCCAGCTCCCGAAGGGTGCTGTATCGCCGATCAAACTCCTCGTGGCTGCACTGGCTCAGCAGCCGGCTGATCTCCGTGGTCAGAAACGACACAGCCAGGTACTTATCTAGCAGCTCATCCCAAGAACTTCTCAGGACCTCCAAGAGGCCGTCGGTGCCGGTCTTGCCCCGCTGGGCGGCGGCCTGCCCTTTACGCCACTGCACGGGAATCCTCTGCAGCTCCAGAGCCTTCCCTTCGGCGTTCAGCACAGCCAGGACGTGCCTGCAGGGCAGCTGGAACGTTTGCCTGAAGTGGCACGTGCAGCTGCTGAGGGCCTTGTGGCGCACCGTCTGGGCATCCTCCAGGAGCTGTATGTTGACCGTGTCTTCGTGGGTTCCCATCAAGTGCATGGAACTTTGGACCACGGCAAACTCATTCAAGCACAGCCTGGCTGCCGGCCCTGTGCAGATGTCGCTCAGGGACTGCTTGATGTACCATTCGGCCTCCTTGGCAGTGACCGCTGCGTCCTGCTCACAACCTGCATCTTCAGCAACAATCTCGACCTTTGGCTTCAAAGGGGTCTGTGGGGCTGCTGGAGGAGGAGGAGGAGGAGGAGGAGGAGGAGGAGGAGGAGGATCCCGAGGAAGCAGAGGCCTCCGATAGCTTGCAGGGGATGAGCTAAGAACCAGCACATTGTGAATGGTCGAGATATTCAGACTGGGGAGGGCAGCTGGGCACAGCACGACCCCCAGGGAGCTCTTCAAAACACTCTTCTGGTAATTCTTTGCTATGCTGGTGATGCAGGTCTCCAGCGAGGGTCCTATGCAGAAGACTTGACTTAAGTTACGTGTGATCATCTCCAGATCTTTGAAATACTGACTGCACTCCCCCCAGGTCCGCCAGCGGTGCATGGCCCAGATCTTTTCATTAACCAGCCAGTCTTTGTGGATCTGGGGTAACAGGTTGGGTTTCACAAAGTCACTCAAGATGCTCTGCATCTTTCTCAGGTTACTCTCGCTAGGGGCACACATAGCGTTCCTCAAGACACTCAGGACCAGCCTTTCTACGTGGAATTCTAGGGAGACCTGGTGGATCTTGTGCTGCAAGTGTTTGCATATATGGAAGACAGAGAGCTGGATATCTGCAGACGGGAAAGCCTCCGACAGGGATGGCAGCAACCGGAAGCGTGGGTCCACCAGGAAGGTCTTGATTTGCTTCCATTCAGGGTTGAAGGCCTTGAAGGTGCGGTACAGGTGAGCCAGGCCTTCTGCCGATTCCCTGGTTGGGACCGAAAAGTGTATCACTTTGGCCATCTCTCCCTCGGGCTTCAGGAAAGGCTTGTCCACCATGAACACGTAGAGGGCCTTTCCCCATGGGTTGTGGGTTCGATGAATAAGCACAACCTCTGGGTGATTCAAAAAGACATCCCTCATGAGAAGGGTCTGAAAGCTGATAGAGTCCAGCTGGGAGTTTTTGTCCAGCTTATAAGCCACCAGCGAGCCACAGTCAAAGCTCAGCAGCTCCTTCACTGTGTCTAAGGCCATGGCTCCTCAGGGCTCCGTGTACTCCCTTCGTGGGCCGATTTCTTCTAGAGCGTTTCCCAGAGTGGTACTAGCTGGGGAAAGAACGTGTGCTTCTGCTATTGCTGCTCTCACGTCACTGCCGGATTTATAGCTTACCTCAGACTGAAGGACCTAGTAGGAGAGAAAAGTGGTTAAACAAAGACAGTTTAACTGGCTGCTGTTTCTGTCTTGGTGTGACAAAGATAGACCCAACACACCCCAATGAGATCCAGTGAGTGACAGACTTTCAATATGCAAAAGAACAGCTCTTAAATGTATTTACTTTGGGTCTCCTACTGTCCCATCATAGAACAGAGCAAAGAAGCTGTTCCACCTGTAGCAAATAAGTACATTATGAAATTTGCGTCTTTAAAAAAAACCCACTCTCAATACTATGAGTCATTACATAGATGCATATTTTATTTCTAATGCGAAATTGATTTCAAGATCCTGCTTCTGCTATGGGGTCTGAGGGTTCACACACCCCAGTAGGCAATTTCTGGAAACTTGCTAAGGATTTCGGGAACTACTGTGTGGGGTGTTTACTAGGGCTGCCTGGCAACCAGAGAATTGGGGTGGGCGTGGGAAGGAAAGACCCAAGGACCTGCTGCATTCCACGAGCTATGCATATCCAATGACAAATCTATATGACAGTAGCTACAGATGAGATACAACAGCCTAATTTCAGAAAGGGGGGAAAAATAAGCCTTTTTGTTACTATAGTTAAGCAACTGGGGATCAAAAACTTGTCAATCTGCTGCAAATTAACTGGTGATCTATCAATAAATCCTGATAAACTTCTGCCCACCCCACCCTAGAAAATGTAAATTGATAACTCAGACCTAACATTTCTTTTCAGTGGGTTTTAACACCTAGCTTCCAATTAATTTTTTAGATATAAAGCGGTTAGAACGGGCAATAAATGAAGAAACCAACGCATAAGTAAAAGATAAGGTCTGGCGTAGTCAACGTATCAAGCAGCACTTGGGAATAACATCAGTGGAATAAACCCGACATTGATCTCAGATAGCTCCAACACCCGAGCTTCTGAGAGTGGCAAAACCCTGCTGGGCTTCTGCCGGAAGGGTGGGCACCACGGAGGCGTGAAGGGGATGTTCATTCCAGCTCCAGGGCTAGCATGGATTTCCCTCCCCGTTTGCAGGTGTGGTTGGGGACCAGGAACGGCATCCTGCCCCAAATTTACCCTTCTACTAACTTCCAACTTTTTTGTGTGTGCTTTGAGTGCAGGTTGCATGTTAAACACACGTTTTTCACTTCTCTTCGTATAGCTTACAAATTTGCACTCACAAACAGAAGTTGATCCAAACAAGGATATCAAGCCAACAGGCGACTTGTTTCTCTTGGACGTCAAGCACACAGTCATGATAAATCTAGAGCAGAGATCTACCAGTAGTTTTCCGGGTGATTCATAACAGATCTACAAGGATTTCTACTCTCAATTGCTTAACAATCGCACCAACTAAAAGGTTTACCACCACCAAAACAATTAGGCTGCTGAAATAACATTTTAGGGTAAAAGCGGGCATGGGTTTTTGTGTGAGGGGACTGCAACTTCAGTTTTGGTATTGACCTGGTTCACACGTAAGAACCCATCATTTTAAAAAGCTATGGGTTGTTGGAAATGAGCAGGAGAGAGGGGGATACACTGCCTCCTGTGTGCCCACCTCTTCTACATTACTGCACAACCCACCGTCTCCTTTGTAGGTTGCGGAGCGTGACATGTGAACCTGGACCATTGGGTTGTTTAGGGGCTAAACAGACCAGTGATTAACCCATGGTTTGTTGTTGGATAAACCACTAGGTTATTTAGCCTCTAAACAACCCAACACTCCTAGTTCACATGTCACGTGCTCCATTAAAGATGTGAAGGTTTGGGGCAAAACTGGAAAAAATTGGGGGGCAAAGTTTTTCCCCATTCCCCCCTACTCCGAAGTTTGTTATGAAAAACTGGACACCTTTAGATTATGAAATATTTTTTAAAAAATTAAGACAAAGTGCTTATATATTGCTAACTAGCCTCCCCCACAAATTATTTCTAAAAACACTTTTTATAGAAAGACTAGAGAAGCAAAATGTCTAGAAATAATGTAGCCATGGGGGAAAAGTGATTTTAATGCTCTTTCTAAGTTTCCCAGCAGAATCTTATTCTACTTATTAAAATTATTGATCTAAAATAACTTTTACTGACAGACATTTAAGGACGCTCCAAGTCATACTCACTTTCACATATCATAATATGGAAGAAAATGTGCATTCTTGACAGTTTGGGTTGGGTTGAAACACAGGACTCTGTGTTTCTGGGCTTGTTCTGGTTAGATGGCTCTAGCAGTCAACTGATGTAGTTCTAATCTAAAGCCTACATGGGGCGGGGTGGTGGTGGTGGTGGAACACACCATAGATTATCCTGCTACCAGAGGTAATGGAACAGAGTGTGGGTTGCTCCCCCTACCCCATATTTCTTTAAAAAATAATAATTTTGAGGCCTGGGTCTATAGAACTCACTGTCAGTTATTGTTTTTAAATAAAGTTCTGAATTAGACCTCACCACTAGGGAATGCTGCCTCAGCTATAGAATCTTTTAACTGCAACTAGAATAAAACCGCTCTACCTAAAAGAAACTAAGTAGCCTGGTTCCTATGGTGTAAGCATGAGATTTACACTACCTCTAGCCACAAACTTTCAAAATGACAATAAAATAATTTGAGCAGGGGGTTGGTCTCGATGACCTTATAGGCCCCTTCCAACTCTATTATTCTATGACTCTATGAATAAGAAGATGCTCATTAATGAAAATTATTTACAAAAGTGAATAAAATGTTACTCTCTAATAATAGGATGAGATTGTACCTTGGTTTTTAAATTACCATTGCTTACTATTCTTAGGCCCAATCTTTCCCAACAAAATAAAATCTAAATAGCTTTTCCTTCAGAGCAGATCCTGTAAGCTCCACCCCAAAACCAGGAAGAGATTTAGGAATTTCCCTAAACTACCTTACAAACAGGAACAGATGCTGTATACCCATCTTCTTCTGCCTCTAGTTACTCCTGCCTTTTAGAATGATTCAGATGAAATTCCCCCTGGTGAGGATAAACCTAAAATATGCTATGTATAACTTAGGCTGCTCATAGAGTTATCGTGTTTGTTTTTCATTTTAAAGTTTTAGGTTTGGTATTGCATTTTAAAGTATAGCTTATTCAGACAATAATTACAAATTTACTTAATTCACTTTAAAAAGTTTTAAAACACAATAATTTTATGAACAGGCCATAAATAATTTTATGAACTGTTATATGTGACAGAACTTTAGGAGCATAAAGCCTGTTCTGTATTAATGAGGCAGCCTACCCCACCCTGGTGCCCTACAGATGTTTTGGACTACAATGTCCAGCATTCCTGACTATTGGCCAGGATCCCTGAGGCTGATTGGAGCTGAAGTCTAAAACATCTGGAGAGCACCAGGTTGGGAAAGGCCATCCTAAAGCAATGAAGTGATTTGTGTTCTGTAAAGAGTGTTTAAAAAAAGGGAAAAAGGCCTGCTTATTCTCCCCCCACCCTACCATTTTCAAGGCTTCAAATACATACACTGAATACAGTTAAACACTTAACAAAAACGAAAGAACATGAGGTGTCTGTGTATGCTCCTACACATATAAATTATTATACCAAATACGAATTAAAGTTGCAAAAGTATTTAAAGCAAAGTAGCCAATTATATTAACACTCAAAGTAATATATCATAAACATAACAAATTGCATATACACATAACAGAATTCCTATACATTAAATGGAATAAACTCCTTGTTGGGTTCATGTGTTTTTGATATACAAAAGAAATAACGTTGTTGTTATGACAGGAGTCCGGTAAATAAATCGTGTTTCATCTTGTACGATTTCATCAGATAGACCTTCAGAGATAGTAATCTTATCATCTGTAGAGCGAACAAACACTACATATACGTAATAGCGGTGGTGAGTTCTTGATTCCTTTATACAATAGACATGTAAACTCTACATGTCTTTTGGAAATTTCATGTCACTTTTTCTGCTATTATATGTAGTGTCTACATATATCGCTCTACAGATGATAAGATTACTTATCTCTGAAGGTCTATCTGATGAAATCGTACAAGATGAAACAGGATTTATTTACCGGACTCCTGTCATAACAACAACGTTATTTCTTTTGTATATCAAAAACACATGAACCCAACAAGGAGTTTATTCCATTTAATGTATAGGAATTCTGTTAAGTGTAAATGCAATTTGTTATGTTTATGATTCCATTTAATGTATAGGAATTCTCTTATGTGTATATGCAATTTGTTATGTTTGTGATATATTACTTTGAGTGTAATATAATTGGCTACTTTGCTTTAAATACTTTTGCAACTTTAATTTGTACTTGGTATAATAATTCATATGTGTGGGAGCGTACACAGACACCTCACGTTCTTTTGTTTTTGTTAAGTGTTTAACTGTATTCAGTGTCTGCAGTTGGGTGCTCTTTGGGCTCCGTTCTTATTCGTATTTTTTCCAACTGCAGCCCATTTTTTTGTTCAAGGCTTCAAATAAACATTCATAGGGTTGTGCTACAGGAGTGTGGCTTACTCCTGCTAGACACCATTTTAGCAGGGTGGTCCTTGGGGTTCTGCTGAAAAATCAAGTGGCACCTGCCTGCCTGCCCCTGACGGCAGTAGTAGGGTGACCATGTGAAAAGGAGGACAGGGCTCCTGTATCTTTAACAGTTGCATAGAAAAGGGAATTTCAGCAGGTGTCATTTGTATATATGGAGAACCTGGTGAAATTCCAGCTTCATCACAACAGTTAAAGGTGCAGGAGCTATACTAGAGTGACCAGATTTAACAGAGGGCAGGGCAGCTGCAGCTTTGACTGTTGTGATGAAGAGGGAATTTCACCAGGTGCTGCGTGCATACAAAGGACACCTGCTGAAATTCCCTTTTCAATACAACTGTTAAAGATACAGGAGCCCTGTCCTCCTTTTCATATGGTCACCTTAGGCAGTAGGGCCCAGTGTGTATCCCTCCGGAGTTCTCACGTGCCAGGATCTCCTGGCCAGGATCCGAGTCCCTGCTGTGACTACACGGGACGGCCTTCGCCAGCGCGAGGTGAAACACGGGGCGACCCGCGTGTCATCGGCAGCTATGAGAACCCACCCGGAGAGATTCAGAAGACCTCGTGAGGCTGATGCCCGCGTGTTGGGGCCACGATGGCGGGAAGAGCAGCCACGCAGTCAGCCCCGTGTTTCAGGGTCGTGGGGACGGCGGCCACCTCGTCCCAGGCGATGGGGGCAGCGCCGGGGGCTGGACAGGACCCGTGTCGTGTCGTGCGTGTGTGTGTGTGTGTGTGTGTGGCGGGGGGGGGGCGGTGATTCAGTGCACGGGGCCGCGGCCGTCCAGGGCCAGCCCGGCTGCAGCAGCAGCAGCGGCGCCGGCGAAGAGGGCGGGCGGGCGGGCGCTCGGCCTGCAGCGGGACCCGAACCCAGGACCGCCCTGGGCCTCCGAGGAGCCTCCCCCGCCCAGCGCCCTCCAGATGTTTTCCCGACCTCCAGATGTTTTCCCGACCACGCTAGCTGGGGCTGATGGGAGCTGAAGGCCAAAACATCTGGAGGGCTCCAGGTTGGGGAAGGCGGCTGTGGCCGAATGCAGAGCGGACCTCGACCTCCCCGGCTTCGATCACGTCTGACCTGATGAAGAGCTCTGAGGAAGCCGAAAGCTGGCGCGCTCACTGGCGGCCTCCGAGTGGATGTCAGGGGGCGGCGGCCCCCTCCGACCCGTGGCCAAGAGACTCAGACCCGGCCCCCGCTCCGTCCGCGCCTTTCCCGGCTCCGCAAGCCCCGTCCTCGCTCCTCACCGGCCATCGGCGCCGCCATTTCGCCCCTTCACTACTCGGCCCACGAAGCTCCTCCCCCTCCGTACAGTTGAATGATTGGCGAATGCACCAACCGCAGGCCGCGCCGTCCGGCCCTGGCACCTGCGTCCCGCCCCTTTAGCCACTCAGAGCCTGGAAGCCTCAACGGTGGGCGGGCGCAGCGCCGTCGCCAAGGAAACCAAGGGGCGCCTCCGAAGGCGAACACACTGGGGCATGCTGGGAGTTGTGGTCCAACACACCTGTAGGGGACAGGTTGGGGAAACCTGGTCTAAAAGTGACACCTACACACCCACACACACACGCGCGCTGGGCAACACCCAGCAAGACTACTGGACGCAATACTCTAGATGAGGCCTAACTAGGGCCGAATAGAGAGGAACCAGGACCTCCCGTGATTTGGAAGCTATACTTCTATTAAGGCAGCCCAAAATAGCATTTGCCTTTCTTGCAGCCATATCGCACTGTTGGCTCATATTCAGCTTGCGATCTACAACAATTCAAAGATCTTTCTTGTTTGTAGTATTGCTGAGCCAAGTGTCCCCCATCTTGTAACTGTGCCTTTGGTTTCTATTCCCTAAATGTAGAACTTGGCATTTATCCCTATTAAATTTCATCCTGTTGTTTTCAGCCCAGCACTCCAGCCTATCAAGATCACTTTGAAGTTTGTTTCTGTCTTCCAGGGTATTTACTACAAATTTGATCAGCGTTCCCTGCACCTTTGGGTTGCCATATTCTGAATCCACAAAACCAGGACAATTTTTGGAAGGTGGGGGGCTAGGATTTTTTTAAAAAACTGAGCAATATGTAAAGGTCTAGGGAAAGTCATAGAATCATAGAATCATAGAATAGCAGAGTTGGAAGGGGCCTACAAGGCCATCGAGTCCAACCCCCTGCTCAATGCAGGAATCCACCCTAAAGCATCCCTGACAGATGGTTGTCCAGCTGCCTCTTGAATGCCTCTAGTGTGGGAGAGCCCACAACCTCCCTAGGTAGCTGATTCCACTGTCGCACTGCTCTAAGAGTCAGGAAGTTTTTCCTGATGTCCAGCCGGAATCTGGCTTCCTTTAACTTGAGCCCGTTATTCCGTGTCCTGCACTCTGGGAGAATCGAGAAGAGATCCTGGCCCTCCTCTGTGTGACAACCTTTTAAGTATTTGAAGAGTGCTATCATGTCTCCCCTCAATCTTCTCTTCTCCAGGCTAAACATGCCCAGTTCTTTCAGTCTCTCTTCATAGGGCTTTGTTTCTAGACCTCTGATCATCCTCGTTGCCCTCTTCTGAACACGCTCCAGCTTGTCTGCGTCCTTCTTGAATTGTGGAGCCCAGAACTGGACGCAATACTCTAGATGAGGCCTAACCAGGGCCGAATAGAGAGGAACCAGTACCTCACGTGATTTGGAAGCTATACTTCTATTAATGCAGCCCAAAATAGCATTTGCCTTTCTTGCAGCCATATCGCACTGTTGGCTCATATTCAGCTTGTGATCTACAACAATTCCAAGATCTTTCTCATTTGTAGTATTGCTGAGCCAAGTGTCCCCCATCTTGTAACTGTGCATTTGGTTTCTGTAAGAAATGAAGGGGTTAATTGAACTCTAAGCTGCCCTTTGTGTTTTCTGTAGACCCTGCTAGAGGAAGTAGCTGACTCACACATTCCAGAGAGATGTGGAATGGCAGGGAAGGGGGATGGGATTAGGTAAAGGTATCCTGTTTAGCCCACTCCTCTCACACAGGTTGTGTAAATGTATTCCACTCTGTATCCCACTCCTCTCACACAGGTTGTGTAAATGTATTCCACTCCCCTTTTTCTTTGTGCATCCCACCCCCTTCATTCCACTCCCCTTTTTCCATTGTCAGCTGACCCTATGTGAATAAAAGTGGTGTGCAAGCTCCGATCAGGGTCCGACCCTGTTCGAGTCGCACCTCAGTATACTGATACGTGGTGTCCTCTGCAGTGTTTTTCTACGCTCGTCTTTCGTACCTAAGGTCAGGGACAAGAACCTGCCATATTTCTAACAATTTCTGGTGCCGTGGACTCGGATCCGTCCCTGAGTGGGCTGCGGTAGTCCAAAGCTGCGAAGGCACGGTGGAAGAGAAGTCGCGACCAGCTGAGTTCAGCTGTCTCTCCAACGTGGGACCGTGCTTTGGAGCTCCGTAGAACCCACTGGTCGGAAACGGGCTAGGCTCGAGCCACTGCAGACGCGCCTAAAGGGTCGGCCGAGGGAACGGAAGGAGTGCACCGAGACCCGGTTAGTGTGATCTGTGAAACGCCAGACACATAGAGGGAGGGCAGGGTCTGCTTGTGTGGAGTTGATTGAAGGACACTAAGGAGACCTTCCGAGCAGGGTCCAACGGTCCGAGCGAGTGTGGAGCTCTTAGCCGCGGTTCTCTGATTGCAAGCTGAAAGGCGGATCAGGGCCGGCGAGGAGCAAAGCGATTGGCAAGAGTGTTTGAGAGCAGACCCTAGGACCCCGTCACGATGGGTGGTACACAGTCCCGTTCAAAAGGAGAAACGCCTCTAGGATGTTGTTTGAAGAATTTTAAGGCATTTTGTGGTGATTATGGTGTTAAGATGAAGAGGGATAGGTTGCAGCACTTATGTGAAAAAGAATGGCCTGTTCTCTGTCCTTCTTGGCCAAAAGGGGCTTCTTTCTCCCCGGCACTTGTTAGCGCTGTTCATGTTATAGTGACAGACGCAGGGAGACTAGATCAATTTCCCTATATCGATTCCTTGGCAGACTGTGGTCACCTCTAAGCCACCACCCAAATGGGTGTTTGCCTGCAACCCTGTCATGGTGATCCGTAGAATAAAACCTCAGGAAGAATCATTGAAACATTCTGTGAAAAAGGAAGTGTTTCAGCAAGGAGAAGATGATGATCTTGTGCCTACTCCATATACTATGCCCACGGCCCCCATGGCATCCGCGTCAGGAGAGTGAATCTCTCGCTAGTACCCACTGCCCCACATGGCATGACTCCCAAATGCTCCTTAATTCTTGCCTGCCGGAGATTAAGTCCACGATATTGGCAAGAGCAAGAGTGCAGTTTCTGTCCGGGAAGCCTGGGGCCACTGAAAATGAAATTACAGCTGCCCTCCCTACACAGGACCCTGGTTGGGACGTGAATAGTGATGCAGGAAGAGAAAGGCACCAGAGATATTTTTCTCTGCTACTAGAAGGAATGCGAAAGTCAGCCAGGAAAGCCCCGAATCTCAGTAAGGCCCTTGATATCAGGCAAGAGAGGAATGAGACTCCAGCTGCCTTTTTGGAAAGGCTGAAGACAGGGTTCGAAGAATATATGGACCTTGATATGAGCCTACCAGAGAATTTGCATTTAATGACTATGCAATTTATCGGGCAGGCTGCCCAGATATTCAGAAAAGCTCCAAAAGACTCTGAGAGCTCTGAGATTGCCCCTGCTGGCCTTACTAGAGATAGCAAGGGGGGTGTTTGAGAGAAGAGCCGAAGAAGAAGAAAGGGCGAAGGAAAAGAGAACTGTGAAGATGATAGCAGCATTTTAGAAGGAAGGAGAGGGGCAGAAGAAGGGACCAGGTGAATTGTGAAGCCAGACCTTGAGATGTTTGTAGATGGATCCAGCTTTGTTAAAGATGGACAGAGATATACCGGATGTGCTGTAATCATGATTAAACCCGTTCGAAAGTACCTGGAGAAATTGCCCAGTAAATATTCAGCTCAAGCAGCTGAGTTAGTGGCATTAATGAGAGCCCTTGAACTTGGAAAGGGGCAAGAAGTGAACATTTATACAGACAGTTTGTATGCATTTGGGGTTTGCCACACCCATGCTAGACTTTGATCCACTCGGGGGTTTGTGTCTTCAAATGGACAGCATGTACAACACCAGAGTTTGCTAGAACAACTGCTTTTAGCTGTCAAGCTTCCAGAAAAAGTCTCCATAGTGCATGTGCGGGCACACGAGAAGAGCACTGATCCATACCTTCGAAAAGGAAACCAGCTAGCAGATGAGGCAGCGCAAGAGGCCGCTAGAAAAAGAGCTGACCATGACGGACCTCCCAGAAAGATGGAAGGGGCTCCCAGATAGAAGAATTTATATCCCAGAGGCCTTAGTACACCCCCTTGCTGTAATGATTCATGCCCAGTTGGGGCACCCAGGAATGACAGCCCTGATTGAATATGTTAAAGGGCAAATGTTTTGCCCAGGGATCACCATAGCAGCGAAGCGGGTCACCCAGAGTTGTCAAGTATGTCAGAAGGCTGGACCTTCTGCAAAGGAAGTGCCACCAGGTGGTCGGCCGCTTGCATATTACCCTTTCCAACGAGTGCAAATTGATTTTGCTGAGCTCCCGCCCTCCAAGGGATATAAATATCTTTTGGCTATTGTTTGCCAGCTTACGGGGTGGGTAGAAGCGTTTCCTTGTAGAAACTGTACAGCTTGCATTGTGGTTGTTAAACTGTTACAAGAGATTGTCCCCAGGTATAGAGTATCTGAATGTTTAGAGAGTGACTTAAGGTCTCATTTTACTTCAAAAGTAACACAGGCTTTTGCACAAGCTTTGCAAATTGAGTGGAAGCTGCATGAGGCCTCAGGCCTCAGGGCAGGTTGAGAGAATGAATAGGACTCTGAAGAGCACATTGCAAAAATTACAAATAGAACTTCAGATGTCTTGGGTAGAGGCATTACCAATAGCCCTGACAAAAGCTTGAATCATGCCCAGAAAGGGGATGGGGGTGTCTCCCTTTGAGATGCTTTTTGGATTTCCACCCCCCATTCCCCGGCCACATTCATTTGGAGTTACATGGGAGATAGGAGACAGCCAATTACGAGAACATTTAACTGGCCTTCAGCTATGTCTCTTACAGCTTCGAGAATATGCAGTGACGACCCAGACACTTCCCTTGGACGCCCCCTTGCATCAATACAAGCCAGGAGACCGAGTGTGGCTGAACAAGTAGAATAAAGTGACTTTGGGGGAGTCTTGGGAAGGGCCATATGTGGTTGGACTGGTGACGCATGCCTGTGTAAAATTGCTGGGATCGGCTAAATGGACACATTGTTGTAGATTAAAGCCATACATCCCTGAGGACACCAACGTAGGTCCCTCTGCCACAGTACCGGAAGCTGACAGAGGTCCCACACAAGAAGCCAGCAAGGAAAAGACATACACGTCAAAGCACCTTGGGAAGGCTAAGCTTAAAATCTGTGCTTATGGACAATAATACACAAAAGAGTATTTGCATTCATACTTCTTATATTATTGGTGCTTCTCACAGTTATATTTGGGGAGTTCGCAATTGTAGAATCATGAGAATGTGGGCAATTATTGTGTTGTTCTTTGCCACTCCTTCCCAGGTATATGCTCTTGAGTATAAAGAAAAACATCTATGAGAGAAAAATGCATATTTTCAGGATATTAAGCAATTGTCAAAAACCCTAAATGTATCTGATTGTTAGATGTGTCTGCATGTTCCACCGGGGCGGGGGGAGTAAAAGATTGGTAGTGCATGCTATCCCCTTTAATTATTCATCATAGGTCACAGTCAAAAGAAGGCTTCGTAATCGAAGGGAAGTTAACTCTCCCTTAAGATTTAATTGAGGGACGGAGGTTGCTAGAAGAATAATTCCAGGAGTGGGAGTTGCCTTTAATTATAGAGACTTACACCTATTATCCAATTGGACGGAGAGTTTGTTCAATGATACAGTTTCTAGTGTTAAAATGTTGGCCAAGGAACAAAATGAAATTAGGAATGTGGCCTTACAAAATCGCCAAGCCCTCGATTTTATTTTAGCCGCGAAAGGAGGTGTGTGTGTTTTGATCAAGTCCCATTGTTGTATGTATATTTCTGATTATGCACCAAG
Source organism: Elgaria multicarinata webbii (assembly GCF_023053635.1). Taxonomy (NCBI): domain Eukaryota; kingdom Metazoa; phylum Chordata; class Lepidosauria; order Squamata; family Anguidae; genus Elgaria; species Elgaria multicarinata. The sequence continues at coordinate 218,883,207 of NC_086171.1, read as the reverse complement.
TATTGACCGCACTATCCATCATATGGAAACGCTGATTCAAGAAGGCCCTTGGAAGAATGAGGGAAGTGATTCTATCTTTTCTTGGCTATGGTCATGGTTGCCTGATATTAGATGGCTTCGCAGTCTGGTTCCCATAGTGCTCATGGTGTCATTACTGTTTCTTTTATTGCCATGCTGTATTCCCTGCCTTACTGTTTTGATTCGTAATGTGTCTGAGTCAGTCACTCAAAAGCAAATAAGAGTTACCTACATGGCCCTAAGCCAGCAAGATCGAGACTTGAGAGAAGAATACACTACAATACCCCGTGAGAGTAGAAGAAATAAGTGAGACTTCACATCATTTTAAAGAGGAAGTGAGTCTCAAAGGGGGGATTGTAAGAAATGAAGGGGTTAATTGAACTCTAAGCTGCCCTTTGTGTTTTCTGTAGACCCTGCTAGAGGAAGTAGCTGACTCACACATTCCAGAGAGATGTGGAATGGCAGGGAAGGGGGATGGGATTAGGTAAAGGTATCCTGTTTAGCCCACTCCTCTCACACAGGTTGTGTAAATGTATTCCACTCTGTATCCCACTCCTCTCACACAGGTTGTGTAAATGTATTCCACTCCCCTTTTTCTTTGTGCATCCCACCCCCTTCATTCCACTCCCCTTTTTCCATTGTCAGCTGACCCTATGTGAATAAAAGTGGTGTGCAAGCTCCGATCAGGGTCCGACCCTGTTCGAGTCGCACCTCAGTATACTGATACGTGGTGTCCTCTGCAGTGTTTTTCTACGCTCGTCTTTCGTACCTAAGGTCAGGGACAAGAACCTGCCATATTTCTAACAGTTTCTATTCCCTAAATATAGAACTTGGCATTTATCCCTATTAAATTTCATTCTGTTGTTTTCAGCCCAGCACTCCAGCCTATCAAGATCACTTTGAAGTTTGTTTCTGTCTTCCAGGGTATTAGCTATCCCACCCAATTTGGTGTCATCTGCAAATTTGATCAGCATTCCCTGCACCTCCTCGTCCAAATCATTAATAAAAATGTTGAAGAGCACTGGGCCCAGGACTGAGCCCTGCGGCACCCCACTCGTTGCCTCTCCCCAGTTTGAGAAGGTTCCATTGATAAGTACTCTTTGAGTCCAATTTTTGCAAAGCCCAACTTTTCAATTAAAACATCAACTACTGTAAAACCAGACCTCTTAAATTTACCGCAACTGACTTCCAAGTAACAGAGTTGAGGCTTGCAACCCAAATCCAAGGAGGAGGATTTTTGAAGGGCGGTTTTTTGGGGGAGTGACTTTCCTTTCCTTTCTCCCCTCTCTCCTTTCCTTTTTCACCCCCTTGTCCCCGATTCGCTCCCTCCCTCCTGTCCCCCACAAAACTCTCTTTCTTCCCCCACAAATAACCCAGCAGCCCCCCCCCCCCCCACTCGCACTTACCCTAAAGGACTGACCACAACTAGCCAAGCTCACCAAACTCTTTTGCACTGCATGGGACTCAGGAAGCCTGAGGAGAACGTGTGCGCCTTTCCTCGCTGTTCTTCCTGTTCTTTGCAGCCGCAATAAAGTGACTCAGATGAGCCTGTGGATGAGCAGTGATGCTCTGGAAAAAGCACCAGATTGATGTGTCTTTTTCTCTGCTGCTGCCGCTCCGCTGAGCAAGCTCAAGGCAGGATTTTGGAGGTCAGAATTTCCCCGGCCAGCTAGACCAGGAATCCGGGATTCTTGCCCAGTCAGTCAGGACATTTCAGAATCTCCTGGAAATTGGGACATTCCCAGTTTTCCGGGACATATGGCAACCCTACTACACCTCCTCGTCCAAATCATTAATAAAAATGTTGAAGAGCACTGGGCCCAGGACTGAGCCCTGTGGTACCTCACTCGTTACCTCCCCTGAGTTTGATGAGCACTCTTGAGTCCGATTGGGTAGCCAACTATGAATCCACCTAATAGTTGTTGCTTTTTCCTCTTCCCTCTTCATCCCTTGTTCCTTTTTTGTCATGTCTTTTTAGATTGCAACCCTGCAGGCATGGACTGCCTTGTTTTTATTGGTTGTTTACAAGCTCTTCTAGGAGCCTTTTTGACTGATAGTGAAAAAAATGTTCCTTCTCTTCTCTACAATAGCTCCCAAACAGACTCAACCTGCCTCCTGAACTGGGGTGCACAGAACTGAACTCCCAGAAAGGGTTTATTGTTGCTGAACCGTTTGGTACCGTTTGGTAGAACTACCAAAGTTTTATGGAGACGTCTCCTATTAGTGCAGTATAAAATGGCCTTAGCTTTGCATAGTTCTACCACAGTAATACTGCAATCTTATCCGGTTACCTGGAGCAAGTCTCATTGAACTTGGCAGGACATACTTCTGTATAGACGTGCAAAGGATTGTGCTGCTAATGCCAGATTTCAGAAGTTCTCTTAAAGCAAAACATGCATGTAATCAGGCCACTCCTGAAAATCCCTAACCTGGACCCGGGGTGTGTCTATACAGCTTGTTTACCCCAACTTAAATGTGCATATTTATGTTTTTGAACACATGACATAGCCGTCCATTCGCTGTAGTGCCAGGTTTTAAAAGCAATAATGCACATCTCTGCATTTGCGATTTACCTCAACTTTAAGATCACATTCGAGTTTGCAATGCATTATGGTTATGTGTCTCGTTCTGCTCTTACAGTCAGGAAGTTTTTCCTGATGTCCAGCTGGAATCTGGCTTCCTGTAACTTGAGCCCATTATTCCGTGTCCTGCACTCTGGGATGATCGAGAAGAGTTCCTGGCCCTCCTCAGTGTGACAACCTTTCAGGTATTTAAGGAGTGCTCTGTACAGCTTTGGGCCAGATTATCCAAAGGAACGCCTCCTTCCATATGTACTTGCCCAGACCTGAAGATCCTCTTCAGGAGGTCCTTCTACGCCATCCCCTGCCAAAGTGAGGCAGGTGGCTACCAGGAGGAGGGCTTTTTCTGCTGTGGCACCTTGGCTATCGAATGAGCTCCCCTGAGAAGTTTGTCTGGCATCTGTGTTATCCTTTTTCTGACACCAGGTGAAAAACTTTTCATTTCCCCAGTGTTTTAACATTTTATCATCCTAGTCTTTTAACTTGCAGTTTTAAATCTGTATTTTAAATCTCCGTCTTGCTGCTCGGTTTTATTCTGGCTGTACTTTTATATTGTGGTTTAAATTTTATACTTAAGTTGTATTTTATGGTTTTAATTTTTGTGAACTGCCCAGAGAGCTTCAACTATTGGGCAGTATGGAAATGCAGTAAATGCATAAATCTCCACCTACGTGTCGTAACTCAGTGGCGTTAAACTTGATAAGCAGGATGAAAACATCAACAAACAGTCCGTAGCTGAAAGCCGAAGTATCCATCAGAAGCCAGGTCGAGGAACACTGGATTCAGGAAAGCGTCAAAGCATAGTCAGGGTCCGGTCCAAGGTCAGGAGAAGTCCAGGCAAGATCAAGGAGCTGGTACGCACGCGACGAAGACAAGGCACCAAGAATAATAGTTGCTTCCAGCATCCGTGTCTGAGTTCTGGCAAGTCTTTTAAGGGTAATTGTGGTGATTGGGAACTTTTGTCAGCTGCATGGGCCTTCACCTAGCTTCTGCCTGTTCCCGTGAAGTGCCACTCCCCAAACACACCCAGGCTCAGCTGTTCCTCCTGTTTAATCCTCCAACTGAAGCACCACACTGACTGCTTTCCCAGGAAAAATCCGCTTTGGAGATGGGTCACCTTGGGAGTGAAGAGGGGGTTCCTGTCTCTTTTCCTACTCATTGCCTCTCTGCTCCAAGTTGCACACCGTCAATTTCTCCCTTGCAAACACATGTGGATCCCAACAGTTTGTGGGGCTACAGTTTAGAGCAGAGAAGCTGCAGTGTTAAGAAGAGGAAAAGTATAGAGTCTTGCGTAGTTTTAATAATTTTAATAATTGTGCGTGGCTATCTCAAGGCTAAACAGAGGAAGACTACTTGTGAGCAAATACCTTGAGATAGAAGCTGTACTGGGAACCTTGCCAGGATTCTGTAAGATGTCATGGTGTTAATGATATGGATACACAAAAGAACCTTGAGGCTGGGTTAGCCTAATCACAGCTGTATGTAATATAGATAAAAACTGTGAATATATGGATATGTGTATAGCTTGTCTTGCCTTTTGTCACTCTGCACAATGACATGGAACTGTAAAGAAGTCTGAAGCTAATAAAATTACTCTGCTAAGTAAGACCTGCACTGTGAGCTGCGTTTCTGAGCACAAATGAATTCCCAAGGAGAAGTTCTGGTCCCAACATGCAGGTGGGGGAAGGGTACGCCATCCGTACACACGGTGGCATCTAATCACTTTCTTCCAAAGCAGCATTTTAGTAAATCAATATCCACTGGATGTGTGTGCAATAGTTTAGGGCACCGTTCAAATGGGAGATGGGACTAATGGAAGAATCTTGTCCCTCTGTTCCATTAGTCTTCAGAACTAGTTACCTTCTCAAAAGGGGGGGGGGAAGAGTGCACCCTTACATTACTGTGGCATGATTTTCTCAGCAGAAATCCATATTTGGCTTTTGCAAAAATATCCTGGTAGAATGAAGTTTTTTCTATGGCCAACAAGAAGGACAAAGATTTGTCTTATAAGGCAAAGTGGAAAGTAAGTTCAGCAACGTATGCAGGGCCGGCGCCAGACTATATTGCTCCCTAGGCAGGCGTGCCGCACTGAAGCTGCCCCCCGCGCCTGCTCCTGGCTTCGAAGCCAGGATGCTGGGGCTGGGGGGCTGGGTGGTGGCTTCAGAATGGTGCACCCAGAAGTGGCTTCCGGGCGCGCCATTCTGAAGCCGCCCACCCCTAGCCCCAGCGTCCTGGCTTCGAAGCCAGGAGCAGCTTCCGGACGGGCGCTGGCTTCGAAGCCAGGACGCTGGGGTTGGGGGGGCGGCAGCTTTGGAACAGCACGCCCGGAAGCCGCTCTAGGAGAGCGGCTTCCGGGTGCTCCGTTCGGCGCCCTCCTTTGCTTGGCGCTCTACGGCAGCGCTGGCCCTGAATGTTTGAACTGAATAAATGCCAACCAGCCATTGGCCAGGGACCAACAAAGCAGGACACCAGTGCAACAGCACCCTCCCACCCATATTCCTCAGCAACTGGTGCTCTTTGGCTTACTGCCTCTGATACTGGAGGTAGCACACAGCCTTCAGGACTAGTAGCCATTGATGGGTTTCTCCTCCAGGAATTTATCCAATCCAATAAAAACAACAGATCAGCAGAGTCAAATTTGTGTTTTCAACAATTAATTTGGTCTAAGTACATGGCAGCAAAACCAGCCCCTGCTAGCAGAGGCTACAAAGCACCAACATCCCACCTTCTGCCCCCCCCCCCAAAAGGGTTTGCTGTTTGACGTGGGAGCCCAGCCCCCACCCCAAGAGCATTATGGTAGAAATACAACTGGGACAAGATCCGCGGACGGTGCTGCTTGCATGCATCAGGCCCAGAGATTCTCCCCAAATGAAGGGACAGAGCACAAGCCTTCCAGGTGGGTTTGCTTAAAATCACCTACATTGAAGAAAAATACAGGGGCAATCGGAGAAATCATACATTTGAATCAAGAGCAACAGACAAGGTTTGGCAAGAAACATACGGAAACTAAAATCCCAGAAAAGATGATCCCGTGGATACATCCCTCAAAATGAAGTACAGTTTTCCTGATTGTCAAGCCTGCGGCTGCACACCTCAGGGCCTGAAGGCCCTCATGCCCTGCCCATGTTAGTGGCCTGGCTTGAGTGTGTGGGTGTGTCATTGTCTCAGGCAGCGCAGCCCTCTGTATACACAGAGCAGGAAGAACCCATGCTGCCCTCCACCCGCTTGCAAGTCTTCCTAAAGAGCAGATACTGACCGGGGGGCAGGGGAACCGTCCATTTTATTGCTGAGAAACTAAACAGCAACCCTGAGTTTCATGAGTTGGGAAGAACCATTGTGGGCTTGGAGCATGGCCAGAGCCACAGCTGGCGTGAGCTGCTGTCATGACTCCAAACTCGACCGCTCAGGGGGAATTCAAACCAGAGGAGCCTGGTTGTCTTCCACAGCTGGGTCCGGAGTTCCTGAAGTAGCTTCCACTTCTGCCATCTCTTCCTTCTTCATCCAGAGGAAGGGGAGGTCTCCCACGTTCCGGATGTTAAGGGGCTTCCCCCCCGCCCCCTCCTCTTCCTCCTGCAGTTCATAACACTTAGTCCAGATGTTCACAATCATCTTGAGGGTGGAGGTGCGCTCCTCCAGTTCCTCCCCCTCGCTCTGCAGCAAAAGATTGCCAAGTTCCTTGCTGAGAGACTGAATTTTGTCCCACCGCTCCTCTGACGTTGCTGCCACCAGAGCACCCTGGGTGCCCATGCAGTGGCCAGGACCTTCAAGTAAGTTCTCCCCCAGGACTGAAAGGTGTTGGTATTTCTTCTGCCAACGCTTGCCAACCATGGCTTCTTCTACCACTTGACGGTTAGCCAGAAGCATGGACAAGACATGCCGGCAAGGCAACTGGTAGCGGCAGTAGAAGTAGCAGCTGCAGCTCTTGCCGTCTTTGCTGATCTGATGCGTGTCCTCCAGCAGCTGAACTGTGGTCTTGTTCTTGGAAGAACTCAGGAGCTGGATAGACTTCTGCACCACATCCCACTCATTCAGACACAACTGGTAAGCTAGGTCAGTGCAGGTCTCCCGCAGAGCTGCCAGCATGGCGGCCACAGGTCTGGCTGGACTGTGCTTCGTGAACGGCTTGGGGGGCTCCGTGGCATTTCTGACTGGGGGCTGTTGGGAGGTGATGCTGGAGCTGCGCTTCACAGAGGCACGGGTCTGTGTTTTTAGCTCCTCCATGAGGCCGCTGCGGCTGCCCTCCTCCAAGCTGGAGAAGCCCTGGTTCAAGTTCTCTAGGCCTTTGGTGTTGAAGCAGTCTGCACATTCCACGAAGCGAATGATGCTCATCTCCAGGGACAGCTGGGTGCTGAAGAAGTTGGAGAGTTTCTGAGTGATAAGGTCCAAGCTGTCTATGTAGGTGCTGCAGGAATGGAGACCTTTCTTAGCGTGCATGTACCACAACATCTCGCAGGAGAACCAGTTCATCTGAAGGTACTCGTACAAGTCTTGGTCTACCAAGTGCTTCACCAGCTGAGACAGCATGTCCAGATTTGTGCTGGAGGTGGAAAAGACAGCTTCCCTCAAAGCCAACTTTAAGCTATGTTTGAAGGAGAAAGAGGCATGAGACTCCTTCAGCTTCTTCTCCAGGAGCCGCACCGTGTGGTAGACAGACAAAAGTACCTGCACTGAGGGGAAAAGCTCCTGGAGAATATCCCGGTGGAGAAAGGACATGTCCACAAAGACCACCTTGACCTTCTGCCACTCAGGGTTGAACTCCTTGAAGACAGAGAGCATTTTCCGTGCATTCTCCTGAGTGTCCTCCTTCAGGATAGCAAAGTGAACCAGCTTCCCCACACGGTCCTTGCTCTCCACGAGGAAAGCGTACAGCATGTGGCCCCTCTCACTCTGCACCCGGTGCAGCAAGAGGCTCTCAGGAAACTTGACAAACAAGCTCTTCATCTTACTGGTTTGTAAGTTTAGTCTCTCCAGGTCCTGGTCGCTGCCCACACTGATGGAAGCCAGGGAGCCTACGTCTACTCGAAGGAAGTTCTTCATCACTTCAGCAACTCGGACCAAAGCAGAATGGGAGTTGTCCTTCTCTGTCAGAGAGATTTCTGGCTCCTTCTGAGGGGAAGGAGGATCAGGTGGAAGCGAAGCCTCCTCCGAATCCATTTCAACCTTCACACTTATGCTACTGTCCAGTTCGACCTTCACACTCGCATCGTTCTCCATTTCGAAAGACTCACCCCCAGCAGACCGCTCCTTGCGCAACTTGGAGGGAGGGCTACCACAGGCTTCAGAGCCAGCTTTATTCGTTTGTCCCCTGGCCACAGGTGGAGGATCAGAGCCACCCAAGGAAGCTTTGGACTCCGCATGGATGTGGTTGCTGTTCAGCTCACTAATCACCAATCGGTCCAGTTCTTCATTATATTGCAGGACAAAATACGCCGGGCACAAATTGGGCTGTTGCTTCCTCTTCTTGCTGTATTCTCTTGACCGGACACAGCCAAATTTCACCTGCATGAACCTGGGTCATTGGAAAGAAAATGGGAAGTCAAGTGAGCAAGGCACTGTTCTGGGTTTCAGTTCTCTATTCGAGTGCAAATGTTGCCCTTCTGAGCCAGCTGTTGTGATTAATGACACTGCAAAGCCACTTTGGGATGGGGTTAGAAGCGCTGGGAACATCTGGAAAATGTATTCAGAGTGTTAATGGGTGCTCAAGGTCTAAGGGGGCACAGTCTGCCAGCACATGTGGCAGCTACCTTGCTGAAGCTAAGCAGCTCTGGGTCTGGTTGGCGTCTGGATGGAAAAGGCCAGGGAATATCCATTTATGCCATCGTGAGTTCTATGATGGAAGAATGGCAAAATAAAAAAAAATATGCTAGATAAAAATAAATAAATCCCTCCTAAGTCATGGATTTCTTTGGGTAGCCTGAGACAAGTGAGAAAAAAGCCAAAAGCAAGGGGGCGGTACCAAAGGGGGAATCTTGAAGAGTGTTTATTCAATACAGCCTCAATAGAGCCTATGAATTTCGGACTCCAACTTCAGGGCAATCTTAAAAACAAAAAAAATCCATGACAAAGACGTATATAGTTAAGAAGAAAAGCTAAGTCCTAAAGGGATATCTCCATATACAAAATGTTTTAAAAGTACTTATAAAGCACAAGGTATTAAAATATGTGTATATTTACTCTTAAAAGACATACAATTAAAGACATTTTTAAATGTGTTATATCCAGACTACAATCTGTATAAATAAATATAAACAACTCAAAAATACAAAGATACAGAAGAAAACCATCCTATTCTCATTATAAGCCAATATATGCGTACTGACTCAGAAAAACAGTTACAGATCTTTACTCAAGCAGTTAATACTTTGAATACACAGACTCTCTTACCAGGACTGGGACCGCCTGTTGGGCTCTTCCCACATGGACACTCTAAGTACTGTAATCATTCTCTCACACTTAAACATTTTTGAGTCCCATAGATGATAGGGAATACTTTTTGAAAGACTTTACCACATGCAATACCTTTTTTGTGGTCTATGGTATAATATGCCCCTGTAGAAAGTTGTATGTTGGCAAGACCACAAGGAGTGTTGCGACCAGGATAGGTGAGCGTATCAGCAACATCAAACGTGGAGTTGAGGGAGCACCACTTGTTTATTTATTAAACAAATAAATAAACAAACAAAATAAATAAACAGAGGACCTTCTCTTCTGCTGCTCCCAGACTGTGGAGGAGATTCATCAACTTGACAGTCTTTTAGAATTTAAAAAAGCAATAAAGACTGATCTATTCCGGCAGGCCTATCCAGTGAAATTTTAGAATGTTTTCAGGATGTTTTAATCATGTACGGTATGTTTTAATTCGTTTTAATGTGTATTTTATCTCATGTTTTTATACTGTTTACTTTACACTTTGAATTGTTTGTGAACCGCCCAGGGAGCTTCGGCTATTGGGCGGTATAAAAATGCAATAAATAATTATAATAATAATTTATTTATTTATTACATTTCTATACCACCCAATAGCCGGAGCTCTCTGGGCGGTTCACAAAAATTAAAACCATTCAAAGTATAAAACAACAGTATAAAACCATAATATAAAATTGGAAAATTTTATTGGAAAAACGAATCCCATAAATTAAAAGATCTATCTTTCTAGGTAAAAGAAGTGGGATGGATAATTAGGCTAAAACAAGCAACCCCTCAGGCCTTAATGAATCACTGGAGCTATCAGCATTTTTGTAAATATGGCTGTTCCTGATTAACCATTATGCTTTCCCCATATATTCCACGTCTCTCTTTATCCACCATGCCTAGGAATTCATAGCGAATCTACTGTGCTTGAGTAAAGATCTGTAACTGGTTTTCTGAGTCAGTACGCATATACTGGCTTATAATGAGAATAGGATGGTTTTCTTCTGTATCTTTGTATTTTTGAGTTGTTTATATTTATTTATATAGGTTGTAGTCTGGATATAACACATTTAAAAATGTCTTTAATTGTATGTCTTTTAAGAGCAAATATACACATATTTTAATACTTTGTGCTTTATATGTACTTTTAAAACATTTTGTATATGGAGATATCCCTTTAGGACTTAGCTTTTCTTCTTAATTATATAAGTCTTTGTCATGGATTTTTTTCTCACAATCCTACCTGTGTGTGTGTGTGTGTGTGTTCCTTTCTTTTTCCTGGTTCGTAGCCTGAGACAAGTCGTAGTTGCCCAGCTACCTGAATATACTTCTGGTGGGGACAAATAGATAACGAGACACAAAGTCTGAACTGGGAGACAAGCAGGCCAATCTGAGGAGAGCAGGGAAGAGCAGGTATTTTAGGTCCAGCCACAGACACTTCTGTCTGGAACTCTCCTCATTTTGGGAGTAAGAACTGATCCCCCTCCACTCCTGCTCACGGTGCCATCTTACTGATCTAGGAAGCTGCCAGGTCTCTTCTCTGTCCTACCACAGGCCAAAGAACCCACATCCACACTGTGCTTCTGGCTGCAGTTTTTCTCACTTTTGCTTGCCCAACCACACAGGATCGTGCTATGACTCTTGGCTATAGCTAGATAGACCTTTGGCCTGATCCAGTATGGGTCTTGTCATATTCTTATGGCTCCCAGTCTGGATCACAAAAATTCAATCATGACTGCTTGACAGTTTTCCTATGGCATCTGAACCCTTGCAGAAACTTTCAGGAACATTTTATATACCGTTTGGGATCCTAAAAGACCTACTGAACAACAGATGAGTTAGGAAGCCACTTTACCAAGGCAGGACCCACCATTTTGGGTAGTATTTCCAGATGCCAGGTAAGGCATCTTTGATCAAGACTTAGTTTCAGCTCCCCATCTGCAACATGGTTGTAATGACGGCCTAATTAATAGGATTATTAGGAGATCAGTGTGAAATAAAGTGCCATATTATCATTCCAGGATTAGGAGAGGCCGTGGCTTAGTGGAAGAGCATCTGCTTTGCATGCAGAAGGTCTGAGGGTGGATCCTCACCATCGCCAGGTAGGGCAGGAAAAACTCCTGCCTGAAACCCTGGGGAGGCATCGCTGCCAGTCAATGTCAACAATACAGGGCTTGATGGACCTAGGAGCCTGATGGATCATCAGATCAGACTTCGTAATAGCAGTAGAAATTCTACCTAAAGGGATTTTTGTTGCGAGAATTTTAAAAGCATGGTACCCAAGAGGCTAGTCACTTTGTTGGCCAGCAATGACTACCCTTGGAGGTGCATGTGACAGAGGAGATGACTGCAACCACAGTTTTGCACCAGAGGACCAGCTTTGCCAACCAAAGGCCTCTGGTTCAAGCCCCGGCAGCATCTCCGCTGCAAAGGATCTCGGGTAGCTGGTGATGCCAAAGGCCCTTCTCCACAGGAGACTTCAGAAAGCAAAACATCTGGACAAACAGAGCAAGGTGTACATTTTTGTTCGTTCAAGTCTTAAACCAGGACAGGCAGTTGGGGAAGTTTTGAGTGAGCAAGCGCAGGGCTGGCGTGGGAGCAGCACCCCCAGCCACCGCCACTGCCAGGCCCACAGTGCCTAAAGGCGGCCGTTCTTACGTGACGTCCTCACGGATGTGCGTCCCGTTCTTGCGGTTGTAAAACCGGACGGAGAGGCAGCTCTTCAAGCCGTACTGCAGCCGGTTCTCTTTCTTGTAGGTGCTGAAGCATTCGCGGAAGTCGTCGTAGTTCTTGAAGCAGGAGCCCAGCTCCATGGCAGCCAGGCAGGGTGGGCCACGCTCCGGCACCCCTTGCTACCTAAGGGGCCCGGCAGAGCATCTCCTCCACGGAGCCACTGTCCAGGTGTGCGTGTGTATGTATGTGTGTGGATGTGTGCACACGCGTGTGGGTGTGTTGACACAGGAGGGGCGAGTGCAGCAGCCCCTGCTGTGGCTTCTTCGCCTGGGCAGCACTGAAGACCCCCCCCCAGCCAGGGCCAAAGCTCTTTGGGGGGTGGGTATGGGTGTGTGTGGGGGGGGGGCTTCCTCTCTGGGTGGGGGGCTGCCCCCTCCTCTGGTGCCCCCTCAGGCCCACCCAAATGGAGCCACCAATAGAGAGGGGGGGCTTGGCCCTTGCCCCCCTGCCCAGAGGAGAAGGCGCCTTCCCGACCGGGGGCCTCGCCCTCTGCCGCCCTCGAGGGGTCCCAGCCGCCCCCCAGACCCGCCTCTCTCAAGCGCCCCACAGATAAAGCCCCCCCAGCGCCGCTTCGCTCTCCTATAACCCGGGGGAGAGGCCGCCCCTCGCGGGGAACCCGCCAATGGCGGGCCATGACGCTCGAGTGGCAGCTGCTCGGCCAATCGGCAGCGAGAATCGCCCGCGCGCGAAGCAAGACTGACGCGCCAGCCGGCCACTCGCACCACAGGCTCCGCCGGCAGGGCGGGAACTTCCCGTTTCTACCTGCCAGGGCCGGAAGGAAGGGGAAGGAAGGGGGCGGGGGGCGGGGCCGCCGGACGGGATGCGCCACTTCCGGCGGGCTTCCGTCACGTGACCGTCCAAGATGGCTGCCCCGACAGATGCCGGCCGGGTCCAGGGCGCCGGGGAAGGGCCGGCGGCTCCGGCCGGGGACCTGCGCAGCGTCCTGGTCACGAGCGTCCTGAGCCTGGAGCGGCTGGACGCGGACCTCTTCCGGTGAGCGCGGGCCGGGGGCGGCGCCAGAGGGCCCGGGGGCCGCTCTCCCTGTTGGGCTTCTGCCTGCGGGAAGAGGCCCCTGAGCCGGCCGGGCCTTCTGCGCCTCCGCCTCCCTCTCCTGCGGGGAGCCCGAGCCCGGGGAGGCAGGCCAAAGGGGCTTCTTGCCTCGGACAGCAGCCGGGCGGCCTCCTCTGCAGGGCCCATAAAACCTCCGACTCCTTTCATTATAAATCGATATAGGAAGTAAATTTCCTATATATTTCCTAGGTCGACTGCAAGCACGCAACTTTTTAGAACCCTGACCTGTTAAAGCCCAGGTCTAAAGGCTATAGCTAAGACATTCTGGGTTTGTTTTAAAAAAATTATTTATTAAAGAAGCCCAAAAATGAAAACAAAGAGGTTATATTTTCTAAAATCCAAATAACTATCTCCTTTACTGTGTTACGTGATATGCTCTCATTAGACCCGTGTACAACTTGCACACGTTCTAATGAGTCTCTCTCTCTCTCACACACACACACACACACATGCTTGTAAGGAATCTTTAGACGTTGGTCATAGAGTGTCTGTGGCTAAGTAAGGTGATTCTTATCTAAATGAATTGCTTGACCTAGCCTTTGATTGCTCTCAGCCCCATTCCCGTGTTTTTCCCCCTCATCTCTGTTGGAGATGGAGGGGTGAAGGCACCTTGACTGTTGGCTGCCTCAAAATGGAGTCTGTATTGCTCACTTACAGGAGAACTACTTCGTAAGAACTGTATTTTATTCAGTTAGAAGTGAAAGTTTGTTTTTGTGCTTCCTTTCCTTTCCCCCCTTCCTCCCTCATACACCCCAAAAAACTCTTTCTTCCCCAACAAACAACCCAGCGGGGCCCAGCGCTTACCGCAACCAGCCAAGATTACCAAACTCCTCCTTGTGCTTGGAACTCCCATGCTTGGAGCACCTGAGTCACGGTGACTCGTCTGAGCCTGCCTGTGAAGGAGCAGCGGCACTCTGGAGAAAGCGGCACATTGATCCGTCTTTTTCTCTGCTGCTGCCGATCCGCTGAGGGGGTCTGAATTTCTCTGGCCAGCTGGACTACGAATCCGGGATTTTTGTCCAACCAGCCAGAATATTTTGGAATTGGCTGGAATCCAGGACAATCTTGGTTTTCAGGGACATATCACAACTCTATATACAATTTAAATTTATTAGGAGTCGGTACATTTTTACCGACTCCGACTCCAGTAATCCAAGAATTGCTTCCGACTCCACGACTCTGACTCCACAGCCCTGCTTCTTTGTCCTTTCACGGTGCTTGATCCTAGCAAGCCTGAGCCTGGATTGCAGGGCTCTGCTTGCCCTGTCCGAGCCTCCAGGTCACCTGCCTGCCTGCCCGCCCTCCCTCTCCCCAGAGCTCCATGGGAGGACCCCAAGGACAAAGAAATGCCCTGTGCCCAGGACTAAGCCCTCCTTGTTTCCTTTCTCCTAGCGGGAGGCACTACTGGGTGCCCGTCACACAGCGACTCTTTGGCGGGCAGATAGTGGGCCAGGCCTTGGTGGCAGCAGCAAAGGCCGTGAGTGAAGACGTCCAAGTCCATTCTTTGCATTGCTACTTTGTGAGAGCAGGTAACGACAGCCATTGCAATGGGGTGTGGGTGTGGGTGTGTGATAGATCCCTGGGGTGGGGGTGGAATCTTGGAGCAAGGTACCCACCCAGACTTGCAACAGGGCCCTGGGATCCTGCTGAATTGACAAGGACAAACCCACAAGCCAGGCATGATGGAGATGGCCATTCTTGGTTGTTTGGCCCCTCACAGCCAATAATCCCTGAGCGTTTGCTTCTGATCACAGAGATTTGCTTTTCCACTACAATTGTTAGGACTAACTGCTCTTGCTAGATCTACTCTCTGTGTATCCAATTATTCTTTCCTCCCTGAAATGTCTAAGTATGATCTCCTTCTCTTTGTATTAAACCTGCTGCCTTTAGTGGATGGCGGTGAGTGTCTGTGTGTTGACTCTTTGGCCAGTGAGGGGCGCTCCTGATCCCTTCTCTATGCCCAGCCAGGCCAAGTCTTAGCAGGCAGAACTGTAAGATACTCCCGCAGCTGCTGCTGCTGCTGTTGTTGTTATTATTATTATTATTACTATTATCATCATCATCATCCCACCTTTTGCCCAATACTGGGCCTCAAGGCGGCCTTACAAAATTTAAAACATATATATTTTAAAAACCTAGGAAAAGAAATGTACAATTTTTTAAAAAAAATCAAAACATTAAACGTTTAAAATGCACGTCAATTATACAAGTCTTTAACATAGTTGGAGGACCTATAAAGGCGGGACAGGGACATCAGACCTAGTTCATCATCACCTTTGGCCTGGCAGGACCTAAAGCTAGGGGGGTGGGGAGATGCTGGACTTTCCCTCACAAGAGTAACAGCGCTCTGTATCCCCTGAACCCTTTCAAAGGCTGCTGCTGCTGCTGCTTAGCTAACCCAGCTGTGCAATTTTTCATTTGCCAGATTACCTGTGTGTGTGTGTGAGAGAGCGAGAGCGAGAGAGCACCTAGTTCACCTGTCTGCCAACCGAAATGCTGTATTTGATCTCTGACATGAGCGGAAGAAGGGGAACAGTGCGGGCGAGCATTGCTTGCACAGCGCCCATGGCACTCTTACCGTGTTCCCTTGGCTGGAAGTGCAAGTGAGCTCACCATAAGCCCTTCATGCTTCTAGGGGACCCCACGGTGCCGGTGCTGTACCAGGTGGAGCGCACCCGCACTGGGAGGAGCTTCTCAGTGCGGTCAGTCAAGGCCATCCAGCATGGGAAACCCATCCTCATCTGCCAGGCCTCCTTCCAGCAGGCTCAGGCAAGCCCTGTGCAACACCAGTTCCACATGCCCGACGTGCCCCTCCCAGAGGAGCTGCTGACCCAAGAGGAGCTCATCCAGAAGTACCTACGGTGAGTGGCAGGGCGCCGCAGTGCTTGTGCAGGGGTCAGTGACGATCTTTGCAGAGAGAGAAAGTGGAGACTCCCTGTGGGAGAAGGGGTCTGCCTAGCCCTTTGGTGCCTGCCTTTGCTACTCCTGGCTGGCCTAGGGACTCTGCTGATGGAACCGACAGGACTGCGTAGCCCCTCCTGTCCCGGAATGAAGTGGGGACTGGGCCTCCTCTGATGTTCTTTAAAAGGGCGAGAACCTCTCCGGAGGCAAAGGCACCAAGCTCAGCTCTCCACCTGCCTCCAGCCTAGAACCCATCTAAGGCTCCCCTGCATCTCCAACAGTCTCGAGCAAACTATGCTCCTGGCTGCCCCCACCTCCCGCCCCATAGCATCATTGTCTTCTGGCCCATAAGAGGCTTTCTGCCAGCTTCAGCTAGTGTGTCAATTTTGAGATGGGTGCACCTGTGAATTCTGTCCAGGGTTCCAGTAGCCCTCTCCACCTGCCCCATTTTCCTCTGTGCCTCTAGTGCAAAGCGCAGTGGCTGGGGCTGCTTCCAACTCGCTCATGCTCATGTCTGCTTTTCTGAAGGGATCCAAACCTGCTGGAGAGGTACAAAAAGGGCCTCAGCAAGATGCTGGCGCAGGAAGTTCCGATCGAGATAAAGCCGGTCAACCCGCCTGACTTCTTCCATCGGAACCCGCAGGAGCCCAAGCAGCTCTTCTGGGTGCGGGCCAGAGGCCACATAGGTAACGAGCTAGATGCTGTGTTTCCTCCATCGGCGGACTTGGGATTTGTCACACACGGCCCTAGAACAGACCCTAAATTTAAGGCTAAGGGAAGTCAGCTACATCAAGGATGAATGTATATGTGCATACTTTCGTTTGAATCAAAATTCAATTTATTTATTTTGCAAACCTTAACACACACACAAAAAACCCCTTTCGAGGAAGGGAGGTTTATGGGGTGAGGGCCGCGGGGGGGGGGGGTCGTGCCTCCTTCAGCCTTCGAACTAGAGAGCTTTTTCACATCCTGCAAGCTTGAAGCTTACTTCACAGCTCTTTGACGTCTCCATGCTTGCACAGGGCCCTCGAGCTCACGTGTGGCAGAAGGTTGCTCAGCATATGAGACGGTGCCACCTTGACCCCTCAACTGGCACTTCCTGCCCTGGTTCTTTTCCTTCAGGGCAGGGCCGGGCTCTTAGCAGGCGCCTTCTCTGTCAACAGGTGAATGCGACATGAAGCTGCACTGCTGTGTGGCTGCCTACATCTCTGACTTCGCTTTCCTGCGGACGGCCCTGCTGCCACACCAGCACTACAGAGTCAGCTTCATGGTCTCCCTCGATCACTCCATGTGGTTCCACGCACCCTTCCGAGCTGATCACTGGATGCTCTACGAGTGCGAGAGCCCCTGGGCCGGTAGGTGCCACCTGCACGTGGCGGCGGGCAGATATGCCAGGGCAAGGAAGAGTCTTCTGAGCGGTCAAGGATGCTGTGGCTGATCTCTCTCTCTCTTTCTCTCTCCCCCTCCCTCCCTCCCTCTCCCCACCCCACCCCACCCCTACAGGCGGGTGCCGGGGGCTGGTGCACGGCCGGCTGTGGCGCAGGGACGGTGTGTTGGCCGTCAGCTGTGCCCAGGAAGGAGTCATCAGAGTGCAGGAGCCTCTCGCCGAAAGCAAGCTGTAGCCAGTGCTTCCTCCTGCCCTGCCACAGTGCCTGCTGGGAGGCCTCAGCCCTCATGAACTTGGGCCAAGACCTCCATGCCTCACCCTGGCCGGAAGCCGCCATTGAGCCAGCTGGAGACAGGCAGGGTGGACGGACGGACGCGCACAGAGACGTGCAGACGGAAGCACTTGTAGCTTTGCTTTTATTGGGCGTAGGAGTTACAGACTGGCCCTGGGCTTTCCTTATTGCTAATAAAGTGACTGTGGTCCCCACAAAGCTCCGATTGCCTGAGGCTGTGAGGGGACAGGGGCCTCCACTGCAGGAGGAGCAAGACGTGAGCTCCTTCTCCTGGAATCCGCTCTGCCCCCGACAGCTCAGGCTGCAAGGAGGGGGGGGGGAACCCCTCTGCGGTATCTCTTGAAACTTCCCTTTCTCCAGCATCTGGCACTGCAGCAGTTGCGACACCGCCGCCCAGCCCAGGATGCTGGAGTCCCAGCTAGCAGCAGCAGCAGCAGCAGGGGGCGGCAGGACCTGCCTCAGAAGAGGGAGTGGCCCCCACCGCTGGCTGCCAGAGCCCCCCACCCGTGCTGTACAGTTGTGAGTGCCTGTTCCCTGTGGCAGACGCTGCCTTCTCTTTTCCCATCCAGTGTTCAAGTACGAGTCACCTTCCCTCTCAGGCAGAGGAACGGGCCGGGCGCTGCTCTGGCGCGCAAAGGTAGAGTCAGCCGGAGGAAAGTGTGCGCTAAACAGACTCTGTGTTCCTTCTGCTTGGGCGTCAGTTCTCAAACCCACCCCCACGTCCTGCACCCAGGGCTCAGCCAGCCCAACCGCTGTGCCAGCCCGGCCTGCCTCTTCTGCACAAGGACTCAGGGCAAGGGCTGCTTGATCAGCATCTCCTTCAAGGTGGGCACCCCGCCCACGCTGGCGTCCTGCAGGCCCCGCAGCCGGGATTCGGCCTGCCGCTTGTCCTTGCCCAGCATCCAGGCCAAGTGGATGTGAGCCTGCAGGAAGGGGGCCAGCAGCGGGTGGCTGTCCTGGGCCTCCAGCAGCCGCAGGGCCTGCTCGCAGGAGGCGTGGGCCTCGCCGGGCTGCTCCAGCTCCTGGTGGCAGACCGCCAGGCCGGCCAGGGTCAGCAAGAAGTGGCCCGAGTGGCCGGCGCCCAGCTTGTCCTGGAGCCGGTGGGCGTTGGTCCAGGCCGCCAGGGCCTCCTGGTAGGCGCCGCTGCGAGTCAAGCGCTGCGCCCCCTGCAGGCCGTCCAGGAAGAAGAACTCCAGGTAGTCCGCTGAGCGGCGGATCTCCGGCAGGGAGTGCAGGTGGGACAGGAACTGCTCGAAGGCCCGGCTGCGCTTGGCGATGGTCTCGGCCGTGAAGTTGCACCGCAGCCGTTTCCGCGGGAAGGAGACGCCGGCCATGTCGCTGCCAAAATGGCGCCGCAAACGCCGGTTCAGCCGCTCAAAGTCCGAGTAGCGGCGGGCGACGGCGGCAGGGGCTTTGTCGAACTGCCCTGCCCGGATCAAGTAGATGGTGTAGAGCTGTGGGCAGAACCGGCAGGTGAGGGAAGCCAGGAGTCCCAGGTCGCCCCCCCCCCCGCCAAGCCCAATGGCAACCAGCCAGGCAGGCCCCACAGGCGTGCTTCCGTCCCCCCCTCCCCCGGCTGATTCCCAAGCGGCATGGAAGAGCTCAGAAGCAGGGCAGGTGAAGCAGCAGCAGCAGCAGCCATGCGAGAGTTACCTGAGGCTCTTCTGAGCCAGCCGTGCCCAAACAGCAGCAGAAGGCAAGAGAGACAAGAGTCAAGGCCAGGCTTCCCCAACGCTCCAAGGGATGGGAGAAGACACCACAGGCAGACTTACGCAGAGGACACGGGAGGCTGCGGGCAGCCAGCTCCCTGCTGGCTGAGCTGCAGCGCTGGAGCTGCCCGGGACTTCAGACGCCTGCCCCTGGAATTGGGCTGGGCTCAAGGGGATGGGGCGGGAGAGCCCAGTTCCCGTCCTGTGCCCTGCTGCCCACTTCTCTCCCGCATCAGGCTTTTGCCGAGTCGCAGCCAAGTCCCTTTCCCGCGCACGGAGCCCTTCCTTTGCCCTCCCTCCATCACTCACCACGTACTTGGAGTTGCGCTCGTTGACCACGTTGGCGCTGGTGACCTCAAACAGGAGGCGCTGGGGGACGAAGCTGCCCCGCGACTTCCGCCAGAGCTCCTGCAGCTGCCGGGTGAGCATGTTACTGCCCCGGTGTTCAGTCAAGGGGGGGCTGTGCTCTGCACACATGCAGGTGGGGGGGGGCGGGGGAGAGAGAGAGCAGATATCAAAAGCTGAGCCGAGTGACAGTGGAATTCCTCCTGAGCTGAAGCGCCGCCTCCCCCCCCGCGGAAGCCCACAGATGTTTCCACTTGACTGTCCTGTCGTCAGGAGATTGAGTCCGCACACGTCAAGCATCACAGACTAAACTCTCCCTTACCTTGCGCTGTTCATCTATCACAAATCTATTTGATTTCTAGTTTTAACTCATTTGTGGGGATGGCAGCTAGATCTTCCCACTTTCTAAACATGGGGGGGGGGCATTTCTCCCATCATAGAATAGCAGAGTTGGAAGGGGCCTACAAGGCCATCGAGTCCAACCCCCTGCTCAATGCAGGGATCCACCCTAAAGCATCCCTGACAGAGGGTTGTCCAGCTGCCTCTTGAAGGCCTCCAGTGTGGGAGAACCCACAACCTTCCTATGTCACTGATTCCATTGTTGTACTACTCTAACAGTCAGGAAGTTTTTCCTGATGTCCAGCCGGAATCTGGCTTCCTGTAACTTGAGCCCGTTATTCCGTATCCTGCACTCTGGGAGGATGGAGAAGAGATCCTGGCCCTCCTCTGTGTGACAACCTTTTAAGGATTTGAAGAGTGCTATCATGTCTCCCCTCAATGTATCATCAATTTCAGGATGCCAGCTCCTGCCTAAGCTGTTCTTACTATGTACCTGTAAAGTGCCAGGCACCCCAAGAGCCATCCATATATAACAGAATAGTAGAGTTGGAAAGAGGCCTATAAGGCCATCAGTGCAGGAATCTACCCTAAAGCATACCTGACAGATGGTTGGACAAATCATCCTTGCCCCCAGCTGGACATCAGGAAAAACTTCCTGACTGTCAGAGCAATACGACAATGGAATCAGTGACCTAGGGAGGTGGTGGGCTCTCCCACACTAGAGGCCTTCAAGAGGCAGCTGGACAAGCATCTGTCAGGGATGCTTTCGGGTGGATTCCTGCACTGAGCAGGGGGTTGGACTTGATGGCCTTGTAGGCCCCTTCCAACTCTGCTATTCTAGGATTCTATGATTCTGCCCCCAGCCCTCCGGGACTTACCTCCATTCTCTGCGGCATCAGCAAGGAGGTCAGGAGGCAGGGACTCTCCTCGCTCCTGTCTCACCACATGGATGTCGTCGTCATCTTCCTCTTCCTCCTCCTCATTGCTGGTGAAGCTCAGGGTGCCACTGAGCCGCGTAGAGAGGCCCTCGGTGTCGTCCTCCAGCTCAGAGCTTTCCGGAAACTCGTCCACTTCCGCGTGGCAAGCTGCTAGCCCGTCCTGCTCCCCTTCTCCAGTCAGTGCGTGTCGCAGCCGGTGCAGGATGCGGGAGGCCATTGCACCGCCCTCTGGGCTGCCCTGCAGGGGAAGAGGCTGGTCAGGAGCAATTTCACCGGCAGCTCACCTGCGGGCCTCTGGAGTATGGGCCACGTGACGGGCAGGACGGGCGCCTTGCTTCTTTGCGGCTCCTGCCTTCCCTTGCTTGCAACCCCCCTCCCTGGATCACGACTCTTTTTCTCCTGGATCTGGGGAGGCTGGGGGAACCCCTTGTAGCGCCCAGCAAGCTGTGGCAGATTCCTCAAGCGACACTCAGAAGGGTGAAGAAACGCAGACGGTATCAGCATGGAAACTTGGATCTAATATTAACTCTTGCTTGGAGTTTGCTAAATAAGGGCTGTTTATTAGCAGGCTTTAGGACGACAGCATTGTAGAGCTGAAAATAACTATAAAAGATTCAATATCTCAGTAGCAGCAGAAGTGCTCACGGCTCGAAAATGAGAATCCAGTTCAGCTGCAAGTCTTAGGAAATAAGTCTTTCCTTATTTAAGCCATGCAAAACAAGAGGAAGGGAGAATTTAAAAACCTCCCAGGGGAGGGGGGGGGCTTTGGCAAAAGTGTGGCAGCAGAACCTGCCTGGTGACCAGGTCAGACCCCTGCTCCCTCGAGTTCGGTATTGTCAACGGTATTGCCCAGCAGATGTGGTGAGAATGCCATAAACCGCTGGTCTGCTCCTCGGCCCCAGTGAAGTCAACAGGGCAGCACTTCGGGGCCCAGAGGTGCTGTCAGGCTGCAGACGCTGCGGTGCTCAGACTGGAGGCCAAAGGCAGGGGCAGTTTCGGGGGGGGGGCGACCGAGGCCGGTCCACGAACAGAGGGCGACGCTGCAGGCACGAAGGCGCTTGGGAGCCGGCGGACTTGCACAGCTGCACGCGCCCCGCGAAACAAAACCGCTCCCCACGCGGGTGCACACGCACCCCCCCCCTCGGCCCCGGCAGCCGGGGAGTGGCCAGAGAGACGGGCTGATGCGTGCCCTGCCCACCACCGCCCGGCACATATTTCTTGCCCTCGAGAGGGCCTGCGGTCGGAGGGAAGGCGCGGGCGCCGAGCCCCTGGAGCATTCTGTACATGCTCCAGGGCACGATTATTTACTCCTATGGTACTGCGCATACGGCAGGCCTGGGCCCTGGAGCCGGGTTCGGGGGCTGAGCCGTGGTCTCGGCGTTGCACTTCAGAAGCTCCCCCGCTGGACGGGGCTGCGGCCCCCGCGGGCCATGAGAAGGGAAAAGCCCACGTGGAGAGGCGCAGTTGTCGGGGCGCCCTTGGGGCGTTGCTGCTCGGGACTCGGGGACTCAAGGGAGAGGCTCGCGCACAGTATACTTTGCACATGCTCAGAGGAAGCGCGCTTTCTTGTTGTCCGGGGGGCGGGGGTTGTGGCTGCGGCCTACCGCAAGCTGAGCGAGGGCGAGGCAGGCTAGAGCGAGGGGGGGGGGCGCCCCAAAACACAGGACCCCCGCCTCATTCCCCAAAGCGACGTGGGTCAGGGGCGGGGGCTGGAGTGGGAACGAGGGCGGGTTACCTGGCGGCGGCTCCGATCGCGGCTGCCCCGCTGCGTCTCCCTCCCTCGGCGATGGCCGCTGGGGTTGCAGCGACAGCGGCTCCGGCTCCTCCTGCTCCTCCCCGGCCAGCCTCCCCTTCGCCTCCCGCCGGGAAGCGCCGCCCAGGCTGCCCGGGATCTGGCGAGGCCGCCAATCCGGGCTCAACCCGCCCCGCCTCCCCGCCCTGGCCGAAGGGGCGCAGCTGCAGCCGCTGCGCGGGGCCGGCGGCCGCTGAGCCGTCGGGGCTCCCTGGCCAGAGGCAGCCGAAGCCCGGGGCGAGGTCAGCCCGGCGCGGCCTCTGTGCTGCTGCCTCGCTGCCGCCCGCCCGCCCTGTGGCGCAGCCCCCGCCCCGGCAGCCTTTCCAGGGGCGCCCCCCCCCACGAAGCCTGCCTGTGGGGCGCCCGGGCGGGACCCTCCATCCCGGCCGCTGAACTTACCCGCCACTGCCTGGCTGGCTGGCTGGTGCTGGCCCTGGACCGTCCTCCACCTTGGCGCTTTTTTTCTCCTCTTCCGCCACTGGAGGCAGGGGGAGGGGATCTCTAGAGGGCATGCAGTCGGTGCCGTAGGAATGCGCACTTGTAGGCTCTGTTTTTTGATAATGTCTGCAGACATGCAAGTTATATGGAACTCTTCACTGTAAAGAATGATGCCGTGCAACTCCAAAGGCTGTGCAACTCCAAAGCCCTATGAAGAGAGACTGAAAGAACTGGGCATGTTTAGCCTGGAGAAGAGAAGATGGAGGGGAGACATGAGAGCACTCTTCAAAGACTTGAAAGGTTGTCACACAGAGGAGGGCCAGGATCTCTTCTCGATCCTCCCAGAGTGCAGGACACGGAATAACGGGCTCAAGTTAAAGGAAGCCAGATTCCGGCTGGACATCAGGAAAAACTTCCTGACTGTTAGAGCAGTACGACAATGGAATCAGTTCCCTAGGGGGGTTGTGGGCTCTCCCACCCTAGAGGCCTTCAAGAGGCAGCTGGACAACCATCTGTCAGGGATGCTTTAGGGTGGATTCCTGCATTGAGTAGGGAGTTGGACTCGATGGCCTTGTAGGCCCCTTCCAACTCTGCTATTCTATGATACTATTAAGGCCAGCGCAAGTGGAGCCGACAGAACTGCTACTGATTCTTGTTCCTTTTCTCTGTAGGCTCAAGGCCATTTCCACTGGAACATCAAAGGCCAAACAAAGGCAGGATGGAGCTTAGAATTTCTCACCAATCCCAAACCTCGTCCCCTGAAGTTCCCAAAATCTGCACCATTGCAGTGGCTCGTGGCTAGACTCTAGCAGCACATACATGGATTTCTGTAGAAATTTACAGAAATGACTGCATTGAAAATGAAAACCAGGGAAGCCTAGCAAGGAGGTTCACTCGGAAACCAGCCCCCTGGAGTTTAAGGAGGCTTCCATCCGAGGCGGCAGGCTGTGTCGGGCTGGCAGTCGTGAGTGGGTGAAAGAAAAGGCCACCCTGGCACACACAGCGTCTGAAAGTCAGCATTGACTTAGGATTCGAAGCGAGAGTGCGAAGAGGTGTGCCAGATAATCGTTGCTGACTATAGCATCCTAGGTGTGCAAGGCTCTACATTTACATCAGGAAAAGGCCTCGTCCAGCTTACCCTCTCAATATAGACACAGTCACGAAAGGGAAGCAGGTTTGGGGGATGTGTGTGCCTGACCCGATTCGTGCTTACCGTGTGGGAGGTCTGGCTTCGTTCCATGGGTCTTACTCCTGTACAAGCCTGTACAAGCCTGTACAGACGGAAGCCTTGGTCTCCGCCGGGAATGAGGACTGACGGCTTGTTTCTCAAGGGCTTTGTGGAGGACACGTGCCAAGAATGAAGGAGTTGCCCTCCCTGGCCGGACCACGACGTATGTATGTATGTACGCCTTCTGGGGGGTGCGGCACTCTGTCCTCCATCCTCCCATTAACGGTGAAAGCGCCGGAAAGGCCTTGGCCCTCGCAGCCAGGCCTGCTTACGGCGAGTCGGGAGGCCAGAACGGTCCCTCCTCCTATTATTATTATTATTATTATTATTATTATTATTATTATTATTATTTATTTATATAGCACCATCAATGTACATGGTGCTGTACAGGTACTGTGCTCAGCCAGGAGGTTTTGCACGCAGCCATCATGGCTGAGAGCTCCTCGCTGGGGGATCTAATGCAGCCCAGCAGGTGCGTGTGGGGGGTCTGCTTAGAGGAGTGCTTTTGCCCCCACGGATGCTCTGCTTGGGTGCTTGTCAATGAAGCAAATAGAACACGAGCTCCCTTCCGTTTGCACAGGCAAACCACAAGCCGGAGGCTTAGCTGGAGGCTGTTCTGACAACTGTTTTGCAGGCTGCCTGGTCCTTCTGTCCATCTGCCTCCGCGTTGTCCCCACACGGAGTGGCGGCGGCGGCGGCGGCTCTTCAAGGGGTTCCAAGCGGAGCTCTCCTTGGAGGTGCTGCGGCTGAACCTTTTGGGGCGAGGCAGGTGCTCTGCCCCCGAGTTCCAGGGCTTCCAAAGTCAGCCACGGGACGCATAAAGTCACGTTAAAAACGTCACCACTGAGTGCATTCAGAGAGCAATTCCTTCATCGCAGCCGGCCTGCTCGCCTGGGTTGGGCCCCCACCGGAGAGCTTCCTGTTGGGTGAAATATTGGGACCAGTCCCTCCCCAGGCAGACTGTGGCCCTATACATATTTGTGCTGAGACAACTCCCGAGGGTTTGACACTCGGAGCCCTGTGGGGCCATTTGGGGGCGGTTCTGGTGCAGTTGCAGGATACAAGGCCCACGCCTGCTGACCCCCCCACCCTTTAACTGTGCCCCCAAGGTGCAAGTGCACCCCCTGCTGGACTTGTGCCCCCCCCTCAGCCAAGGTTGCTTTAGTCCCATCCCACCCCCCACATCTAGTGATGACCCAAGTGGGGGTGGAGGGAGACCAGCCTCACCCCCACCCCTCCTGAGCTGGCTGCTCCTCTCCCTTATTTAGCAAGCTGCCCCACTGGCCGCCTCAGCAGCCTTCCTTCGGAATGTCTATTAATAGGGGAAGGGGAGGGCAGGGGCAGCCACCTGTCCCTGCCGGTCAGGCAAGCCCTTCCGCCTCCCCTTTGGGGACTGGGACCCCCCCAGCACGCAGGGCCCCCATCCTGTCCCTCTTGCACCCGTCCTGGGCCTTCTTCCTGAGGGCCGAGGGCTTGGGTGGAGCCAGGGCTGCGCTTTGGGCATCCCAGCAGAGCGAGGACAGACGTGTCGGGTCCAGGGAGGGTCCCCTTCCGCCCCTGCTCTGCCCCCGGCTCTGGCTTGTGCTGTGTGGTGGTCAGCGCCTCCCCACGGGTGGAGGGAGCAGGTTTCCTCCTCTCTGCCCCCCTCCCCACATCCCCGGCGCAGAGGAAACCGGAGCCTGGTGGAGGGCCCTGGTGGCGAAGGAGCTTTGCAAGACCAAGTCCAGCCTCCCCCTGCCCAGGCCGAACTGAGTCGGAGGGGGGCTGTGGGACAGCTCTGGCCGGTCCCCCAGCGGGGCCAGGCAGGGGAGCTTCCCACTCCTCGGAGCCCCCTCCTCAAGGGAGCAGCAGGCTCTGAGTAAAGACACTCCTTGGCAGCCCCGGCTTCATTCTCAATATATGGAGAGGGTTTTTTGCGGGGAGGGGGCTGCTTTGCTGGGTCTATTTTTGACCCTCTGCTGGCCTATGGCAGATGCTCAGTGGAGGAAGGCAACGTCCCTGCAGGTGGCCTGCCGTCAGTTCCTTGTCATTCCGCCTGGGATTGGGTTTCTCCCCTGTGGGGCCCTGACCTCCTCTCCTGTCCTCCCAGCCCTGCTGCCGCTGCTGCTGGACATAGCCAGGAGTGGCTTGGCTAAATTTGGTAAAATGCCCCATTAACCAATGAACAGGTGAGGAGGAAGGCGATTGGCCGCTTGAAGAGCTGCCTCCCCAGTGTCCAATGAGGGCAGCCTGGGTGGGGACCTGCGGAGTGGGCAGAGTACAAATTGTGGAGCCAGAGGCGGGGGAGGAGCTTTTGCCATCTGCCCGGAGCGGAGTGGGACGTGGTGGTTCTTTCCCTGTGGGTTGCTGTGGGGTGTTACCTGCCAACATGGTAAGCTCACTGGAGAGGCCACGGGCACGGACGCCCGTTCTGAAGGTGGCGGCACCCAGGGCGGCTGGAGCTGGCCCTCCTCCCGGGGTGCCGGGCCGGACCATGGAATGTGCACGGCTGGCAAGATGGGCCGGTTGGTCGTGCGTCCGATGGGTGGGGCAGGGCCGCACAGACGGGGCCAGAAAGCTGCCAGGACACAATCACTGCCCCCGGAGAGCCGCTCCGTGTGGGGCCGAGGGGCAGCGTGACCCTTGGACCGAGGCTGCTGGTTGGCGAGGGGACTGGGGGAATGTTTGGGGGAGGGGTGTCTGGAGCTGAGAGCGGGGGCCCCCTTTACCGCTAATGGGGGCCAGGGTGGGTGTGGAGAGGTGGCCTGTGGGAGAGGGGGAGGCGGTGCAGCTGTTGCTCAAAGAGGGGGCAACACAGGGGCTTCCCTTGTTTGACGAATTCCCCCCAAAGCTGTAGTTTGGGGAGGAGGGTGTGGAGCAGGCGTCTGCTGGGATGAGCTGCTGCAGGCCTGGGGGTGGGGTGGAGTGGAGTGGAGTGGCGGTTATTTCTGGCCTGGGCTCAGAGCCGCCCCGGAGCCCAGCCTAGGGCACCGAGGAGCCGGCTGCGGAGAAAGCTGAGCCGCCGGTCACAAGAACTGGCCGGGAAGCGTCTGGCCTCTGTGCTGCAAGACCCGGCTCGAAGGAGTAACCCAATCCGAGGGCCAACAGGTGCTGGGGCAGCTGGCTGCCAGCCCGCCGCGCACCCTAGAAGGAGGGCCGAGGCGGCAGCGGCTAAGAATAGCTGGGGCTCAAGAAGCATCCTCCGCGCTGGCCAGCCGCTGCCGCAGGCATCCAGCAGACCCTCGACGGAGCCTGGGAACCCGAGTGAAGAATGGCACCCAGCCAAGGGCACTGGGGAGCCCTCCTGGACCCCTGAGACCAGCAGGCCCTCCAGCCAGGCAGATGCAGGACTCCCAGAAGCCACATTGGGCCTACACAGGCCCAGATTGCTGGTGCTACCCGGAGGAGCTGCGTGGCAAGCAATGGCCTTCTTGGGATTGTAGCCAGCCCTCTGAAGTGGCGGCTGGGTGCATTACTCCGCCGGGGGCCCGACTCCCCCCTCACCGCTAATGCCTGGCATGGCGCCCTCGCCCCAGCAGCACGCCCCAGCCCTCAGCTCTAAGCCAGGCCTCAGGGCTCCTCTTGAGGGCCGGAATGCAGTGAGTTGCCGGGGCCCGTCCTGCCGGCAGCGCTGAGAAACCAGCCTCGGTGGTGGCACTGCCGGTGAGATCCACGGCCCGCAAGTGGCCCTCTGAGCCCCACCCGCTTGCCCCTGCAGTCCAGCTGGAGTGTGGGAAAAGGCCACTCGCCCTGGCTCTGCTCAATGGCACTGGGACAGCATCCAGCCTGGGCTGTAGGGCCGGGGGAAGCCGCTTTCGCCTACTCTCCATCTGGCCTGCCCAATGTAGCTGGGATTGCTCTTTCTGCGGGCTCCAAGAGCGGCAGGGAAGCTGATCCTGATTGTGGGCACGGGGCGGGGCGGGGCGGGGGGGGGAGGGGGGGCCTCTAATCTCCTCGCCTCCAAGTGATGCTATTTCAGTGGGCAAGGAGGGGAGGTTTGTGCCGCCTCATGCTGGTGCGCTACAGTCCGTGCATGTGGGGGAAGCGTGTGTGGGCGCACGTGCATGTGTGATCCCTGACCTGCCACCGCATGCAGCTCACCGGGCTAAGGAGGTTGCCCACGGCTGCTGCTTTCCAGGACGAGGGATGTTCGTGAGGCTGAGAAAGGGCCTGGAAGAGGAGGCAGGCTTTTGAAGGGCAAAGGGGCCTCTGGAGAAGGAGGCCTCTGGCCACCCTGAGAGGATGGCAAGGTGGGCCCAGGCCGTCAGGGATGGGCAAAGGCAGCTTCTGGGCCTCCCGCTGACTCCCTTCGCTTGCCTTGCAGACGGACCAGCAGGCGGAAGCCCGGTCCTACCTCAGCGAGGAAATGATTGCAGGTGAGTTACAGGGATATCCCTGGGCGGGAGCCCCCAACCCAACTGGCTGGGGAGGCATCTCGCTTGACCTGGGGGCAAGCTACCGAGTGCACGGCGTGGAAACGCTTTGGGTGGCATCAAAACCATGCCCCACCCCGCCGGTGGCTCCTGAAACTGCAATCGTA
The DNA here is from genome assembly GCF_023053635.1 of Elgaria multicarinata webbii. Classification (NCBI taxonomy): domain Eukaryota; kingdom Metazoa; phylum Chordata; class Lepidosauria; order Squamata; family Anguidae; genus Elgaria; species Elgaria multicarinata. The sequence continues at coordinate 218,854,507 of NC_086171.1, read as the reverse complement.
CGCAAGGGACGGGCAGCTCTTGGAGCCCTGCATCACTGTAGGGGAGAGGCCAGCCCCAGGCTGACGCAGAGTGGTTCTGCTGGCTTGGGTTGACCCATTTGCCCCACCGCAGGAATCATAGAAACATAGACTAATAGAGTTGGAAGGGGCCTACAAGGCCATCGAGCCCAACCCCCTGCTCAATGCAGGAATCCACCCTAAAGCATCCCTGACAGATGGTGGTCCAGCTGCCTCTTGAAGGCCTCTAGGGTGGGAGAGCCCACAACCTCCCTAGGTCACTGATTCCATTGTCGTACTGCTCTAACAGTCAGGAAGTTTTTCCTGATGTCCAGCCAGAATCTGGCTTCCTTTAACTTGAGCCCATTATTCCGTGTCCTGCACTCTGGGAGGATCGAGAAGAGATCCTGGTCCTCCCTTGGCCGAGGAGGGTGGCCAGTGTGTGTATCACATGAGGCTCGGGGACCCTCTCTCCATGAGGACGTCCCCCTCTCCCAAGCCCCAGTAACGGCTGGAGCACAGGCGGAGTTCTGGGCATGCGAAGCGGTCCTGACACAGGGAGATTTTGCCCCCTGCAGAAGCAGCCCTGGCTTCGAGGCTGACTCCCCCTTCCCCTGGCTAACCCTGCCTGCGTCTCCCACAGAGTTCAAAGCTGCATTCGACATGTTTGATGCTGATGGCGGTGGAGACATCAGCACCAAGGAGTTGGGCACCGTCATGAGGATGCTGGGCCAGACGCCCACCAAGGAGGAGCTGGACGCCATCATAGAGGAGGTGGACGAGGATGGTGAGAAGCAACAGCATCCTTGGGTGGGGTGGGGGTGGGGGCGCCCCCCCCCCAGGAAACAGTTGGCGGTCCAGAGGGGGCAGCGCCTGACCCCGGCATCTCCCTGCAGGCAGCGGAACTATCGACTTCGAAGAGTTCTTGGTCATGATGGTGCACCAGATGAAAGAGGACGCCAAGGGCAAGAGCGAGGAGGAGCTGGCTGAATGCTTCCGCATATTTGACAGGTGAGGTGGGACCTGGCGGCCGGCAGCCTCACTCAGCCCTGGCAGGGCAGGAGCCCCTCCCCGCTGGAGAGGACCTAGTGCAAAGGTCAAGGGCTGAAGAGGCAGGCAAAGGTGTGGAGCGCACCAGCCCCTCCGCGAAGAGGCAGGCCGGGACGCATGTTCAGAGTTCGTCATGACAACTGCCCAGCCTGCGGTGCTCAGGAATGAGTCTGCACAAGTGGACAACAGCTCCTGCAGCCACGCTTGCAAGCCAGGAAGGGCTGGCTGGTGGGGTGTGAGGGGACGAGCCCAGGGATAGCTGGCGTTCCCGGTCTGCATTGACGCAACACAGAGGATTTTGCCCCCCTCCTTCTGGCATCCATCTGGGCCGGGCCAGAGCCAAGATCCCCATCAAGCTGGGCCAGGCCAAAGGCCTCCCTCGCCCAGCATTCTGTTCCCACCGTGGCCAAGCAGAAGTCCCCATGGGAAGCCCACCGCCTGGGCAGGAGCACAGCAGCCCCTCCCCTCCCTCTCCTGGTCTCCAGCAACTGGTATTGAGAGGCATCTTGCCTGCGGGGCTGGAGGCAGTCGGTAGCCGTTAGAGCGTCAGCTACTGGCCGGTATAAAAACCCAACAGATCAATAAATAAATAGCAGCCATTGAGAGCTGGAGCCTGCTGTCTCCGCTGCTCCTGCGGGGGTGAACGGGCTTTGATGTGCAGGTGGTCAAGATTAAAGTGAAGTCTGGAAGAGCTCAACACTCCCCCTCCCATCTCCCAATCCTCCCATTTCTCTCCCGGAAATAGGAATGCTGATGGCTACCTGGACGCTGAGGAGCTGATTGAGATCTTCCGGGCATCCGGTGAGAGCGTCACCGAAGAGGAGATTGGGGAGCTCATGAAGGACGGAGACAAAAACAACGATGGCCGGATTGACTTTGATGGTGAGTGGCTGGCCGGGCCAGGCCGGATGTTCTTCTTGGGAGCTGGGGTGGCTGTTGGGGCAGCGCTGACCGGCCGGAGGCAGCAGCGTTAAGCTATTCCTGTAGCGCCCTGAGGGCTAACCGGCCCCAGTGCCCCATATCATCAGGCAGTTCCCTCAGGAAGCGCACCCCAAACCACCCGGCCCCCATGCTCTCAACCAGCCCAGCAGAAGAGCACATTTTGGCTTGGAACGACAGAAGCTGCTGCCTGGCTTTCACCCTCTGAGGAATCCCAGTTTCTAATTGACTTGTTATTGACCAATAGGGATGACTTAGTGGATAAAGTGGCAGTCACGGGAACTCTGGGGGAAAGTGACCAGTATGACGTCTTGATTATGAAGGAGACAAAAGTCGAGCGTAGCCATACACGTACTCTAGATTTTAGGAAAGCTGATTTTAATAAACTCAGAACTATGATAAGTAAGATCCCATGGCAAATGAGCCTAATGAGAAAAGGAGTGCAGGATGGGTGGGAGTATCTAAAAAATGAATTTTTAAAGGCACAGTTACAAACAATTCCAACAAGGAGAAAAGATAGAAGACAACAGAGGAAACCAATGTGGCTCCACAAAAAGCTTATTGATGACCTGAAAACAAAAAGGGATACATATAGGAAGTGGAAGGAAGGCCAGGCTACAAAAGAAGAGTACAGACAAGTGGCGCAGAAGTGCCGAAAGTCAGGAAGGCTGAAGCTGTGAATGAGCTGAGATTAGCGAGGGATGCTTTCCCTCGCTAATAAAAAAATAAATAAATAAATATTTATTTTTTATCGCTAAAAAAATAAATAAATAGATAAAAAGGCTTTCTTCAGATACGTGAGTAGTAAAAGACAGAGGAAATAAATGGTGGTTCAACTGCTTAATGAGGATGGCAAATTGATAACAGACGACAAAGAAAAGGCTGAAGTGCTCAATTCCTACTTTGCCTCGGTCTTCTCCCAAAAGCAGACTTATGACCCCACCCACCCCGACAAAAGTGATTCACAAGCTGAGAGGGCAGGATTGCAGTTTGAGATTGATAAACAAATGGTCAACACCTAATTTCTTTGAATGAGTTCAAATCTCCAGGGCTTGATGAACTGCATCCTAGAGTGATAAAGGAGCTAGCAGAAGAACTATTAGAACCACTGTCTATTATCTTTGCAAAATCATGGAAGATGGGTGAGGTGCTGGTGGAGCGCTAATGTTGTCCCTAGCTTCAAAAAGGGCAAAAAGTAGGAGCCCAACATCATTCCCTGGGAATTTTTTGGGAGAAGATTATAAAGAAGTCATTCTGTAAACACCTTGAAAACAATGCAGCGATTACTAGAAGCCAGCATAGATTTCTCAAGAACAAATCCTGTCAGATTAATCTGATCTCGTTTTGATCGGGTAACCTCCCTTGTAGACTGTGGGGCCAGGATCTCTTCTCCATCCTCCCAGAGTGCAGGACACGGAATAACGGGCTCAAGTTACAGGAAGCCAGATTCCAGCTGGACATCAGGAAAAACTTCCTGACTGTTAGAGCAGTACGACAATGGAACCAGTGACCTAGGGAGGTTGTGGGCTCTCCCATACTAGAGGCCTTCAAGAGGAAGCTGGACAAGCATCTGTCAGGGATGCTTTAGGGTGGATTCCTGCCTTGAGCAGGGGGTTGGACTTGATGGCTTTGTAGGCCCCTTCCAACTCTTACCATTCTAGGATTCTGTAACAGATATTGCTTCTTTCCCCCCATTCAGGGCTTTGTGGCTCTAGAGTTTGGGCTCTTGGTGGCGGTGAATACAGAGCCAGAGTCCCTCTGTCAAGATGCCACAGCCAGCCCAGAAAACACAGAATTCTGGTGCCTGTGGGGTAGGGTGGGGGGCTTGTTGGATCCACAGTGGGTGGGGTGGGCTCTCTGCAGGTGGGCCAATGTATCATGGGGAGGTGAGCGGCGTTCCTGCGTGCTTCACTGCCTGTCCCGATTTTGGGCTGACCCAGCTTCCGTTTCCCACAGAGTTCCTGAAGATGATGGAGGGTGTGCAGTAAAGCGCCTAGACATTCCTGCAAGGATGGGGGCAGCCATCTACCAGCAGCCACCTCTTGCTTCTGCTCCAGCGACGTGGCCTTGCCCAGTTCGTGAGCTTCCCTCACCCCACTCCTCTTCCAGCCTGCTCCACGCAACTCCAAGACTCCTTTACAGCTAAACTCTGTGGATCCCCACTGCTCCGAACCTGTGAAATTCTGTTTATAGCATTGACACTTCAATAAAGAGCAAAGGACTGGAACCAAAGATGGGGCACCTTTATGGATTGGCTGTGGGGGCGTCATCTGCAGTAGGCCCCTGACCCCCAGGGGAGGGATGGGAAGGAAGCCCCGCTCTGGAACCTAGATACCCCCCCACCCCGTAGCCTCCAGGCTTTTCCCTTCCTGCAGCCCGTGACGATTATGGCGGCCCACAGGCAGAAACAAAGCAGCCAACTAATTAGAGTGTTCTGATGGGGAGGGGTCGTGAGGTGGGGAGGGGGCAGCAGGGAGGAGCGGTAGGCTGTCTCAGCCTCCCGGGGTCCAGAAGAACAGAAGGACGGCCACCCTAGCCAGACCACCTCCAAACGCATTTTGGTGCCCGTGAGACTAAACCGGCTGCCCTTGGTTGCTATTTGCTCATTGCAGCAACTGCGCCAATGAGTCCACTCGCCTAGGATCAGGACCGCTGACAGAGCAAGGAGGGAGTCTTTTCCTTCCCCACGTGGCTCACTCCACACCGGGAGGGAAAACTGGGGGAAATTGGGAGTAATTCCAGTGCAGCCCCCACAGGGCACGACTCCAGCGGGCGTTGCAGGAAGCTGTCCCCCCCTCCCGCCCCCCCCGGTTTGCGACCATCAGCCCTTTCTCTTTGCCAGAAGGCTTGGAAGCAAAGTGTGCGCATCCTGGGATGGCAGACCAAGCAACAGTGACCTGTCCTGAGGAGGGGGGAGGATGCTTGGGAGCAAAGGAGTCAAGAGCCCATCCCAGACACCTGCAGGAGCCCAAAGGCGGGGCCCAGTGGAGCACTGCTTCCTCAGCGGTGGCCAGGTGCTTGCCAAGGAAGTGGCTCCTGGCCCTCGCCGCTGCGGAGCGAGTGAGCACAAAGTGCGTCACTGCTGAGGACTCCGGCAGGCAGAGGTGGCCTCACCACCCACCTCGTTCACACGTGGAGAGAGCTGAGAGAATCAAAGAATAGCAGAGTTGGAAGGGGCGTACAAGGCCATGGAGTCCAACCCCCTGCTCAATGCAGGAATCCACCCTAAAGCATCCCTGACAGGTGGTTGTCCAGCTGCCTCGTGAAGGCCTCTAGTGTGGGAGAGCCCACCACCTCTGTAGGTATCTGGTTCCACTGTCGTACTGTTCTAACAGTCAGGAAGTTTTTCCTGATGTCCAGCTGGAATCTGGCTTCCTTTAACTTGAGCCCGTTATTCCGTGTCTTTCCTCCCTCTCCTACCACCAGAACCCAGTGGGGCCACCCTACCCAATGGATGGGTGGGACATTCAGGGGAGTTAAGCAGGTGTAGTCAGAGGATGGGATTCGCTGCTACGAGGTGGGAGGGCAGCCAGCTTTGAAAGGGGCTAGAGAGAGGCATGGAGGTGTGTGTGGGGGCTCTCGATGGCTTTTAGCACCAACGGCTACTCGGAGCCTCCACAACAGAGAGGTAGCACTAATTCCCAAGTCCGTCTCTTGCTGCCACGGCCCGCTTGTGGGCTCTCCCAGGGCACCTGGCTGGCCGCTGCAGGGAACAGGATGCTGGACGCGAGGGGCCGTTGGCCTGACCCTGCCGCAGGGCTCTCATCCTGCTGCCCCATGAATCCACCCCCAGGCCAGGTCGTAGCCAGCGCTGTTTGAGCCTCCAGGCCCCCTGCTGACAGGGCTCTCCTCTTCTGAATGTGGGGATCCGGATGCTGGCGGCTGCAGGCATCAGGGTGTGTGGCCCCCTCCTGAGTCAGCGCAGGCCAGCCCCCTCCTATGGATTCCATAGGGGAAGCAGCCCCCCGCCTGCCTGGGCCCAGGGTTGGGAGTGCCAGCCTAGAACCCGGGAACAGATGCAATGCAAGGAGCCGGCAGCGTGTATAAAAACAACAAAAAAGGTTTATTTATAGATTAAACAGCAAGACAAAATGCCAAATAAATTTAAA